>NC_051074.1:30778306-31088393 GCF_004664715.2 Peromyscus leucopus
CCTGAAAAAGCCTTTTTTTTTTAGTAATTATTATCTAGACGGGTGGCCGGAACTTAGGCTCATGCCAGATATCATTTTAACAGTGTCATAGGTGGTTTTCTTTTATTTTTCTGTAGGAGATGATTAGCACACTTAATTATAGGTCTCCATTTGAGCCATTGAGTTCAGTTGCTGCCAACTAGAATATTCTGCATAAACTTAGCCCTGTTTATATGTAAACTGTGTAGTAGTTTAAAGCTAACGTCACTGTTTCCCTCTTCTCTAAGCACAGCATGTTTTGATCTACACAGGGGATATTTTTAAAAACTGGATGTCTAAGAATGTAAACAATTGGAAGGGAGATGCAGCTGTTTATAGTTTACTTTTTAATCTTATGTTCTTCTGTGGCCTCTGATGGTGAAGGACTTTTATTTACCTATTATAGTGTATGGCTCATGACTATATAAGTATAGTTTCTCTGTTTTTTATTTTAGCTTTCTAAATAAAGGAGAGAAGGACTGAAGGAAAACTACTGGACAAAAATATCCCCATGGCCACTAGGTCTTAACCAGAAGCAGTGGAGGAAGCATAGTTAGGCCCCTTACAGGGAAAAAAGGATTCTCTCTTATAGGGTCCATAACTGACAGGCCTCAATCTTTGCCCTTCCTTGGCTTTCCTTGTGCTTGTTTGTTGGGATCTGTTAATCACACTCAATTCTTGTGTCTGCCACTGTCTAGACTCCCCAGAAATGAGGGCATTGCATTTTCAGTGCCCCTCCCTCGCCTTCCCCCCTCCCCCAGAACACATAAGAAGGGATAAAAGCCTGCTTTGGTGATGGCAATCTCATTTGCAGACGCTTTCCAACAGGGAAGGTATTTCTGATATGCAGGTGCCTCTGGGGCGGACTGTTGTTTTAGTTGCTGTTTATCAGTGTGGCATTTCAGCATGTAATTTCTCATTACCCTCTGTAAACACGAAGAGTACCCTTGGTTTCCTTTTATAAAAATAACTTTGTGTATTGCAGTGGACTCTATTTAGATGAAAGGTTTAACAATGCTTCCACCCATGCTTTTTATAGCATTGTCTATGAGTTTGTGGCTAGAAGCATAGGGTTTCCCTCCCAGTCGCTCTGTATCCTAGCTGTGAGATCTCGTGGAATCTTACTCACCCTTTCTAATCCTTCTTTTGTTTTAAAAACAAGAACATTAGTATAATCTTGGTGTTGTTGTAAGGATTAAATAAAATAATGTACATTAAGACCTTCAATTTGACTTGGCATGTAACCACTATAGCCTGCAATGTTGATGGAGAGTCCAAATTGCTTTATATATGTTTATGGGCAAGGCTGGATTACACTTGACTCCCTTTCCAGAATGGGAGGGAGGAGGATATAAATATAAACTGAAAACAGTTATCCTCAACATTAAGATTACTTTATTTTCTCAATCAGAATTCATGGTTTGTAGCATTAAAAATCAGAGTTTTAAAGAATTTTATTAAATTGAAATGGCACTGGGGGCCACTGCTGAGAATCAAGCACTCTTGTAGGCTAGTCAAATAGTTACCCTTAGCCATACCCCAAACAAATTCCTGTCTTCAGTTACTGCCAGCTGTGGGGGTCTCTTTCCCAAAATTTGAAACCTGTTATTTTTGCCTTAGCTGAAATAACTTAACCAAGCGACATGGCCCTTAGGATAAATGAATGAGTACATAAAGATTTGTCTATATATTCTTGTTTAGGCGGCAAGCACAGTTAGAAGGTTAGATATAAGAAACATAAAAAAACAGACTAACAAGGGTACTCATCAGTTGCAAGCTTATTTCCAGCTTCAGAAAATTATATTTTATGGCATTGTTGGAATATTGTGTGAATCTATAGTGCCTAGACATGATTTTGCCTTCTGCATAAATTAAGTAGAAAAACATTAGTTCTACAAATAAAGGTGCTTTAGAATGTCTCTTAGTTTAAGGGTAGTGCAATCCAAATAATGGTTCATCGATAAACGTGATTGGCTAAAGGCAAGACAGGAAGGACCCTCATACCCAGTGATAAAATGGTAAATTAAAATAAGGTCTGTTATCCTATGATGTGTGTAATTGTTTTGATGCTTTGATTTTTTGGCCACACTTTTATCCCTGTGTTACGAGGATCTTAGAGTTGATTGAGACTAACCAGCTGCCTGAGGTCCACTAACTAGTAAGTGGAGCTGAGGTCTTGCAGTGGATCAGTCAGTGGCTGTGGCTCACACAGAAGGTGTCTTGCAGGTGGCTGACATTCCTGTTGTATCCCACAGTCCTGGATAAAAAGCATTCTCACTCTGCCCCAGCTTGTTAGGAAAAGAATGCATGTGAATTACTCGACATGTCAGTAGCACAGGTAGGCAGTGGTTTGGGAATCAGTATCTCTAGCCACATTGTCATTTTCCCACCATTTCCTAAAGTCTTTCAAAGTGTGTGTTTGCCTTGCCTAGATTTTTCTTCCAGACCGACAAAACTGCACTTCTGATGAAATCACAGACACAAGCCTTGTGGGGGAAATCACCATCAAACCACGAACTCCTGCCCAATGCTGTAAAACCTCCCTGTCTACAAGACAGACTTTATGGCTGACATCAGGATAGAACTGGAGAGCAGGACTTCCTGCTCTCCCGTAGAAACTGGGACCAGTTTGTCACTTTCTGCTCGTCTATATGGTGTTGTTGTGCAGAATAAACCTTGTCTGTTAGCTTTAGTGTTTAATCTTGGGCATCTTTGCATCATCATGGTGTTATTGCTTCCCCCAATTACAAAACAATATATTGCTTCTAGATTTTCTCTACAGTCTGGGTCCTAGGCACCTACACGATGAATTGTCTTTGCCCTTAAGAAAGACGGTGACGGGTGTTCAGGGAAGATGGGATCCTATTTTGACATGCACACCTTTAAAGTTTCAGAATTGAAGACTGTAGATATTTAATTCTTATCTCCTAAGCTGAGGGTAGGTTGAGGTCGAGAGAGCTTATTTAGAATGTGAGGCTTTGGGTTCAATTGCTAGGACCACAAAATCAAACATGACCTGCTAGTCTCCTTGGATTATCAAAGTGTGGTATTGACAGCCAGACTCACATGGTTTATTTGGATATAGATGACCACAGTGCAGACTGTATGTATCTCACTGAGTTATGAGCAATGTCTGCTTAGTTCTGCTTCTTTTACCCAGCAACTCATGCATAAGCCAGTCCTCAACTTCTCTGAGATGAGACCCTCTGATTCTAAAGCAATCTGAGTTCACTTTGTGAAGACCAAAATGTATTGAGTCACTGTCTTAGTTAGGGTTTCTATTTCTTTGGAGAGACACCATGACCAGGGCAACTCTTATCAAGGAAAGCATTTAACTGGGGCTGGCTTACAGTTCAGAGGTTTAGTCCATTGTCATCATGGCGGGAAACATGGTGGCATGCAGGCAGACATGGTGCTGAGAGTCCTACATCTGTATGGTCAGGCAGCAGGAAAAGAGAGTGACACTGGGCTTGGCTTGAGCATCTGAGATCTCAAAGCCCACCTTCAGTGACATACTTCCTCCTTCAAAGCTACATCTGCTCCAACAAGGCCACACCTCCTAATAGTGCCACTCCCTATGGGGGCCATTTTTATTCAAACCACCACAGTTAACCATTTTCACTGATCTCCTCTATTCCAATTTCTTCAACTTTAGGCATTTTTTATTAGTCTGAACCCTGAACAGATTTATTTTATTTTAGTTTTTTTAAAGTCTATATGAAGTCTTTTTATTTATTTAAATGTATTGTCATAAAAGAAAGGAGAGAGTGGGCAGGACTGGCTGATAGAATGCTTATGACATGTATATAAGAAAGAAACTTTTTGGGTTTTATCTGAAGGGTGATTCTATGTATTTAAACAGAAAGTCAGGGTCACAGCCATAGAGAAGACTTAAGATTTGAGGGTTTGATCATTTTTAAACTGTCATGTCTGCCAGTATCCAAGTCAGAAAATCTACTTGAAGGTCCATTATATAATTCTTGATGGAGATAAAAATTAAGAGACTGAAGAGGTAACACCTTAGAAATAGACTTAATCAGTTTGACATGGGAAGAAGGGAAGGGGAGAAAGAGAGAAGGGAGTACATAGGAATGGGAGGAATCAAGCTAGTATGTTCTGGAGAATTCAGACTGTTGTCCCTAGTATAATCTTCAGTAATCTAAGTCTGGGTTGTTCAGGAGTTCCCAGGAACAAAGATTTCCTCATTCTTTTTTAGTCAACACTTCTAGAACCTTCTTGGAGATTTTGTTGTTGTTGTTGTTGCTTATGTCTCAATTGAGCACTCTTTGCCACTGAAGCTCATTTTCCTTTTGGAGGTAGGAAACATGGAGATGGTTTAACCCTCTTATCAGCCCTTCAGCTGTGCCTTCTTATTCTTCCAGACTTTGCAGCGGGGGTTTCTTCCTTCCTTGTAGATCCCTCCCTCCTTTGCCACGGAGTGGTCCTCGGACCAGTATTCCTGGCTCCCACTGGATGCTGGTTAGAGATGATGGAGAGACTTGGGTACTGCTTCAGACCTGCTCAGTAGAATCTCAGTAGAATTAACAAATTCCTGGGGTGGAGGTGCCAGTAGGGGTGTGTTTGGGGTATTCTCATGTCTTTTAAGTACATTAAAGTATGAGAAGCATAGTTCCCTCCATCTTCATGACTTATTTTCCTTGTGGTTTCTCCATTTTGACTTAAAGGTGAAGACCCAAGCTAATTGTGATGTCCTAACAAGAGCTTAGAAAGAACCAAGTACAGTGAACAGATTTTTGACAAAAAGTATTTATGTGTCTTGAAGCTCTGTTCATTTAGTGCCACCAGTATTAAAATGTTGTAAACTGTGCCTGTGAACAGTCTTACAGCATTCTCATCCCCTTTCCTCTGTAAATTTACCTTCATAATAATCCCCATTTTATAATTGGTTCATTTGGCTGCTTGAAATTTACTCTGCCCTTAACTGTGACAATCACACTGCCTTGCTCCCTCTCTTAAGATGGTTTTACTTTTCTATACAGCTGTGCTGGTAAGTTTAGTGTACGGTTAGAAAGTGCATTGCTTTGGGAAGCAACCGGACTCCTAGCCCTCCCCAGGATTAACTGCCAACCAGTGCCATGAACTTGAGCAACTCATTTAATGATTCCAATTCGGCACAATATGACACAATCAAGAGTGTCCCCAACAGGAATGCTTTGGTCGCTCCTGTCATATTAGCCCACGAGCTCTTAATATGGCAGTGTGGTCATTTATAGAAATAAGAGGGAGACATTTAAAATGAAAGTTGGAAGCAGTGTCAGCCACATTCTTTTACACACACACACACACACACACACACACACACACACACACACTTTTTTTTTTTTTTTTACCATTTTTACATCATTTTCAAATGGGAAAAATACAAAGTTGAATTTTATTGAGCTTCCCTTTTGTCTCTTGGTTATCCCCCTGCAGGAAGTTCTAGTAAACCAAAGGCCATGAGGCAGGGTCTCAACTTGTACACTAAAATCACATGGCCCACTGCACTGGAGGCAGGAAATGAGCCACATTGGAGCAATGCCAGTTGCTCTGTTTGGGAGCCTTTGGGAAGGGGATCCTGTATAATGGGAATGTCTGGAGATCCCAGAAGCTCTGCTGAGAGTTCCAGAAGGGCATTGCTTATAGGGGAGGGGAGTGAGGAGTGTTGCGAAGACGATGATCATCTCCAACGAACCAGCTTGTCATGGAGATTGATCAGTCACAACTCTTCCTTCTATCTTTATGGGAGGAGAACACCAAGAGACCACATGACCAGGAAGGTCAGTTCCACTAGTGGCATGGGCTTAGGGCAGAAATCTCAGGTGAATTCCTTTTTTTTTTTTTTTTTTAAAGCAAAATTAGGGAGAGCCTACTTTTGGGTTCTTCATAAATTATTCATTACAATCCATTCATTAGTGCTTGATAATAAGGCAAAATTGTGTGACATTTTGTCAGCATTCTGGGCTACAGTCTGGAAAGAATAGAACCTGTCATTTTCTTGTTATATGCTGGGACCACGGCAGCTCCTGAGGCCGTATTTAAGGAGGATCTATTATTACTGTTATTGCCTTAGGGATCAGCCTGAATAGCTAACTGTTTAATCATCTACAAATCAATTTATTCTTTGTGTTTTGTGTTTGTGTGTTTAGAATGTTCAACCCTTCCTGATCTCATCAGTGACGCTACCTGAACTCCCAGCCGTTTACTCTCTTTTCATATTTTTCTTTAAGAGAAGCTTAAAGAAAACAAACCTGAAAGTGCCTTCCCAGGCAGATTGTAACACAGCAACTGGAATTCGGGTCTCAGTCTCACATCATAATGCTTGTTTGTTTGTTTGCCTTTGTCTTTTGTTTTTAATAGTACATCATCTTTCTAGGTGGATACTTTAAACATCTAGGTCACAGCATTCTGATTTAGATGTAGTCTAAGATTTCAGTTGGAACGGGGATTGGTTCTAAAAAGTCAACTGATTCTGGAACAGTAAAAATCTAATTCGTAACTTTATTTTTACTCCTAGACACTTGAGGACAAAACATAGAACTAATAATCACAAGCGGCTTAAATAAGCCATCTCTTTGTTCCCAGTATCCTTCTCTTGTTATCTCCCTGCATTTGCATCTGATTGTGGGGACAGATATTTTCTCTGTCTTACTGTGGAAGCAAATAGAGGCCCTGTTCAAGACTGGTGAGTCAATGCAGGTTAAGCTGGGTGAAGACCCAGACTTGGGAGGACTAAATGTATCTCCTAGTGAAGTCCCCCTCTTTTTTCTTGGTCAGGACATGTAGTCCAGTACTTCATCTTGCTCCTCTTCTCCAGACTCTGGCCCTCTCCTCTGGAGTTAGTGCTTTGCTATGATACTGCATCTCTAAGTTTCTCTGGAGGAAGAGAAGGGAACCATGGCTTTTGATTGGATTAACTAGCTGTCTTCTAGCAAAAAAAAAAAAAAAAGTTACTGAGGAAACAGGACCTAGCACAAGTTAAGGTGTAAGCAAGCATAATAGTTTTGAATAGGGTCTGGATATAAGGAGGGCCATATCGGGACTCTAAACTAGCATGCCAGTGGTGGGCTCTAAATGTAGGAAGTTCTCAGACTTGGAACTGGCGAGGCAAGCACCTTATGCTCTTTCTGAGGGCTTCTCAAATCCCAGAAGCAGTGCACAAGCCACATTTGGATCATCCTACCCCCACTTTTTCAGCTGGAGGCAGCAGCCCCAGGGCAGGATTTCTCAGGCAGTATTGGCATTTTGAAGACAGCTAATTCTTTGCCGCAACTGACGGTTGTGTCCGTGGTCGGGACATTTAGCAGAAGTTGTGTCCTCTACCCAAGAGAAACTAATAGCCCTCTTCCCACTAGACCCTATTTCAGTTAAGACAACCAGAAGTGTGTGCAGATATTACCAAAGTCCCCCATGATCTAAAAAAAAAAACTTTCCTACCAACTTTGTCTGAGAACATTAGTCTAGAAACTGAGTGAAAGGCTGGGAGATAAGAAGATAGCTACACAGAGATGGTATCAGCCTCAAGTGCATGTTTCAGCTGAAGCACAGAGGCCCCTTGTGCGGATATCGGTGGTCTAGAAGGCGGCCACGCTTCTCTTCCTTGTTACTGTGAGTTCCTCAGAGTTTCTGTCTTAGTTCTCGCTAAGGTACAAAATAGAGTGGGTGGCTGTAGAACAGTTACTCATTTGATCACTACGATAGAACACCTGAAGACATAAGAGAAGAAGAATTGAATCTGGCTATGGCTCCATAGTCAGTCATGGTGAAGCAGGTATGGCGGCAGGCGTTGCTCGCGACTGTGGCGATGGACAGCGATGGTGGCTGATGGCATCGTGTCCGTGGCCAGGGTGTGTCACTAGTCAGGAATCAGAGAGGTTCCTGCAGGAGTGGCGTCAGACTGGCACCCCAAAGGCTCTCCCCCCCCCCATTGACCCACTTCTTCCAGATGTGCCTTACCTCCCAAACTAGTGTCACCGCTTGCAGACCAAGTGTCCAAACCCATGAGCCCACAGCGAACGTTTCCCATTCAAGCCATAAAGGTGGCTAAACAAGACATGCCTGGTTCTCACAGTTCTGAAGCCTGGGGAAGCCGAGATCCAAGATACTGCTGATCTCTTGTCTCGTGAGGCCCTTCTTCCTGGTTTGTTGGTAGCCTTGTGGGCCACAACAGACAGCAAACTCTCGTGTCTTATATAGGCACCATTGTTCCTTCGCCTTCATGATTTAGTGACCATCCTAAGGCTCCGTTTCCTAACACCAGCATGTGGAGAATATAAAGGAAGCCACAACTTGTCTATAACACACCGATGCAGCTCTATCACAATGTCACCGCCTACTTATTAAGAATTGGGCACATTAGTCCTCAGGGATATTTGGCTCAGCCAGACCACCCAGCCAAGTAACTTCCAAGCCAAGGACTTCTCCAACTTAGAAAGAACGGGGGCCTGGGGGAAAAGCCAGGTTAGGAAGGTGCCTTGGAAAGCGTCCGAACCTGTTCAATCCCTCTCAGAGCCAATGTGAAAGTGCTGGCCTTGGATCATACACTTACCATCCCGGTGTTGGGAAGGCAGAGACAGGTAGATCTCTGGGGCTCACTGACCAGCCAGCCAAGCCTGTTGGGCGAATCTCAGGCCATTGGGAGACCCTATCTCAAGAAAACAAGGTTCATGTGGTGTCTGAAGAATGACACAAAGTTGATCTCTGGCCTACATATGTGTGTGCAAGCAAGCAAGCAAGCAAGCACACACACACACACACACACACACACACACACACACACACACACACACACACGGGTACGAGAGGGCCGTTCTCTAGAACCAAGTAGAAGTGAGACTTGGAAGATGAAAGCAAAGGCAGGCACAGGACCTTTGGGGTCAGCAGGTGAAAGGTCACCCACTTTGCCAGCAGAGAGAATTTTGCTTCTTTGTGTGAGACAATAAAGAACTGTTTGCAGTTAGACAGGAATCTACACCAGTGTCTTCTTCCAAGGCCTGGGAGTTGCAGGCAGCCATGTATGCATTATCAACTCTTTCAGATTATCTTTCAAAGCACCCCCCCACCCCCGCCCCGCTCCTCCGGCTGCCAATGGTTAGACTCCACTGCATCTGGCATCGACTTCAGCTTTTCAAGTTGCTCAGGCAGCCCTGACTGGTCAGGGCACTGTCCTGTTCAGTTCCTTCAGATGAGAGATTGAAGGAAGGAATTTAGAAACCCAAGCCACCCTGTTCCTCCCCCACAATGGTAAACATGCTTTAGAAACTAGAAACGGTGCATTAAAAACACCTCCGTGAACACCCCTCTGGGCTTGATCTTGTAGTTTCTTTGTGAAAGGCTTTTTATTGTCAGACTTAGAAAGGGCAAGGGGGCTTCCAGCTTCTAATTTCTTTAAGCAGCAGAAGTGACCTTTTGCAGATGGCATTGAGACCTCAAATGAGTGCGACTGTCCTGCTTCTTTAACTACGCTGTGCCCCGTCCATGTATATAGATCATACCACAGGGCATAGTGTGAGCGTCTCCACTGCCTTCTGCCTTTCTTCTCTGTTCTGTCGTTTCCCATGCTATCTCCCCTTCTTAGTAACTGTATCTCTCTTCTGAAACTGCATCCTGCTTCTGCCTTCAGCTCTAGCCGGTCGCTGGAGTGTGGTCTCTGGACCACATTTGTGCTCGCTAGTTCCATAAGCTAGGCTCAGCTGGTATGTTTTCAGCTATCATGAGGATATCTAGTTCTTAATCAGAGCAGCCACAAAAGAGCCACAGATTAAGGACTTCTGTGCTGTGCATAATAAGAGGATTCCATGTATCCCCTCACTATAGCTCCATGATAACCCTATGCAATCATTATTGTTATTTCATGTTGTAGATGAAAATATTAAATGTCAGGAGAGTAAGTAACTTGCCTAAAATCACAGAGCATAGGACAAGGAGAGAGGTCATACAAGTCATCTTAGTTTCCATTGACATTTTAATTTGTGAATAAGTTTGAAGCTAGACAGAATGGTCAGTTATTAACAGACATCAAAGCTATGCAATAGCTCCGTTTTCATTCGCAAAGTATCCTTTGGCAGGTCGACTTTCCCAAAAATGCATTTTAGAATTCATTTCTATGTAAGTTACTCATTTATCCCTGGAGTAAGTGGCAATCCAGGGTGTTAATGTTAACTGTCAACTTGACAAAACCTAAGGTCACTTGAGTAGGGGGTCTTAATAAGAAATTCTCTAGGTCCAGTTAGCCTGTGGCCAGTATCTCTGGGTATTGACTTGATTGTTAATTGATGTCAGCCCATTGTGGGCAGTACCATTTCCTAGTCAAGGGGTCCTTCTGAACAGTATGAGAGAGGAAAAAGCTAGCTGAGAAGAAGCAAGCAGGTAAGCAAGGACGCATGCCTTTGTTTCTTTCTTGATGGCCGATGTAGTATGACTTGTTTCAAGTGTCTGCCTTCACTTCCCCTCAATGATGGATTGTTGCGTGGAATCGTCACCCAAATAAGGCCCTTTCTCTTCTAAGTTGCTTGTTGTCAGTGTTTTATTGCAGCAGTAGAAATGAAAATAGAACATCGGATGAAGTACCCATCACTGATTTATTGTGAGGAATATCTGTAGCTCATCTTTAACACCACCCATTCCGTACAAATCTTAGATGTGGACTTGTGTTTTCAAACGTGGGTGGCGTGCTTTTCTAACTTCCCTTATTTCGTTTACACTCCATCCTAGCTAAAAGGCCAAGGAGTGATAAGATTCTGTTTAAAATTTAGCCTCATATTCCAAAAGCTTGTTAGATTGTATTTCCTTAAGAATTCTTAAGTTGAGATCAGTGAGAACTGTGGGATTTAATGAATTTGGAAATAATGCCATATTCTTATGTACTTTCAATTAGTTTCAGAAAGAAAGTGTTCTTTTATTAGTTCAATCCCCCCCACCACCACCTCTTTTTTTGGAACTGTTCACTTAATTTCAAACAAAGATCAAATTCACTACAACATGCGCTTCCCCACCCCAGCAGTCTCCTCAAAGTAAGAAGGGAGCCAGGGCCACCCAGAAAAACTTTTTCCTTGCAATTTGACATCAGGGTTTCCTGGAGATGTTAAATAGATAGATGTGTGTAGTGGGGAAAGCAAGTCTTTTTCCTGACATTGAACTCCCAGGAACTGTTGGGAGTGGCGCTGTCCTCTGGTAGACCGGTTTAAACCACCTTCCGTGTGGGAATCAGGCCACACTGCTGAGGTGCTCTGTGGTTCCTTTAAAAGTCTCTTGTTTGGCTCCATAGACTTTTCTTGTATTACCAAAATCTTCCATAAAGTCAACCACAAGCATAATACTGGGGACTCCGACTCACATTTGTGGCAATCAAGAAGTAGATTAAACACAGGTTTTCCTATTTCTCCAGCTGCCAAAAGTGATGTCAGTTGTGGTAACGATTGTTACCTCAGTTCCCTGCAGATCCAGGGCCGTCTGTGTGAATGTATGCTCTGGGCCCTGTTCGCACGTTGTTATGGAAAAACTGACGATGGTTGGGAAACAACTGGGTATCCGGATGCCCACTCACATGCAATCAGGGGTTTGCTTTCTTGGAGCAATCAGACTTGAGGGACAGAGCACACATGAGAAACTTATTTAGTGTTGAGAGCCAAAGAAAGGTTGTGGCCGTAGGTCTGCCTCCTTCCGTTTTGTCCAATTACAGAAACTGTGTTGCAAATCCTCTTTACTCCCTCTGCACCACATTGTAAAGGAAGCCGTGATGTAATTTACATCCACTGGTTTGTATCTAAGCCAGACTTATAAATTCCGTCTCTTGTATTCTGACCATTATAAACAAAATAAAACCCCAAACCCAAAAGTGACGTGATGTTACAATATAAATTTCAGAACTAACTAGACCGTAATTCCAGTAAGAGAGAATATGCTGTCGAAACAACCCCCACGAGTGTGAAAGACTTCCTGCCCCATGGCACTTATGGTCAGCTATGGATTGTAGAAGAATTTTTCTAAGTCTTTCTCCTCTGATTCTGTCATATATGTGGCCGTACATATTACTTATTTCATGGCTCTGACAAAGGCAGCTTGGGGATGGATGGGTTTATGTAAGGTCATGATTCAGGGATACAGTCTATCGTGGTGGGGAAGTTACCACTGGAGCAGGAGGCAGCTGGTCACGTGATGTTCCCAGATAAGGGGCGGAGAGAGATGGATACTGTTGCTTAGCCCACTCTGTCCACTCTATCGTTTTCATTCTCTCCTGGATCCACGTCCACATTTAGGGTGGGTCTTCCTGCCTCAGTTAACATAATCGAGAAACTCTCTCAGCAACGCACACAAAGGATTGTCTCCTGGGTGATCTAGATCTGTCAAGCTGACAAAAATGATTAATCATAGTAACATATGGTCTTGATGGAAACATCGAAGGCATTTTGATTTACCCGTTTCCAGGGACACTGTGGTGCCCTTGATACCATTTCCTTTATTATTGTGCTCCCCCCTAATTAATTAAAGGAATGCAAAATTACTTTGGTTTAAGAGGATTTTTAAAATTAATTTTATTTTATATAAGTGTGAGTGTTTTGCTTGTATGTGTGTATGTGCACTACATGCATTCCTGGTGCCTACGGAGGCCCAAAGAGGGTTCTGGATGCCTTGGAACTAGAGTTACAGATGCTGTGAACTGCCATGTGGATGCTGGGACTCTGGGTCCCTCTGGAAGAGCACGTAGTGTTCTTAACCTCTGAGCCATCTCTCTAGCCTCAGTTTAAAATATTTTTGAATTTTATTTAAATTTATTATTGACAACACACCTTTGCTCATTGAGAACTGAACGTCTTCATTTAAATTTCTGTCCCCCATCCCTAATCATTTTGAGACGTTTCTAGAGCACAGTGGCAGCCAGAGAAAGAGGAACCCACAGTGGGGCAGCATTCACCCCAGTAGGCCACCGAGGAACCAAAAGGCTCCATTGCCTCCTTGGTCGATCTTGATTTCTCCTTTTTAATACAGCTTGCCTTTCTTCGTTGGTGGTCTCCTGAAGTCACCAACCCTGCTAGAAGGTCTTTTGTGGGCACAAAGGAGGAATTGGAGCGAGATGGCCTCTCACATGTTGGCACTTCATCCTGGATTTTCTCCCTGGCAACCCTGTGCTCATGGAGGTCTGGCCAGCAACTTTGTTATTTTCACCAGCTCTCCCCATGTGACTGGCACCAGGCACGAGCACTATTTAAGCAACTCCATTAAAGCATGTGTTTGGTCTGGTTGGTTACCCTTTGCCATTTAAGACCACGAAACCCAGTCTTGCCAACTCAGTCTTGACTAGTTTGAAAAGAAGTTTTCTTTCTTTAGCTTAAATGCCTTTCCATGTTTCAGCATCAGGTAGCAGCTATCTAAGTCCTTACCTCTCACTTTCATTCAGCCTTATTTTGGTGTGATCACTGGAAGGCATTGAAATAGACAGCACTTTCTCACTACCTAGTTTCACTTCCTTCCAAAACTTCAACTTGTCATAATACTTCTTAACTCCTAGAGACCAAATAAATTCTCCTGTACCCCAACCTTTCGAACCTCTCTGGACTTAGCTTTCCTTTTCCTTAAGTGGACAGTTGGTAGGGTTGGCAGAGGTGTCTCTCCATCTGACTCATATGTTAGAGCTCTGTCAGTCACAGGATCCTGTTAGTAATTGTTTCACGGTCTACCAAGTAGATTGGTTCTCCCATTTCTTCATCTCAGATTGTGTGGTAACAAATGTTATAATTAAGGAATATCTGTTTATTGCAGTGTGACAACATTTGCAACTGGCGTATCTGATCTCTGCTTTGCTATTCTTTAATCTTCTAGGTTCATCTACTAGATTGAGGAATGATTTTTAAAGTCTTCTTGGAATATGTTTTTAATAGATCAGCAGTCTAGAAAATATGATATTTAAATTAGTAGTACCAGGAGTTATTGCATTAGCAGCACCAGGGAGAAAGCTGGAGGAATAAATGACATTGGCATGAACTTGGATGTAACTGTGTGGAAATCAGGACACACCCCTTTAATCCCAGCACTCAGGAGGCAGAGGCAGGCGGATCTCTGAGGCCAACCTGGTCTACAGAGTAATTCCCAGGATAGCGAGGGCTACACAGAGAAACCCTGTCTTCAAAAAGCCAAAAACAGACAAACAACGAAGAAAACAGTAGACCTGCAAGCGCAGGGAGATGTCTCCCTGTAGCTTGAGTTTTCCTGCCTTGCCCACAGTCAGGACAAATCTTTGTCACCCACCAGTCCCACAGCTGTTCAGACCCAACCAAGTAAACACAGAGACTTATATTGCTTACAAAATGTATGGCAGTGGCAGGCTTCTAGCTAACTGTTCTTTTAGCTTAAATTAATCCATTTCCATAAATCTATACCTTGCCACGTGGCTCATGGCTTACTGGCATCTTCACATGCTTCTTGTCATGGCGGTGGCTGGCAGTGACTCCTTCCACCTTCCTGTTCTTTCTTTTCTCCTCTCTGTTAGTCCTGTCTATACTTCCTGCCTGGCCACTGGCCAATCAGTGTTTTATTTATTGACCAATCAGAGCAACACATTTGACATACAGACCATCCCACAGCATCTCCCTGATAAAATGCTTGCTCTGCAAGTGTAAGGATCTGAGCTCAATCCCCAGAAACCCTTTTCAAAAGCTGGGTATGGTGGTGTGTGCAAGTAAACCTAGTCCTGGGAGGCATCTGCAAGAGGATCCCTGAGGCTTGCGGGGCAGCCTGTCTGGCTGAATCTGTGAGCTTTAGATTTAGTGAGAGACCCATTTAGAAATATGAAGTGGAGAAGTGATGGAAGATGATACAGGATGCTAGCGCTAGCATCACAGTTGCCATGTTGGACCAGAGACCAGTGCCCGACAGGAATGTTTGAACTCTCAAACTTCTACTTCTTCCCTCTCCATTTCCCAGTTGGGAGAGCAGAGCTTGGAAAGCAGCAGCCTACCCAGCTTCTAATTACAAACAGTGAATTAGGAAGACGAGAAAAAGGATAGGATGCAAGAGGGACTTTTAAAACGGGCCAATAATTTCACATGACTCCCTTCACATGTTTTTAAGACTGAGAAAGTGCGGAAGGATAACTTGAATGTTAGTTTTCTCTTAAAAAAAAACATATTTAAAAATTAATTCAGGGTTGCAAAACCTCAAACCTTTCATGTAAATTGTGAAATTAACACGGATTAACAGTTACCCATGGGTGCCAGGCATTATAAACAATGTTTTTTCCTTCTTTAGATCTCCCTGTATTTTGTAGTGTTCTGTGTTATAACTTTCCTAAAAACACGTATTTATGTTCAATAAAAAAACTAATGTGCTGTTTAGACACTATTTTTGACATTCAGTGGATTGAATCCAGGACCTTGTACATGCCAAAAGAACCAAGTATCTCTTTTCTAAGCAACATTCACAGACCCTGACACATTTAAGTAGAGGGTTTAATTGATAGGAAATCATCTTGCTAAATACACAGTGAGATTTCAAACAGCCATCTCCATGGAAGGAAACTCAGCCCTTACAGACCTTTTAAAAATACCATTAGATGAGGGAGGGTTACTTTGTGGCCAAATATATATATTTTTTAAATTCCTGTTTCCTAAGAATCAAGAATAGTAACTCTGGTCAGACACTTAATACTATTTTGCACTTGACCCTACAGAATGGCAACAAGTTTCAAAACATGCCAGCTCTGATTGAAAGTGGGTTGCTGGAAGAGTACAGACCCTTCCCCTGCTCTTCTGTTTTAGCTGCATGCTGTTTTCAATGTTCACAGTCAAAGCTGATCATCCGACCAAAACAATGTGAAAGGAGGCAAAAGCTGTGTTTGTTTTTCAGCCCGAGTAGGCCTAGTTTAAGTGGGTACAGTTCCGGAAGATGTAAATTCTTTCTGGATGCAATAATGCAATAATCTGTTGGACTCAAGTGGCATTGCTTAAGTGTTGACTTATTTGATAATGCTTTAAAATTACATTTTTCATTTTCTGGCAGCAGGATTAGGTGGGTTTTATCTTACAAAAAGATACACACAGGAGGGCACAGTAGATGCTGATGTGGTGATGAAATTTTGTCAAAGTGTAATTTCCTGCTACTAAATCTCATGACAGGTGCATAACATTTCTGGGTTCAGAAGTTATTCCCCAGAGATGTGACTAGAGAGGATGTATGACAGAACATCACCACTTGATATCTGCACAGTGTCTTCTGTTGAGGAAATGTGTTACATTTGGTTTCCATGTTATGCATAGGACCAGTGAGCTCTTGCATTTGGAAAGTAGGGTGACCACATGGTATGGGTGACTGGTGTCTGCCAGTAGAGGCTGTGCAGATCAAGGACATTGCATGTACATATGGCTGTGTCATCTTTGTTGTTGCTTATCATGGTCTCTGTCATTGCATTTGTGTTTGTCAAAGATATTTATTGAATTGCATGATGGTGAGAATCCAGTGCGGTTATCCTTTTTTTTTTTTTTGAAACATATTCCTAAATTCCAAAGACATACACACCTAGAGCTTAGCCTTTCCTTTCTGGTACTTTGGGTGTTGTAGGTTCAGTCTGTTTAGATTGCAAGAGTGTGGTCATAAGGATGTGGAAAGATGAAAATAAGTCTCATAAAGCCTTGGAGAGGTCTGTCTATGAAGTCTATAGTCTCTCCCTGATGTACAAAAAGAGGGAAAGCCTTTGAACTTCAGTCTTGAAGCTCTCTGGCTTTAGATAACAGGTCATGGGGAACCATCAACCCTGCTTATTCGTCCCCCTTTTATTCACCATATTTGGCTATGAAAGCTTTTTGGCTGTGCCTAAAGATCAAATGTGCTTTCCAAGAGCTAAGACTGGCTGCTATAGAGACCATGGGAAAGACTATGCTGAGGTTGAGAAGGCAGTTGCGGAGAGAAATGGGAACTTGAGAAGGCATCCCATGAACACCGCGGCAAACAATGGCTGCACGATCGGAATAAGTATGCTGCCTCCAAAAAGACCACAGAGAAGGACGGTTTTCACTGGCATCGTCTGTCTCGTGACCTGGTGGCTACTTGCCTTTCGGTGCAGTCACAGGTTCACACCACTGTGCAAAGCCAGGCAGGTGTGCGCTTCAGACTCCCTCTGTTCTGTCCTTCCCACATCAACTCCCGTTTTCACTTTTCCCTGTACTCGTAAGTTGGTGACACCAGCAGGTGATACTTGTAGCTGAAGTGTGTGTTAGTGGGTTTTATATCAAAGACTTTTTTAAAGCAGTGGGCTATGACCTTGGGAGCAAGCTGTTTGATGAAGGTATATGTTCTTCTTTTATTTCCTGCTTTTTGGACATGCTTATGTAAAGTTACAAAAGGGGCGCCTGGTGGTGCAAAGCAGTGCATTTAAGCATACAGCAAGGCCGTCTTTCTGTCTCCCCTCCCAGGGTCCCGTAGTCTCTGCCCTGTACACCCATGATGCAGTTTGGCATGTGTGATGATAAACCTGGGTACAGTTTGTTCCCAACCTAAGCTGTTCGTCAGCCTTCTGGAGGAGAGCCAGATATGAAATGAAAAACATGCTGTATGCCCTTCATTCCCCCACTCCCTCTGCATTGTATAGTTGGCAGTTTCTTTTCATAGGTTGTTTAATAGCGTGTGACCCACCTCATTTTAGGCCCAGAGCTGTGAATCTGTGTCTAGCTGTCTCTTGATAATCTGATAGGAGTTCAGAAGAAATTGAAAAGTAAATGAGAACCCCAAAACTTGGCTCTGAGTATCATAGCCCAGCTGGGGTTGTTGGAAGGATGGCCTGGCCTTTTCTCCCCATGAAGTAAGTTCTATCTCACTGCAGTTAAAGGGAGAAACTCAGGACACTTTTATTTGTTTGTTTTTACTTTGGCATCTCTATGCTGGAGTCTTTATTAGTAAGTAAAAAGTAGCTTGTCTTTTAGAGGCAGAGTTAATATTATAAAATAAATAGAAACCTCCTCATAAAATTAGAGTCTTCATTTGGTAAACTTGGACATATCTGAAATCCAGTATCTAAATAATAAATGTTAATGGATCAGAGTCATAACCAGCCCCTTAAAAAGGAGATAGAGGCTAGGCTTGGGGGTACACACCTATAATCCCAACATTGGAAAGGATGAGACAGGAGAATCATGAGTTCAAGGACATCCTGGGCTATGTGGCAAGACCCAGTCTCAAAAACAAAACTAGGGAGAGCCAAGGGAGAGAGGAAAAACAAGTTGTGTTGGTCAGTATTTATGCGTGTGAGTTTTAGAAAGCACTGTCCTCTCCTTGTGTCTCCTGGACCTCGACCTTATCTGC
The DNA here is from genome assembly GCF_004664715.2 of Peromyscus leucopus. Lineage (NCBI taxonomy): Eukaryota > Metazoa > Chordata > Mammalia > Rodentia > Cricetidae > Peromyscus > Peromyscus leucopus. Next base: position 30,796,613 of record NC_051074.1, read on the forward strand.
AAGCTTTGCCTCTGTTATCCCTGTAATTAGATAAAGACCTCCTGGACTGTTCATAGAGGTTTCCACCATGTACCTGCCCCAGATCTGGATATTTACCTCTGCATGTTCTTTACCGTCTTCGGCAGTCCTCTGAAGCTGCGTCCTTCTTATGGCCTACCCATTGCTGGTCTCTTACCACCCTAAGCCTTCTTGTTCTATCATGTCTTCAATGGCAAGTCTGTGGCACGCCTGTCCTTTGTTCAGCTCGCATTCATTAAGCACCTGCTACGTGGCAAGCCTTGTACAAACACTAGGGTGACAATCCCTGTTTCCACATCCCCGGATTATCCCTTTTCTTCCAAAGGCAGCCAAATGTGTCAGTGAGGTACTTAACTAATGTTCTTAGCTACAAGTCCTCTTCCCCTCCTTTGTGCACCTAGAATGTTCCCTGTGTGCACCTGTTGTGAAATTCACCTGTTTGCTTCACATTCTGTCTATTTATAATGAAACTCTCCTGCCTTTCTGAGACTGCTCTAAGGCAAACTTCAGCATGATTTAACTTTGCATACTCCATGGCACTTAATGTAACCATTTTTCTCATTCAACAAGTGTTTATGATAATCCATTCTGTTGCAGACTCTTCTGGGCACTCTATAAATATTGATAAGTATAGATTAAATTCTGAGTGCATGAAAAATAGGTACTGTCTGATGTAAAACTTGAAAGCAAGAGGTGTTTTCAGGGGTTCATAAAGGGTCTCTTCCCTGAAGGGGGAATGACAGATAATGCCCCGCTGTGGTGAGCTTTCTTGAATTGCAGAGAAGAAAGGTAATGCTTTTCCTCAATTAATTTCTATTACACCTAAATGGGAAGTTTGAGTGTAGGCTCTAACTGTTCATTGTGTTTTATAATATTTTTAAATGAGAACTAGAATGTATATGTTTGCTTCAAACATAACCCCAAAGAATTGCTAAAACTCTGAAATGTATGGATCACATTGATTTGTTTGCTGTAGTATTGACTACTTTAGTTTGGGACTGCTGTAAATAAATATTTGCATTTTGAAAGAAAACTTATATACAATGTGTTAGTTTTATGTAGGTGCACACTACTACTTACACCTATAACATCAGTTCATCTCCTAAGTCTTCCTTCTGAAAGGGTTGAGCCTCCCATATTGTGATTGAATACACGTTTTCAGGTGCCTGTGATAACGTATTTTTCCCCCCATTTCCTTTCCAGAATGAAGACCTAAATGACCTCAGAAAATCCTCCTTTAACTCATGGGTACCCAGACTCAAACTATTTCACAATTCACAAGCAGGACCTCACGTCTTCCTCTTCAGTAGATGGTACGATGCATCCATTACAGTTTGTTTACTTTGTACAATCCTCAGGAGTTCATTGACGGAACTGCACGTTCCATATTGTGCCAAGCAACAAGAAAGCACTGTGACACTGGGACGATGAGTCTGCGTAAACTTCGTCTTGAACCTTAAGGACTTAGCTGGCCACAATGAGCTGGTGTGCCCACCATCATGCCGCAAGAGAATGGGTTTATTCTCGTCGCATCTACAATGTACGTTTCATCGACTCTGAAAGCGTGTTCCATGAAGCACCACTGTAAATTATTTCATACGGAACTGTTCACATTGGGTGGAGAGAGATTATTAAATATTTAACATAGGTTTTGATTTATATGTGTAATTTTTTAATGAAAATGTAACTTTCCTTACAGCACATCTTTTTTTGGATGTGGAACTGAGGTATTCAGTGTTCTGTTGTAAAGAGTGGAGCAAATGCTTAAAATGAGGCTAAAAAGAGTAGTCTAGGGTATGATCCTTGTTTTAAAATTCTAATTCAGAAAAATAATATAATAAGAATCATAGTGCCATAGAAGGTTCTGTACTGGATAGTTATACTTGCTGATACTGTCTCTTGTAATATAAACTTGATGTTGAGATGAGTTTCTTTTAAAAATTAATCTTAGGGGTTTTTTTGTTTTGGTTTGGTTTTTGTTTTTTGGGTTTTTTTTTGTGTTTTTTTTGTTTTTTGTTTTCTGTTTTTTTCAAAATGGAAGGAGGATGTATTCTACTGGGGTGTTTTCAATCGTCAGCTTTAGAGTTGGTAATTGAATGGAAGAGAAATTGTAAGAAAAGGAAACCACAGGTTTTCATTGTATATACTGTAGAGAGAAGGAGACATGAGTGATCCCTTCAAGTCAAAAGCTCTCTTAGGAATGAAGAGTGTGGGTGTTTTTAAATTCTGGAAATGTCTTTCTGTTCATAATGAACTAGACACTGTTGATCTCCCTCTCCCCACTCCTATAAGCTTCCCCCCCACCCCCACTATTTTTTCTGTGTATACATCATGTTTCATTTCATACATTGTCTTGAAAAGGCTGTTAGGACAAGTGTGTTCTTGCTAGCTGGAAATTAAAATTCCAGACTCACTCTTCCTTCCTTCCTTCCTTCCTTCCTTCCTTCCTTCCTTCCTTCCTCCCTCCCTCCTCCCTCCCTCCTCCTTCCCCCTTCCTCCCTCTCTCCCTCCCTTCCTCCCTCCCTCCCTTCCTTCCTTCCTTCCTTTCTTCCTTCCTTCCTTTCTTTTTTAAGTCATGACCAGGGCTCTATGTTATGTTCCCTAAGGCACCTATCTTATGTGTTTTAAGAACTTCCAGTGTTACATGTGTGTTTTAAATGAATGCAATTGGCCCATTTGCCCTGGTGTTTGCTGGCCTTTTAGTGGTTATCTAATAAAACGCAATTTACAGAGAGCACATAAAAACATAGTGACCTGCTGTTGAGGCATCTAGCCAGCAGTGAAAATATTAATCCCTTTCCTTGTTTGGAAAGTCTTGGCATTTTTCCCTTATCAAATAGAAATGGCAATGAATATACCTGAAGATGTTTCCTCCAGAATTGTAAGTTATCTTGCCGTGAAGTTTCCTAAAAGGACAGTGAATTCATGCAGTGATCCAGCTCCCTGTGAGTCCCTTATAAACTCAGCCCTGCTGTGGGGGAGGAAAAACTCTACTTCTGGGAAGGGTTGAGCTGCCTGGATGGGGCTTCCAGGAAGGAGCAAGGATTGAAAGGCACTGCAGTGACCATTGCCCTGATCAACTGGTTGGGGACCCTTTGCTCTATTCAAAGAGATAAATAGACACCACCACCCCGACTGCTGAGGCCAGTGTTAGTGCTCAGTCAGCCAGATGGCAAGTACCTCACAGACTGTTGTACAGTGTTCATTGTTGCAGATCTTAATCATTTGCATGCTCATCAGTTTCTAAGGTAAATAGGTCTCTAGTCATAAGAATACACTGTTTTCAAGGAACTTGCTGAATGACATCATTTGCTGTCAGTAGAAAACCCCACTGGCTTTGCAAATCTGATGTGAAAGTTGGTTTTTGTTTTTGTTTTTGTTTTTTTTTAACAAATGTGTAAGAAAAGACTCATTTATTTTTTAAGCATTCTGACTCAAACTTTTGCTAATGTCAGAAGAAAGCAAGCGGCTTGCTCTCTCCATGCAAGGATCTGAGTAACTAAAGAGAGAACAGTAAACAAAGTCAGCCCCAACCATCTGCCTGTAAATCCGGCTATCATTTCTCATGGAGCCTAGGTGGGGTTATTGACGTTTGGAGTGAGAACAGAAAAGAACAGACTGGACAATCGTCTCCTAGTTTCTATATCTCTTGCTTTTTATTGAGTCAATAGTGCAAAGGTAGACATGCTTAGTTCAGCTTCTTCTAGAGTTACCTGAGCTGGGTTTGATGAAATGTAGCTGACTTGGAACTGGAAGTCGCTGGTACCCAGGCTGAACCCTCACGCTCTGCCTCCTTGAAGGGTTTACTTTAAATGCATCAGCTGCTAATTTCTTATGTTCAATTCCTAGTTAAGGGAGTTGGCTTTTCTCTATTTCCGAGTATTTGCAGGCCAACCAAGGGCTTATGTTAATGGGCCTTCTAGTGGCCTCTGGCTAGTGTGGAAGTTAGTGGCTTTTTCTTTATGAGACCAACCTTTCCCAGCGTTCTTTCTTAAAGACATGTTAAGACAGCGTTTTAAAATTCTCCTTTGTGAAAAGAATAAGTATGTTCCCTGGCTATGATGATACCTTTGTTTTGGGCAAAAGCTGAGCTCTAGAACCAGCTGGAAATGAGGGGATTTCATTAATGTTCAACCACCTGGGTCAATAATGACAAATCAGGACTGATGCATGGCTATTTCTTGCTAACTTCCAAAGGTCAGGGCCACCCTTGACTAATCTAGCCAACTACAAAAGTGGATCTGCTCAAGAATCATCTAGCCAGAAGTGGAGAGTTTTAGCCTGTCTTCCCTTGGCTTTCGTCTTCTAGCTGTCCTTTATATGTGAGACAAAGTGTTAAGAAACCATTTTTACTGTACTGTAAGAAACAATATTTTATAGTGCGGAAGCCCTATTGGATTCGATGGTACATCCTGAATGCAATAGACCATGTCGTTGGAAATATCTTTAAAACGGGTGACTTAAAGATAGGGGAAGGCGGCTCACCACGTGATGACAGTGAGAGCCATGAGGGATAGTACAGTTGTGATGTGCTGTGGCTGTGGGTGATGGTGATGCCAGGTTTACCTCAAGATGCCTTGGCTGAGCTCTGAAGGTGAGATGGCCATCCAAAGAGGCCCTCTAACAAGATACCCAGGCATTAACACCAACACTGGGGAGACAGGGCTTCTTTGGAAGATACACGGAGGACACCTGGGGGAAGCGACTAAGAAACAGTTTCTTGGTAGTGACAAGACAGGAGGGGCTAGTGCTGCCAGGACAGGGTTATGTAGCAGGAAGTGATGCTGTGCTCATGTGTACGGGCTGCTGAGAAATGTGTAGTAAGCAGGCTGTTCTTCCAGGGGTACACGCAGGCACAACCTGGTCAGCTTGCAGGAGGACGCCCAGGCTGGGCTGTGGGCTTAACTATGGAGAGCCAAGACAGCCTTCCTTGTAGTTGGTAGAGCCAAGTGTTGAACACCGCGCCTTTGGTGAGTCCCGAGTGAAGGTCCGACTGGAGCTCTGTCCATCGGTCTCCTCCGTGTGCCTGCAGAAAGTGTGGCTCCAGCTGACGGGTCGGGTATCTGTCACTCGCTACTTGTGATGAGCGCATCAAATAGATGCTGGAAGGAGACTTGAGAGGTGCTGGAGGTGTTTGACCCTACTCTTAAGAGCCTATAATTAGCCAATGTGATTTTAAAATGTATGACTTGGGTAAGGCGTTATCTCCCTTCCCTAGCTTATCAATGACTTGGCATTTGTGATGTCTACACCAAGAGATGGTGTGCTGTCCCTTTGCCATTCACCTGCTGTTTAAACCTCTCTTTGTTCATGCTGTCTCTTTCTCCAGTGTTAACCATTATGCCATATCATAGAACAAATTCACTACCCAGGAAAATGTGTCTGTTTGCATATCCATCTGTAGTGCTAGCATTTTTTTTTTTTTAAAGTCCATTTTAGAACTTTGCCACTGGCCTAAGAATATAGTTTCCAGAATAATCTTTCTTGTGTAGTTACTTTCTTTATACCTCTTGGCTACAGGGTGGGCCAAATGAATGCCATCTAGCTTTCCATTTGCTATGTGTGGTTTGGTTTATCATCTGAAGATGGTGGTGCTATTGACGGTGCTACTTCATCTGTGTACAAAAGACCGACGCATGGTCTCTGTTGCTACCAAAACATTTACTGTATATATGTGTATAACGTATTATGTATATACGTAATGGGTACCAGGCCAGGTTTATATTTTTTTTTCTTTAGAAGTGTTTCACTTTTTCAAGCTTTCTTTATAGTGTTATGCTTGTGTTCAATGCTTTTTACCCCCAATTCTGTCTGGTACTTAGAACTGTAGTGTCTTCATCGTTAATTAAAGAAAACTGTCTAAATGAACCCACGGATGTGCGTAGTCGTCATTCTTATTGTCCTTCACTATGAGGCCTGGAATAGACATGGGTCACTGGTTGGGTATGGGCAGTTGACACTGAGACCATGCTTCCGTAAGTGCTCATCGGGACAGGTAGTTTTCGGTTTCTTTCTTGGACTATATTCAGTGGCCGAGTGTATTAAGAAAAGAGCTCTAGAAAGATTTTTAGCTGCTTGATGGCTGGTGGTACCAAAGGGATAAAAAAAAAACGTGGAGAGGAAAATAATGTGTCTTCTCAGTGGAAAGAAGTGTATTTCATTGCTCTTTACTGGGACACCGTTGTCAACCTTGAACCTGCACTCAGATCCCTTTGTTCAAATGGAGGTTATGGTCCCAGGAGCTGAATCGCTTGTCCCAGTAGACAGATGACACTGAGAAGTGAGACAAAGATGCCTCTCAAACCTGGCTCCATATCATCTGGGCAGATTTCAAAAAGTAGCCATGACTAGAACAATTCTAAAAATATGGTCCACTGGCCCTCAGGGGCTGCTTTCCATGATCCCTGGGAGATGCTAGCAAGCGGTCAGAGTGAGAACCTCCAACTGGGACTTGTTGCCCAAACTTGTCTGCTCATTAGAACTGCTTATTAGAAATACCTCCTGGAGTGCCAGACCGCTCCAGGAATGTGTACTCTTTTTTTTCCCCCTTAGCATGTGGCTTTTCTGATGGGCAAGTTTGGAAAATCCTGATTTCTGTACAGATGGAAATTTTGGATTAATTTTGCACTTAACAGCACTGTATTAGTTACTTTTCTGTTGCTGGGATAAAATGACATGACCAAGGCAAGTTAAGAGAAGGAAGAATTTGCTTGTGCTTATAGTTCCAGAGGGATAAAAGTCCATCACCATCATGATGGAGAAAGAAGCATGGCAGCTGGCAGACGTAGAGGATGGAGCAGCAAGGTGAGCGTTCACATGTTAAACTCAAAGTAGGAAACAGAGAGTGCACACTGGGAATGTCCTGAGGCTTTTAAACCTCAGAGCCTACCCCCAGTGACACACTTTCTCCCACAAGACCAAACCTCCTAAACCTCTCCAAATAGTACCGCTCATTCAGGACCAAGCATTCAAAGGTCTGAGCCTATGGGGACATTCTCCTTCAAACCACCACACACACAGATCTAGAACTTTGGGAGACAGTTATCTGGGTTGCCAATGTCAAAGCAGCCAAGTCCTTTTCCCTGCTCCTTTGAGTATTCTTGCTTAAAAACTTGAGAGAGAAGATCACTTTCATAGCTTGTTTGACAGGGCTAACTCAAGCTACTGACTGACATGTTGGAAACAGATCCAAAGTTAAGTTTTTAAATGCATTAATGTTTTTTTTTATGACCATGAGGCTCCAAAGACTGACTTATTTGGTACAAAGGCTAGAGAGAGCTGCCTGACAGGATAATTGATATTTTCATTGTTTAAAAGCAGCACACAAAATTGACTTAATACATGCTTGAAGTTGTAGCTAATGTTTATTTTATATTGCTTTCTTCCATTTATATTAAACAAAAAAAAAAAACAAAACAATTCCCTTGTTGTGGAATTGTAGAATAAATAGCACTTTATCTCCTATTGAAATCACATCTGAACATCACTAATTAGCATTAATTAAAGGAAAGCCTAGTTGGAATACATCAATGGTGTAATTTATAGCAGAATTGTCTTCTTACCTTAACACACATAAAGAGTCAAAGTATAGTGAGTAAACTGTTGCCTACAAAGACCTTTGAGAAGTAATAGCCAAGAGAATTTGTAATGAGCTCACTGATACAAGGTATGTGTCTGGTCACAGGTTCTTGAGAGGTTGAACAGCTTCTCACTGAGCACTGTTTGCTGGCAAGTTTTATGTTCTCACAGGTAGCCTCCTAAACCTCTCATTTGCAGGTGCTTGAAAACTATGTTTCAAATATCGAAAACACTGAAATAGGCTACAGTTCAGTGACAGAATGCTTACCTAGTATGCAAGAGGCCCTGAGTTTGATCCCTAGTAACACACACACACACACACACACACACACACACACACACACACACACCTCAGCGTTATTCCATCTGCCTTGTATTAATGACTTTGCAGAACAAATACCTGATTGCACTTGAGGTTGAAAAAGAGACAAGGTCTTGTTCTTTATGTCTAGTTTAGTCCATTCATGTCTATGGTAGTTTCTTGCTTCTCTTGCTTCTCTTGCCTCTTTTTAGCAACAAAATAGAAACCTCTGGCTTTATTTTAGGAAGACATAACGGCAGTGAGTTAAATGTGAAAGCTGCACGCAGTTTGAGCTGCATTTGAACACATCACCTCCACTCAGCCATTCTAAATGAGAACTTTTAATATTGTCTGATAAGGGAACTGATAAATAGAAAAATAACCAATGCTAACAATGGGAAAAGTGGGGAGGAGGATGCCAGAGTCATCTGGGTTGGAGAATGAGTCCTTATCACTTGAGAATGGACGGTTGATGTTCTTCTCTGATAGGTGACCAGTGCAACTCAAGGCCTGAACTGGGAACAGCCATGATGGGATTCCCAGAATTATTACACAGATTTAATAAGGGCCACAGGAAGCTCTGTTTAATATCGAAGTGGTTTCCTAGCACCCACACATGTAAGGTAACCTGAACCCCAGTTTTCTAGGAATGTGTTACTAGAGTTCATTAGACAATATCCTTTCTGTTCCCTCTGAGTGTAAGCTGCTCTGAATCTCAAAGACCAATGTCTCCCAATTGTAAAGTCAGAGAAGAGATGAAATAGTTGGAGTTCTTCATTGTCCTGATAACAAAGCTGATTTTTAAGATAGAAATTAGCTAAATCCACCTAAATTTATGAAGAAATTGAATGAAAATAAAGGTATCTGGAAAATCTCCATATATATAATTACACAACATTACATCACTTTAAAATACACAGATGCACATACACATGGACATGCATACACACATGCCTACCCCTCATACACAAATGGAAGACTGTGTTCCAAAATACTAAGAATGAATGTGTCCGATAGCATTTTGTATGGTTTTTCTGTAAAGTTTTACAAAGATTAGATCTCACTTTTGTAGTGAGAAAGAAAACAAAATATTTAAAATATAAAGGATGTTGGATGAGAATCTTATTAGTGAATCCCCACAGTCTTAGCACCCCATGGTCTACAAATCAGAGGTTGGCCACCTATGGATGGAAGTTTCAAATCCAGTCTGTTCAATATTTTTATCACTAAAGTTTCATTGGGGTGTAAGTGTGCTAGTCCAATTACAAAATGCCTGTACGATTCAGCAGCACGGTTGAGTGGCTATCACAGCATCTTAACAGCCTATGAAGCACAGTACTGACTACCTGGCGCAATGTTTCTCAAGTGGGAGAACTGGGCTGTGAGGCAGCACCCCTGCCCTGGGCTTCTGAAATTCTCCAGCTCCTGCTATAAACACTGTTAGAGGAGATGCTGAATCTGTTGCCACAGTAACCACAGTTGCTACACTGTTGGATGGAGTTCACAGTCCTTGATGCATCTCCATGCCATTGACTGGCAAAGACCCTTCCAAGCAGCTTTCTGTATAAACTCAAATACTGCTTTATAGTTCGTCAAGTAACTCGGAATGAGGTAGAGCTAAGATGGTGCTTCTGCTTGCTGCCTCAATATTTACAGAACAAAATATTTTAAATGGTAGGAATCAGTTAAAGGCTTTTCTTTTCAAGTAGAGGTTAGATTTCCTTGAAGGCCAGGGTAACTTCAAAGGAGACCATGGCATCCAGAATAGGAAGACCTCAATAAAGATTAGGTATAAGCAACAGTTTGCTAACTTGCCACCAGCTACAGAATGGAGGACAGGTGTACCCATTCTGGTTGGGGAGATATCTGGTTGTCTAGAGGACTAAGATAAAATGTGAGGATTATTAAACAAACAAACAAACCATTGCTCTATTCTGGCATTAGATGAGACAGGGAGGGCAACTCCTCTGTATTTTATCTCTACACTTAGATGCTCAGTATTGTAGAGGAGCTGCTGTAGGTGAGGCAGGCGATTTGTACCACAGAGAATCTGCTCTGTGGCTTTATTTTAAAGTCATGTTGATATCAGCTTAGTTAAAATATATCTTGGCTGGGTGTGGTGGCACACGCCTTTAATCCCAGCGCTCGGGAGGCAGAGGCAGGTGGATCTCTGTGAGTTCGAGTCCAGCCTGGTCTACAGAGTGCGTTCTAGGATAGGCTCCAAAGCTACACAAGAAAAACCCTGTCTCAAAAAACAAAAACCAAAAAAATGTCTTCATGCCCTCCTCTCAGCCAGTTTTGGGGATACCTGCCTGGACCCAGTATAAAGCTAATATACAGATTTAAGAAGTCAACTTCTGGAAAGTTGCTAAAGTCAGTTAGATAACCAGCCAGAAATAGAGAAGACAGATTCTTCACTAAAGGACCCAAAGGCTGAAATGAAGAGAAGTAGAGGAGGCATGACGGGAATGTCCTACAGAGGATGTTTCCAGGGTCCAAATCATTGGAGACTCCCACATGCCTTCTTTTGGATGGACTCTCTCCTATTTATCATCAGGTATAACTTCTTATTCTCCTGTGAAGACAAGAGGCAGAGGTCACCAGTCTTGTTTGTGTGTTCAGTAGTTTTTCTAGATCAGATATTGTAAGCACCCAGGTAGCACCCCCAACTCACCTTTTTTTTTTCTTTTAAATCTTTGTCATGCTACTGTTGCCGGCAATGAAGCAGTTCAAGGGTTTTCCAAATAAGCCTTCAGCTCAAGGTATGGAGAAGCCATGACACCACTTTAGGGATTCATAGTTGTCAAATGGGATTCTAACTCAGATCCATTAGTAATGGAAAGTCATGGGAACTGAAATAGAAAAAGACATATCCTTTGAAATCCTGATGAACATTAATAACATCTGGAACATTCCATGTTTCATACATCAAATCCAGTCTGCTGTATCTTGCCAGTTTCTCACCCTTGAGTCCAGCTTCCTTCTCTAGTCCTTTTGTGGTTAAGTCAGGACGGAAGTGAGTCTTGCTGTCTTGTAAGCTCAATTCTTAGGGGTTTTCCCCATTGAGGTAAATGCAGCTTTCCCTGCCAGACATGCAAATGCACACACACACACACACACACACACACACACACACACACACACACCCCAGCTCTACCCCTGCATTGCATTCATAGCCCTCATCCTAGCCCCTGTTCCTGTCCTACCTTGCCCATAGCCACCCTTCCCACACACATACACAATGCAAGGAGGAAACAATGGTGCATTTAAAATAGCATTAAAAAAAAAACCATCTGTAGCACTCTCTACTCTAAATTTAAATTCTTTACTTAATTTTACATCCTTCTCTTATCCCCATCCAGGGTATCTCTTCCAATCTTCAGGATTCCATGCCCCAGATGCAGGGGAAAAACAAATCTGAGTCTGGTTTACTTCATCTGTTGAAAAACAGAGTTGGTTTGGCCAAGCTAGACAAACTTTCCCAGAGTCTAGCAATCTTCCTAGTTTTATTTGCAGAAATGTCTGACCGCTGGGAGTCTAATTTCTTTTCCTGACCATGTGAATTCTTCTGTTCTCATCTTGGCCTAGTAACAAACTGTGTGACTTTGGGCAAAGTTCTCCCTGGCCCTCTGACTATCGGATGACAGGAGGTGAGGATCGCTAACTCTTTTCAACTCGGGACTCTGAAATTTGTCAACACCTCCCAAATCAAAGGCACTGTGTCTGCATTATGGTGTGTGTTTTCTGTTCCTGAGGAAAGGGTTTATAATTTATTATGGTATCTAATGAAGGTTCTGTGATGACCTTAATAAGAAATGGTCCCTTTAAGTAATCCTTGGAGCCAGAGGATGGCTCTGTGTGGGTAAAGTGCTTCCTGTGCAAAATGAGGGCCTTAGTTGGGATCCCCAGCACCCATTAGATATGGTGGCACTAGCCTGTAATCTCAGGCAGAGGCAGGAGAATCCCAAGGGATCTCTGGCTAGCCAGTCTAACCAACTGTAAGCTTCCAGTTCAATGAGAGACCATGACCCAAAAACTAAAGTGAAGAGAAAGAAAGACATCCAGTGCTGACTCCTGGTCTGCACACACATGAGCACATTCATAAACCATCTAATTGCATGATTTTGTCTCTCCAGCTTGTGTTATAGAATCAGGCACTGGCCTAGGACAGAGAAGGACAGGAACTTGAGCCTACTTCTCCACTTATGGCTAGGAATTGGTCAAGGGTTGACATGCTATCAAATGTTTCCATGAGATTGGATCTTCCTGGAAAGGAGAGAACATGATAATTTTATATTTGGGAAGGTCTATGAAATTAATGTACTAGTTCCTGGGAACATTTGCCTCCACAAAGAAAAGTCTCCCAAAGACTGGAGTGACATTTTGGCATGGGGAACGGATTGTTCTTGGTGGCACTTCAGAGATTGTTGCTTTAGTGACAGAATCTGACCAGATCTAAAACTTTCTAGGAACAGGCTCTGAGAATCACAAAGAGGTCATCCTTTCCCTTGTATGTAACATGCAAAAAACAAACAAACAAACAAACCAAACTTTTCTTTTTAAATGGTATTGAATTTGTATGTTTACTAAGTGAAACACTTTTTTTTCTAGATTTTTTTTTTCTGAATCATTTTAATTTATCTGGATAAACACATCTAAGATTCTTTTTTCCTCAAAATTTGGGACAGAAAATTGTGGAGGTGACTGATAGCCTGGTGATATCACGCACAGCCTGACTCAACCTCCCAACATCATACTCTGTGGATGACTATTTCCCACCAACAATACTGCCTTGGCTCTGACCTACTGAGGTAGCCTTTCATACTTGTGTTGGCTTGAAAAGAACTAAATCAGAAAAGGAATTTACTCTGCCCATAGCAGGCCACATTTGCTGCTACTAACGGGAAGTCTGTCTTTTACTCTTCTCTGTCCTTGGTCAGGAGTCAATTTTTTCAAGTCACAAAGATGAGCTCAGTCAGAAACGTGGAGAAATGTGCAACCCCTCATAGACTATAAATTTAAAATATATTCTCTCAAAAGCTACACGACTGTGTTTCAGGTAGGACCTCGGATCTCTGTATGCTTGTTCTCTGTGTGAACATGTTAGGAGCATGTAAATGCAACCAACCAACAACTGAAGATTTTCTCCAAAGATGACCATGAAATAAAAATCTGCTGCTTAAGCTTTGTGTGTGCACATGTGCACATTTGTGTGTGTGTGTGTGTGTATGTGTGTGTGTGTGTGTGTGCGTGCAAGAACACCTCTATTTCCATATATGACTGGTACTCAGGTGTCATTCCTCAGACACCACCTACCTTTTATTGATTTGTTGTTTGTTTGTTTGAGACAGGGTTTCTGTGTGTAGTTTTGGCGCCTGTCCTGGATCTCACTCTGTAGACCAGGCTGGCCTTGAACTCACAGAGATCCAACTGGCTCTGCCTCCTGAGTGCTGGGATTAAAGGCATGCACTACTGCCGCCCAGCTATTTTTTTTTTAAAGACAAGGTCTTTTACTGGTTTTCAATTTGCCAAGTAGGCTAGGATGGATGAATAATGAACTCCAGTCTCTACCTCCCCTATGGTGAGATCACACAATCTTAGGTCCTCATGTTTGCAAGGCAAACATTTTACCAACTGAGGTGTCTTCCCAAATCCTTCCTAAAGCTTTTTTGGTTGGTCACAAGAAGATGAGTTTTTATTTTAGAAAATGACTTTGGCATTGGAATTAAATAGCCCTGGGCTAACCTAGAGATTGCTAATTCACTGAGAACATGGGAAAACAACTTAAGTTCTAAGAGCCGTAGTTTTCCTGTCTGTATTCAAGGATGCTGTTGCTCACAGTGCCATTTGATGCTTATTGGGAGCAGGCTGTACTTTGTCCCCAGTTTACACACTGTATGTCTAGCCTGGGAGCTCAATTCTAAACATCTTCACAAAGACCAGGCAGAGTCTCTTACCCATGACAAATGGTGAAGTTAAAAAACCTTCCAGGAGGGACAACTCCCCACTGAAGGTCCCCCTCCTCCTTCCCCTCCTGCCTCTGCCTTCTGGTAAAATAAAGTTGTGTGCTGAAGGCAAGTTTAGAACTAAGTCAAAGACGGGATCTTGTCATGGGTGTGTTACTTTTCAGAATGCATTCCTGAGACTTCCCGATCTGCTGTCTCCTCCACCCCACCCCACCCCACCTCACCCCATCCCACCCAACCCCGGTTCAAGGGGAAAGTGAATGTGGGCAATAACAAAGCTGATTCTACCTCTCATTCCAACTACTGCATTTCTTCCATAAGAACAGCTATTAGTAGAAACTCCAACTGAATCCAACTCCTTTACCTTTATGTTGGATATATATGTGGTCCCCCAAGTCTAGCACCTTCACACTTCTGGATCATCCAAATGCTGCTGCTTTGTTCAGAAGTGCAAGCAATTGTTTGAAGATGTTGGTCCAGGAGTGGACATCTTCTAGACCATTTATTTATTTAGGTTATTGTGGCTGGCTAGGTTTGAGTTCTGTGATTTTTTCCAATTAAGATTAAAAGTTTAAAAGAAAAAATATTTAAGGATAGGCTGCTTTATACTTCATTATGGTCTAAGTTCTCTCTTCCTCCTTCTTTCCCTTCCTCCCCCTCCCTTCCTTCCTCCCTCCCCCTTCCCTCCCTCCCTCCCTCCCTCCCTCCCTCCCTTTCTTCCATTTTTAAAGAGCAGAGGGTGTACAGAGAAACCTTGCCAAATCAAACCCAATGCCCTGCCTGGAGAGATGAAATGTTTCCCAGACCACAAAGGAGTTGGAGGTCCTGGAGAAACACTGTGCTGTGCAGTTCTTAGCCTGTCTTGAGTGTTACCTGCTCCTATTGCCTCCCAACCCTCTTTCTCTCCATTTTTTTTTGGCTGAGCCAACCTTGGCAGCAGCATCTTTTAGTTTCCACATGGTAACAGTCACTTTTTTCTTTCCTCGTTCTTGGGTTTTTTTGTTTTGTTTTTTGTTTTTTTCCTTTCCAAAGATGTATGATGACTCTCTTGCTTGTGTGATCAAGGATGCCAGGGACGCTGTGTACTTCACTTTAACCCCTTCCATTTCCCCGAGGTGCTTTGTTCATTCAATTACACATGAACTTTTAATTCTTTCCAGGCCTGGGTGTTTTGTCCAGACTTCAGCCTCTCTGGAGCTTGGCTTGCCTCCTTGTTTAAAGGAAAACTTGCTGCTTCACAGTTAGACCATCTGACAGTTGTTATCTGCGACCTGAGACACCGAGCTGCCAGTGACGAGTGCCAGAGATACTGATGAGCAAGACCTCCTGGTTTCCCAGGCCCCACCACCATCTGGGTCCACCCCAGGAAAGAGATCAGTAATGACAACAAATGTTCACAGGAGTGGGGGAAATCCCCCACCCCCATTGCCAATCTCATTGTGAACTCCAGTCCCTGAAAACCATGAAATCCATCCGTCTGGATGGCTCCTCTGATATTCCCGCTTTCCGTTTCAGCTCTTTTTCCTTCCCTTTTCCCCCTCCTCCTTCCACCTCTGCTTTGCACAGAATCCTGAGTGCCAGCTGCTGGGCAACATCTCTCTGGGAGGCAGACACAATGGCAGACGTAATGCTGAGCACACCCAATGAGCCATGCTTTCCCAGAGATTCCCCCAGGTCTAGTGGGAATAAAACCCCACGCTGCTCATCAGGCCAGCTGGGCCCTGCAGGGGTGGAGCACTTGGGTTTCAGAGCCCCTCACAGGTGTTCCCTTCCTAGCCTGTTCTCAGCTCAAATGCTCCTGCCAGGAGTGGCGTCTCTTCATCCTTGCACCTCCTACAACTCCACTCTACATCTTGTTTTCAGATTCTCTACAGCACTTCAACTACAGTCTTCATCTGCAGTTGTCTGTCTCCATGTATTTGCTTATTCACTTCCCCTCTGTACATCCAAAGCTCCCTGTGCTTGTTTCCATGTGGTCCCTGCTGCCTGGTATATAACTTGCAATCAAGACATATCTGCCAAACAA
The DNA here is from genome assembly GCF_004664715.2 of Peromyscus leucopus. Taxonomy (NCBI): domain Eukaryota; kingdom Metazoa; phylum Chordata; class Mammalia; order Rodentia; family Cricetidae; genus Peromyscus; species Peromyscus leucopus. The sequence goes on from NC_051074.1 coordinate 30,812,502, forward strand.
ATGGATAAGTAATTAGAGGATATAAGAAATAATTAGAATAACATCACCAGTAACAATCCAAATAATGATACTCATGGCTTTCTTTCTTTTTACATTCGACCAAGCACTGCTTTGTGTATATTATTGCGAATTCTCAAATCAGTTCTGAGAGAGAGAACAATTTTATGTTTTGCCAAAACAAAAAAGGGAAGCTCCCAGGAGTTGGTGCTTTCCCAAGGCCACCCACCAAGTGAAAGATGGACCTGGGTTCCATCCTCAGATGTGTCTGCCTCTACAGCCAATGGGCTTTCTTTGCTCTTATTCTCCCTGTACAATAACATAAGCAACTGTCATGTGGGGAAGAAAGAGATAAGCTCCTCGAGAGACAGAGATGAAACATCGCGTTAATTCAAAGGAGAAAGAAGTGGGGTGGGACTGGACAGAGAAGTGTCGGTGATGAGATGGCTGTTTTTCTAGGTTTTATTGGAAGGCCACTGGGACAGCTAAAAGGGGGACAAGAAATTCCAGGACACGGGGCTTAGGGAGTTGGCTCAGTGGGTGTGATGCCCCAAATTTGTGTTCCCAGAACCCACAGAAATCCAGATGCTGTGATCCCAAGCTTACCACAGTTAAATGGGAGGCAAAAACAGAAGAATCCTAGGAAATACATGGTGTAGAATACAGTGGTGAATGAGAGAACCTGTCTCCAAGATGGTGGAAGGTTAAAGTCCATACTCAAGGTAGCCTCTGACCTCCACACTCATACTCACAGTGCATGTACATGCATGTGCGCATGCGCGCACACATACACACTCACACACATGCACAGACAGAGAGAGAGGAGACAGAGAGAGAGAGACACAGAGAGAGAGAGAGAGAGACAGAGACAGACAGAGAGAGAGTGTTCCCAAGACACATTGTGGGAAAATGCTAGAACGCTATCATGGTAAGTGAGTGAGTCTGTGTGCACATGTGTATTTGTGTAATGTGTGTACATCATAGAATAGGACAGAAAGACAAAGACTATAAAATGAGGTTCAATTCAATTCAAATGAATTAGTGTTTGGATAAACAGTTTCTTCTTTGTTCAATCCTGACTTCAGTTACCAAAGGCAGATGTGAGCATCTGTATGTACTGTACAAGAGCTCCATATGTCCACAATGACCCCCCAAATTTCTGCTCAAAGAAACCTCACTGTTTATCTATGGAAAATGTGTTTTGCCATCAAGTCACATTTAATTTTAGATGTTGTCTAAATGTTCCAAAACTCATCTAACCTCAGGGTCACCATGACCACATTATTACTGGAACTATTTAGTGATTCAGTCTCCTCACTCAATCAAGGAAGCCCCTGAGAGGCTCTGCCCTGATTCTTTTGCATCTTCAGGGCACGTTGGGTATGTTCGCTGACAAAAGCCTGTCTTGCTCTGCTCTATCATTATCATGCTGCTGGTACCCTCTTTCTGCCTGTGGGCAATGTTATCTCCATAGTTTTCAGGCTTCTGTTTTCAGCCTAGCTCCACCTGGTTGCTCCAAAGTTAAAGTCCTAAGGTTCCAAACTGGCTACATTCCTCTTAGTTCTCACAATCATGGGCTCTAATGGCATTCTCACAGGATGGCAAAGGTGTCTTCGTTTCTAAGCAACACAACCCATGAAGGAAGGCTGGACCCAGATTTAAGGGACAGCTAGAGGATAGACACACAGAATGGAGTCTGTGTAGACCAATAACGGTGTTGCAGAACTGAATGGTACTTCTTTTATCTCTTGGGTAAAGAGGTGAATTGTATCACTTATAGATGATAAATCAATCCATGGAATTGAAAGTGTGTTTAGAGTGTAATTAACAGATTTTATAAACTAAAATTGAATAGCAAGGAAACAATGAATGGGAAGGAAACAATTATAATAGGTCCTGTCAACTGAGCATCTTAACAACTGTATGAATCCTTTGATGTCATGAAGAATATGATTCAGAATGAGGATTTAACAGTTTGGAGCGTACTAATGCCTAAGAACAGAGTGTCTACATGCATGCAGAAAACCATTTAATATAACAAGGCATGGGTGGCATATATTTTAAGAAGAGATTCTTGTGTGTTCTCTGAGTTCACAGTAGACCTAGGTAATAAAAAGTGATGTAAAAAAGTAGAGTGTCTAAAGAACACAAATAACAAGGGAGATCTCATTAGTGTATCTAGTCAGCCCTCTTGTTCCTAAGTTCCACATTCATGCGTTCAGCTACTGGTGGATTGAAAGCCTAAGAAAATGGAGAATTTGAGCTGGTGCTTTCCTACAACCTTTCACCCCCTTTAGTATTCATTATACTGGAAGGTTCTCTGCCTGCTACCAAAGGAGAGAGTTAAACACCAACCCAGCTACAAACCCTTCAGTCTGCAAGAATGACCCGCCTTCAAGACGTGCTGCTGCAATAGTGGCACAAAGCATGTGGGAGTCACCAACCAAGATCTGATTTGAGTTAAGGCCCACTCCATGAGATAGAACCCACACCCAGCACTGTCTGTGTGGCCAAGAGCCTGAGACTAGCTAAGTCAGGGACCTACGGGAAAGCTAAATACCACTGTTCTGCTAAAGGAACATGCCAGTAAAATGACTCCTATTGATATTTTGCTATACTCATAGATCTATCTATTCCTTGCTCAGCCATCATCAGAGAAGAAGCAGATGGGAAGAAATACAGAGAGACCCATAGCCAGAAAATATGCAGAGAATGCAGAAAATATGCATCCATAAAAGAGACGTCTTTGCAGAGAATGAGAGACCTTGGAACACTCATCCATTAAAGAGATGTCTTTATCAAATCCCTCCCCTCACGATTTGGGGAACTCTACAGAAAAGGAGGCAGAAAGAGTATAAGAGCCAGTGGGCATGGAAGACACCACAGAAACAAGACCTTCTAGACACAGTGGGACTGATGCACATATGAACTCACAGAGACAGTGGCAGCACACACAGGGTCAGCACAGGTCTGTGCCAGTTGGGGTCCTAGAGCTGAAAGAAGTGGGCACCCTCACCCCCATCTCTAAGCCAGAAACTATTTACAACAGATAGCCACTGGCAAATGAAAACTTAGTTTTCTCCAAGGGAGTCTCACTGGGGGAAACAAACCATTCTTAAGGGCAGTTCCCATGCCCAGAAATATATATTGTATGAAAAAAAAACTATTTTCAACAAAAGAAAAATGCAAGAAAAAAAGTCTAGAACATTCCAAAAAGAAGACTTTGAATTTGTCAAATGCCAAGAACTATGCTGAAGCCACACGAAGTTCTGTGTGAGAAAACAAAGCTGTAACCTCTGATTGTTCACAATCCCTAATCTCTCTTCAGCACCCCTTTAGGCATTGTTCGGCTCATGTCTTATTCATGTACCATATAGTTAGAGCTAAGAGGGATGCTTCTGCCCCCAAGATGAACAAACAGTTCTTAAAAATACAACGTTTGCCTACCTTTAACATTGCATTAGGTACTGTAAGTAACCTGGTGATGACTTAAATTATGGAGAGGGTGTGAGGAGACTGTGTGCAAATATTATGATGCTCCATAAAATGGACTTGAGCTTTCATGGACCTGTGTCCACGAGGATGCTGAAAATGTTCAGCAGATACTAGAACATGGTGACATTGAAGATAGAATATACATACATTTTCCCCCCTGTGGAACACACACAATATAGCCAAATATTAGGACACAGAGACAAGAGAGTTAATTTCAAACAGAATTTATACTAAAAACGCCCCATAGTGTAGACAATTTTTAAACAGTCTTATTAAATAAGGAACACAGAGCCAAATACAGAGGTAATAGCCAAAGAGATCAGAGAACTAGCAAAGAGCCACAGCTACCTTATCTTACCATCTCACCGCCATCGCTTCCCCAGAGAGAGCTTCTTCCTGTGTAACCTGTGTTTTCATTGCCTTTCTGTTCTGCTTTCTCATTGGTTCTAAACCCAGCCACACGACTTCCTCATTACTGCCTATCTATACAGACCTCCAGGTCTCTATGGTTGGTACTGAGATTAAAGGCACATGTCACCACACTTGGCTTTGCTCTTGACAACTCAGAGACTCTGCCTGCCATGTGATCGGATTAAGGGCGTGTGCTACCACAGCCTGACTCCTGTTTATGGCTCACTAATGACCTCTGATCTCGAGGCAAACTTTATTTATTAACATACAAATAAAATCAAATTTCAGCACAATTAAAATATCACCACACCACAGTCATTTAATTGAGAAGCTTATAAAAAATGAGAGTACCACTCAGTTGGAAAACATTTTATGAGTCTCATGTAAAGGTGGAAAGAAATAAATCAACTGTAAATACTAGAGTGCCCATGCACAAACGTGCGCACACGCACACACACAAAGATCAGAATACTTTACAAGGTTATGTCTTTTTGTTAAGCATCTAAACTTTAAGTAAAAATACTTTCCATGACTGGTACTTTATGTATATTATACCCATAAATAAGACAAATATGCTGTTATGAAGATTTTTTTCTTATAGAAATTAATTATTAAGAATTGGAATATTTCAAATGACTTTAAAAAGAATTAGTGCTTTATTGTTTTCAGGTAAAAATAGTAAGTCAATAATTCATTCCCTAATAAGGACAATGAGGATCTCTTCTAATACCCAAGGATGATTTGTAGTGTATGTGAAAATGGATATTTTAATAGCTATTTTAAAGTGCACACAGCATTTTTCTTTGTTAGTATAGATATTCTCTTACTACAATTTAGTTACAAGAGTATAATTGATCTACTTATGCAACAAAAATGTCAAGCTGGGGGCCTTCTTTTACATTTAAAAATCGATTTTATTAACATAATTAATTATATACAATAATGGGTTTCATCATTTTCATACATGTTATACATGCATATAATATCAGTCATATTCATACACCCCCTACACTTCTTGTCTTCTCTCTCATTAATCCTCTTCTTCCCAACTATACCTAATTATAATTACCTCTTTCTCTCTCCCTCTCCCTCCACCCCCAGCGTGTGTGTGTGTGTGTGTGTGTGTGTGTGTGTGTGTGTGTGTGTGTCCCAATGAGTTTCATTAGGGTTGTTTATGGGACCATAGGTGAGTGTCTGTTTATAGCAGGATGGGCACTCTACCATCGCCTACACACTGAAGAAAATGTCTCTTTCTCCCCATCAACAGTGAACTAGGTCTAAATGCTGAGCTAAACATTTTAATGTGGTATCCAGATATAATAAGTTATCATGCCAATTTAATTTGTTTATATTTTTGAGTGATTTGTCTGCATGTGTGAAGCTCCTCCATCAGAGCCAAGAAGGAAGTTACAAGGTAACCTGTCTGGAGGATGTTGTGGGAAGTTTTACTGGAAATCCTTGTTTCTTTACATTTTGGGGTTGTAGGGGTACTTTCTCCTGTATGCTATGTCTAATATCACTCAGAGGGTTGTGTTCCACCCCAGAAGTTAGCATACTGGCCAAGTGCCATATACAAATCTAAGCAAACCTGGAAGGTCCTTCTAGAGCAGATGCTACTTGGTACAGGAGGCTCCGCTCCTGAAAACTCATCTTCAGGATGTGGAAGCAGTAGGTCTTGAAGATCCGCCCCCTTGGTGAAGTGCCGATGAGGGAAAAAAGAGTTTGGAAACTTCCTTAGCCCCAGAAAGTCCCATCACTCTTCAGCAGCATCAAGTACATGGGTACTTTACATCTGGCTACTTCCTCTTCCTTCTGCTTTGGTTTTGCTGAGGCCAGAAACAGCAATTGGTGAGGCAGGAAGGAAGTAGGTAGAGGCATCTGAGTCCCCATTTCATGAAGTTCCAGCATAGATATAGGGAAATAAGTGGCTTACTTGTGGTCTCCTATTGGATACTGTGGATAGTTTTGGGCAGACCTCTTCTGCAGGCCCTTGAGTCCTGTGACTCCCGGCAGTTTATTTAGAACAGTCAAGAAAGGCAAGACAATGATGCTCTATAGAAACAAAGGCAAGATGTTAAGGAATCAGGAAGGAAACCTTGGACAAACCTATAGACTCACTCACATCTCCAAGCTTCTGGGCCAAAATTCTTTGTACACAGAGGGTTTTTCTAACCCTCCACTCTGGCTTTTAGAAGTCAAACACTTTCCTCCTCAAAGATGAAGGAAGCCCTTGCAGTGCGAATCACACAAAGTCAACAGCCTGATGGGCTGTGAACGCACTTTCTACACAGGTTTAGGATGGTAGGAAATATTCACTGGTAAGTTCTTTCCCACCTGTGGCACCTGTGGACTGAATTTGTTAATTCTGTTCACAGGCAGCAATCAGCACTTTCCACAGAGTGTCTCGGTCTTTAGAGATGTTCCCGGTTTATTCTGGAAGGTGCTTATATACAAGAGTATGTCTCAATATTTTCTGAAAAACTTTATACGGTTCATTAAGGCTCAGTGAAAGAGTCAACAAAGCAAGCACGTATTTCTACTTAGAACTTAATGAGGAGCTTTAAAAGAAGAATGATCCTTGGTTAAACATTTGGTGAAATATCATAAGACATCAACTATTATAAATGTGACAGGTACCATAGCAGCTGGTTGCTTTCTTTAAATACTACCTTTAAAAATAGTGTTTCCAATTTAGAATTTGAACAGCAAACATTCTACACATTTTGCTCACCAAAAAGATTCTTGTCACATATATAGTCTAAAACGGCAGCACAATTTCTAAGCTATACATTATTAAGCAGTAATGTCTAAATATTTTGACAGTGCAGGCAAGGCAATCAGTAAATAGATTTGGCTTGCATATACTAATCTAATCACCAAGAGCAGTGTGAAGTGTCAAAATGGGTTCATCTATCCCTAATACCAACCTATTTTCTACCAATCAAAATTCCGAAAAGAGCCCAAAATGCCTGGGATGTGGCCAAGCACTGTTCATTAAATATCTTGAAAAATTTTCTCAAAGTTCTAACTCAAAGTAAGCTAGACCCCCACAACAGGAATGGGTCCCAGTGGCTGGCTAATCTTGTTCTATATTGGCTTTCCTGCCCTCTTATTGAAAAAATGAATGGACAGAGTTTTACATATTGCTCTTTTTTTTTGTTTTGTTTTGTTTTTCGAGACAGGGTTTCTCTGTGTAGCTTTGCACCTTTCCTGGATCTTGCTCTGTAGACCAGGCTGTCCTCAAACTCACAAAGATCCGCCTGCCTCTGCCTCCCGAGTTCTGCGATTAAAGGCGTGCACCACCACCTCCTGGCTACATATTGCTCTTGATGTGTGGACAGCACTATCATTTTGCCCTCTCCACATTTACCTGAGGTAGCAAGGCAGGCAAGGGGTGGTGTAAGGATGTACAATGATGGTGAATTTGTAGTGTTTCAATTTATTACTGCTTCTGAGGGGAGAGAAGATCTTCTAAGTGTTGAGATTCATGGGTTCTATTGACTTCTGCCTTGTGTTGTGTTGATACCTACTTCCAAGCCAATGCAGTGACAGTAGCATTTGATTGGCCAACTGTGGCCACTCTTTGTTTTAAAAGTACCTTATCAGTTGGAATGAGCTGTTGTTATTCATAAATAGGCATGGAGAGAAATATATCTTGCTTTGCTGTTGTTGCTAAAACAAACTTCATGTCTAAAAGCAATGCACACTTATTATTTAGCAGTTCCGAAGGTCACTGGCCAAAATCAGAGTGTCAAAACAGGCCATGTTCCTTTCAGTTTTCCAGGGAAGAACCTATTTTCTGTGTTTTCTAGCTCTTGAAATATCCTTTGTATTCCTTATTTTGGACACTCCCTCATCTTCAAAACTAGCACATTCTAACTCGCCCTGGTCTTCATGTCATTGTCTCTACAGTCAACACCCGTCTCTTACAAAGATATTTGTGATTGCACTTAGGTCCCCTAGACAATCCAGGACAATCTCCCCATCTCAACATCTTAATTGTATTACACTTACAAAGTCCATGTTGCTGTATAAAGTAACACTCACAGGTTTGAGGGCATGTTAGCCAATCCTCTTTTGCATGGCCAGTTAGATTTTTCCTGAGAGCTTGTCTCAAAAAGTAAGTAAAACAAAACAAATCACATTTAAATTTTTTTTCAAGGTAGGATATCTCTGTGTAGTTTTGGTGCTTATCCTCAAACTCACAGAGATCTGCCTGCCTCTGCCTCCCAAGTGCTGCGATTAAAGGCGTGCGCCACTGCCACCCGGCTTGTTTTAAATTTTTTAATGGCATTGCCAAATGATCACATTATTGCAAATTTAAGAAGCAAGTCCTAAAATAGCCTTCACAGCGATCTCAAAAAAAAAAAAGTTATGTATTGTTAAAAGAGTAACAGCTGGCTGCATAGATACATATCAGAACATTAAAGTTTTGCATATATGAGATTTGAGGCAGCAATCATTTCTAGCTATGGGTCTGTTTCCCACAATAAGTATGTTTTAGTAGGTATTGGGGTTGTGTTAAGAAGCCCAACAAAGCAATTTGTATTGGTCCACAGGAAAAAAAAATGTGTATTTGTCATGACAATGAATAAATACAACTTGCTGGGCAAATAATCCACATGCTGATCCTTTCCCTCTGTCCAGTGCTCCTTGCATGGTGCAGGTCAAAGTACTGAGGGAATGGAACCTGTACTTGTGAGGGAGGGCAGCCTCCTTCCTGCCAGCTGTCTCCTGCGAATCGAGGCCCTTGTGGTACCTGCTCTGTGCACTCTCTGACCCCACGATGCTCCCCCTAAGCCTGGCTTGTTCACGTCTGTAAACTTGTTGGACCTTGAAGCTGAACAAGCTTGGTTTCCCTGGAGCATCCAATTTAGAGCAAACTTGCCACAGTAGTTTGCTAATGCCTTCTTGTTCTTCCAGAATGGCCTCTCTCTGTGAGGCCACTCGTTGAGAGGGCAGCAATAAGTTGTAACTGCGCATTCGGCAATTGTTGGAGCAGTGATCCAGACTGTAGTAAGTAATGACATGCCAGCTTCTCCTTTCCTGTAGGCATAGACTCTGCCCAGAAAGCTAATGCTCCTGTTAGACCAAAATGTTGAACATAGTCTGCTTTGCATATGAGCAAAGCATCTGAGATTTATTTTTCTCTTCAAAGTGTTGACTAATCCATTCTAAACACTTCAGAAAAAAAAGATACACAATTTTCTCTCTACCCTGTATTCTACTTCTCCCAAACCTATTAAAAACGGTGCCATTATGTTTCATCCATACATCATCACTATTGCTCATTTTGAGTGCTATTATTTTAAGTTACATTCCTCCTCTTCATTATTTTTTATATACATATTTAAAATACATACACATATAGGCAAACAACAACAACAACAGTAATTAGATGTGACTATTCATTTGGTAAGCCATTTCAGGTTTCAAAAGTAAGACTCTATATTCAGATTACATCATGAATACTTACTTATACATTATATATTAACATACACACACACACACACACACAGAGCCTTGATTTTCAAACAAAAATCAGGACACATGACATGATATTTTTCTACCTAGAATTTAAGTATGGATTTGGTTAAAAAATAGCAATAGAATATTCAGCTCAAACATTGCCCATATTGACAGTAAAAATGTTGTAGAAAATGTCCAGTATCCAACTCCGTGTGGATATATATATACAATTATCCTGTATGAGTGCATGCACAGACACATATATGTATTGTATTTACAAATGCTCAATCTATTTTGTATACAAGTGACATTATATAAACAATTTCATGGGTATTAAAATATGTACTATCTCAACACACAGTTTACACTTACCATCAGTTCATTAACTTATCATCCCAAACATAGTTGACCATGAGCAGCCACCAGTTATGGCAGGAGTTGTTTGCTGCTCTTGGCTGCTGGATAAAGCAGCGCTGAAAGGGGCTCTGGGGACTGAAAAGCCCAGGCTTTCAAAGGAGCGTAGACTCTGGAGAGAACGTTCAAGTGTTCTTGCAGCTCTAGTGTGGGCATCACTCGCTGTCCTATTTACTCTGCTGGTTGATTTTTCTGAGGATAAAGATTGCTTACTGGGGCCTGTGAGGTGGCTCAGCAGGTGTGTGGGCTTCCCATTGAGCCTGATAACCTGAGTTCATCCCAAGGTGCCACACAGTGAAAAGAGAGAACCCATCCCAATCCTGCAAATTGTCCTCTGGACTCCACATGCGTGCTGTAGCATACACTCATACACAGTTTTTTTTTTCTAAGTTTATTAAACATAATTAAAAAATAAAGTGATATGGAGCCAAAAAATAAGGACTCAGTTTCAACACCCAGATGATTTCTACTAGATTTTTAACTCTTAGTAATTTTTTTCTGTAGTCACATGAAGAAGGTTGTATAATTTTGTCCTTTAGAAAAGTTTTTCCATGCTCTTATTATATAGCTGAAAAAGGTCAAGAGCATAATATTTTGAATTGTATAAACTCTTATAAGGAAGAGACATCTTTTTTTGCTACCTGCTACATAGTTAGCAAAGTGATTGGACAGCGCAGGCAACACATATTCTCGACAATGTAAAAATATGTATTTGTTTTAGAATGTGCTTTAATTGACTTGTTCACTCCTTAGTAATAGGTAACCTTTTAACAAATTTTATTGTTATGAACACATTTATAAATCATTTGCTCTAAATATTGATTTCCTAACAGTATAAGTGTCCAGTCAAATAATGCTAATATTTCTATGGTCTTTGATGGAACTGTTTTTCAGCTGCATAGTCAGCTTCAAGAAGGCTAGGTAGAGATTACAAAAGAAACTCTACATTCGGGTCATTGATAATCAGTTAATAAAACAAGCAAACCATGGCTCTGCTGAAACAACTTAACCAAGATAGCTTAGTAATAAGAGTTTATAGGGAACGGTTAAATCAGTGGCTTTCAGTGTTGACAACCTATAGTCAACACTAAGAGGGTTTATTCATGTAGCTAATAAATACACTCTCTTTTGTTGGGGGGATAAGTGTTGGCATTCTGGCCTGTCCCTTGGGGACCTGCCCTGTGTCCTGACATAATGCCTCCTTTAAGAGGAAAAACCCTCCCCCTCTTTCTTCTTCTTCCCTTCTCCCTTTCTCTTCTCCATGGGCTGCATGCACCTCTGCTTCTCTCTCTCTCTCTCTCTCTCTCTCTCTCTCTCTCTCTCTCTCTCTCTCTCTCTCTCTCTCTCCTCCCTCCCTCTATGCCCTCTCCCCTCTCCCCCAAAATAAACTTTCCACATGGACATGTGTCTGCATGGTGTGAGTGACTTTCCATCACTGCCCACCGCCTCATCTGCATGGCATGTCTCCCTCACCCACTCCGGGGGGCCTTGGACCAATCTGCCAAGGCCTCCCGCGGGCCATATCATAACAATAAATTCTCTGCGCGGGTTGATTTTAAATGTCTACTTGACACAACCTAGAATCATCTGAGAATAGAGCCCCAGTTGGAGGAATTGCCTAGATCAGGTTGGCCTGTCTGTGGGGACTTGTCTTGATTGTTGATGGGTGTAGGTGTAGACTCAACCCATTGTGGGTGGCGCCCACTGCTTATACACACATGTCAGCTGGCATCAGCTGGAAAACAGCATTCTCTATAGTTCTTGACCCGATTCTTTGACTGTGAAGTGAGTTCTTTGCTGGGATGTAAAGCTGTAGGTGGAAAACCAACTAGTTCTGCCTTTAAGTTTCTGCTTCGACTTTCCTCAAAGGACTATGATCTGAAATGGTAAGAAAAGTAATTCTTTTCTCTCTCGAAGTCGATTTTGGTTGGCATGTTTTAGCATAGCAGCAGAAATAAAACTAGAATACGTTGTTCTTCCAACTAGACATAGTGCCCTTTTTAGCTTTTGATCCCCCCTGCCTACATCTCCTAAATGGTAGGATTACAGGCTTGTATCACCATAGTGGACTCAACAAAGGCATGTCCATACTACCGAATGGAACAAGATGTACAGAATGGATTAGCAATGAGAGGGAGAAAGAACAGTGTGGATGGGTATCTCTATAACAACTCTTTATAGGCATCTTATTCCTCTGGGGATTGACAAGGATTACCATTAAGAGCAACAACTGCTAAATGACCATGTACTATTAATAGGAAGCTGGTCTTCCCTTACCGTACAACTTTTGGTTATGGAGCATGTGTAATGGACCCCAAGCCATCCTCTCTCCTCCTAAGCTCTTGGAAAAACTGAAAAGACCACAGTTAGGTTTTGAATGATACCACATGAATGGTCTGGGCATGCTGTACAGAATGTAATTAGAGTAGAGGTTACGGATTAGAAGAAATTTCCTTATGATCTTTTTTTTTTTTTTTTTTTTGGCCAGGAGTCTCAACAACAGGGAAATTGGTGTCCTTTTAGGATCTCCAGTGGTTAGTTGCTTTTTCTCTAGCCATTCTGGATAACAGCTGGCTTCTCTGGCTTGGGACTCTAATAGTCAAAAGGGAGAGAGGATAAGAGAAAAAGAGACTTCTCCACCATGATTGGTGTTGGAAGAAACTGACATTCTCCACATTCCTGCCTATAACTTGACACAAGGAAGAAAGTTTCACCTCTACACCGTAGTTACCCAGGGAGATGGCGGAGTGATCTCACTTGTCTAGGGGCATGTGGGTGACTTGAATACTACCCTTTCTTCATGTTAATAACTCTAGAGCCAAATTAGCACGGTGTGTGCTAGTTGGAAACTCTTATCCAAGACTGTGCCATCTCTCTTAGCACTGGCTGTTCCTCCCTTACGGGAAACGGTTACCCAGTTTCAAATCCATATTTGGTGAGTTCTCCACGACCCAGACAGAAGTGCCAAAAGAGGCAATGGGGGTCTGCTGTTGTAACTTTTAATAAAGTATTTCATTCTTTACTTCAGAGGAAATTTGCCCAGTGTTTATATTTTAAGACTTAAGTATATCTACACACACATCATTTGACTTGAATTAGTATAAGCTATTTTCTGAATTTAGATGGGATAAATTATTTAGCTGAATGAAGATGAATTCAATATTCAGCAAACATTTATTGACTTCTAACTCTCAGCCAGGAATTTTGTTAAATGCTCTGAGGTATATATTGATAAAAGAGGCAAGTCCTGCTTCAGCTAATTCACACTGTCTTGAGGAAGACAGATGAAAAAACCAAGAATGTTACACTGTAATTCATATTTAGTCATACATATGTGCAGGGGGCTTTGGAGCCACCCCAAGGGCTCCAGAAACAGAATCTTAGGCTTAACATTAAAATGCCAAAGACTTTTGTGAGGACTCTTGCAGGTCTTATTCCAGTTGAGCCTTTCAGATTCTCTCTCTTGTTTTTCATGCCTTGATAATCTTTTTTTTTTTTTCCTTAAGTATTTCTTTTGTGCTTGAAATCCTCCCCATTCATCCTGTTTGTAGTTGGACCTTCTGCCCGGGCCCATCCCCCAAGCATTCCCTGCTTTATCATTCACACAAAACTAAGACTGTATCTATGACTTGTGCGTGTTAGCAATTAGGCGGTTTCTAAACAATACAAATTTAATAATCACAGGACCAGAGCTGGAAGTTCAAGATCACAGTGTCAGCATGGCTGAGTCCTGATGAAGGCCCTCTTAGGGGTTGCTCATTTTGGTCTTCTCGTCTCATGCTGTGGAAAGAAAAGTGAAGAGAGTCCTTCCATGTCTCTTTTATGAGGACATTAATCACTTTCATGCAGGTCCTACCTAATACGGTCACATAGTGGGTTAGGGTTTTTAGCATGTTTATGGGGAATACACAAACATTACTCTGTAAGAAGAGACTAATCAACCTTGGCTAGGAATTGAATAAAATTAGGCTGCTTGATCAGTAAGAATTTCTTCCAAAATGTAGAATTTGATCATGGATTCAAGAGAAAAATAAAAAAAGAAAAAAAAATCCCTCTGTGGGGCAGGGGTGATGGTGATGGGAGCTAGACAGAGGGCATATTACTGATGTGTAAAGCTGTGGCACTAGGAGAGACACTGGCTATAGAGTGAAATAGACTTTGGGGATTCACAAGAAAGGTCTCTTGGGAAGCTATGCACCAACTGTACTATCTGCTATCCAGTCATTTTGAGATGGCTATTTTGGAATTATCTTCAGAGGCTGACTCTTTTGTATTTGGCATTTCTTGTCATGGATGTTGCAAAAGTCAATGATAGTTTGAGGCTGAGTCGAGCCAATAAAGATCATGCTAGGCACTGTGTGGGATTCAACTAGAGAATGTTATTTAAATGAATGGACTAGATTTTTCAGTATGTTTCAGGCACTAAGATGAAAGCATCTCCAAATTAGGAGTTTTAAGGGATTTGTAAGCATTTCAATTTGACATTATAGTTTCTTGAAATTTATTTTCATAGTGGACCTTGATTCTTTCTTTCTTTCTTTCTTTCTTTCTTTCTTTCTTTCTTTCTTTCTTTCTTTCTTTCTTTCTTTCTTTCTTCCTTTTCTCTCTTTCTTTTCTTCCTTTTGTGGTTTTTCGAGACAGGGTTTCTCTATATAACAGCTCTGGCTGCCCTGGAACTTGGTTCCAGGCTGGCCTTGAACTCACAGTGATCCACCTGTCTCTGCCTCCCCACGTGCTGAGATTAAAGGTGTGTGTCACCACTGCCCAGCTAGACCTTGGTTTCTCAAGGACAAAATTCCCTGTGTTTTATTTCACTCTCCAACACCTTTATGGAAGTTTGCCTGGGCCTGCTTTGAAAGCTGTTGTTCATTTGGATGGATAAATATTTTAAGAAGCCACTGGTGCTATTTCTTCGTAAGTCCCTCTTAACAAATGTGACTTTTGACTCCTTCCCATTTTTTTTTTTTATCTGAATTCCTCCTCCTATCCCTTCACACATAGAAATGCTTTTGGGGCTTCTGTTGTGTCAGAATTTCCACCTTTGGATTTGGGTGAGCTCTGAACGTGAGAAAAGTTTTCTCTGACTTAAGAGCAACACAGTGCAAGGAGGATAACCACAGATCTTCGACACCAGCATTTGGTGAGCCCCAGCTGGAGTTTTGCTGGACACTAATTATTATATGAGCTTTATTGGTATGGTCAAAGGAGGCATTTAATCTTGACTTTAACCTTAATCAAAGTGAGCAAGGGTGGTAAGTGGCTCTGTCATGAGAACAGGGAATTTGGGGACATGCGGTGGCCACCTCTCCTTTGCCAGTGTGATCTACCACACCCGACCATGCTCAAGTAGACCTTGGCTTGAGTTCTCAATATGCAGGTGATTAGTTATATCCACAGACCTCTAAGCTTTGCCTTGGCTTCATGCTGTTTCTGAGTTCTTTGTCACTTTCATTTTATTTTAATTTTGAATGGGAGGAAGATTCAAATTCCTAAAGGTTTTCTATTTTACAAATGAATGGGAAGAACAACATTAGATTTCACATTTAGAATCCATAAAGTAGGTTTTCATGATAAAAACATGAAGCTCCTAATAGGACAAAATACGAACATACCCATTATTTAAAAAGGCAGGCATCATCACTATGAGATTTGGATGTCATCCACCTCCATGCCTGAAACTCAGTGTGGACTGTGAGAGCTAAGTGATATCAATTGGGATATCATTTCATTAGCTGCTGACAAACATGTCTTAAGTACAAAGGATCACTTGGTAAGAATGGGCTTTGTTAAAAGTGACAAGGTCAAGTTTTAGGAGTGGCAGTTCAGTTGACACCTCAGCACTCACCCACCATCCATCACTCTTACAGTCTGTAAGGCATAATGGAGCCGCCTACTTCGACTGCCTTCAAGTTCACTCCTAAGGCACTAGCGAAGCACTAGAGTAGGATGCATTCATTTCTCCAACTTCACAATTAATCAAAAATTTGTCATTGCTGCTTTACCTGGTATAGGTCTGTCCAGGTTACATTAAATTTAAAAATAAAGTGTTTGTACTTGAGTTAACAAGTATTGAAACAACTGTTAACTACCCACGGAAATGTCTGCTAGATTGCTCTGGGAGCTTGCTCTTTGTAATGGGCTCACATCAGGTTTCACAATGTTGGTGGAAAATGTGTTGAAGGAGGAAATGAAGGAGATAGGAGAGTAAGGTAGACACTGCCACAGGCACAGCGACAAGAGGCAAAGTATTCTACAGTAGACTTTTTGGCCCACTGTAGCTCCCGTAGCACTGCAAGTTGTTTAGGTTGGTGGCTTCAGCTCTTTGTCTGTGACTGCTGTCTGATCTATAATTTTAAAAGCAGTGTACAAACTGGTATTTAAGCAGGAAAATTGAGACTGCGGTATTTGCAAGGAAATGCAGCTGAACAGGAAAACATGAGTAGCTGGTGCTTTGTAGGTCATTATTACCCTTGCTTAATAAAGTAATAGATACTTCAAAAATCGCTTTGAAGTCCTTGCCAGCTTCTTCACAGTACTCTGAAATCCGATCCTCCTGCCTTTTAACACTGTGTGAAAGTGCAAACGGTAATGCTTGTGAATTCATTCATCCGCTTCCAAACTGTAGTGTGGGCAGGGAATGAGAACATGAAGAACGAGAAAGAATGGGCAGTGTGGCCTCCACAACATTCAATGGTGGGACCTCAGATTTGGCTGGTTTTCAGTTAAGCAGACTTGAGCTTCCAGAGATAAACTGGTTTCCCCAAAGGTTATAAAAAGAACTAAAGGAAGACAGTTTGATTTTCTTAACATTAAAAATTTTTTTTTTTTTTTTGACAAGCATAGGGCCAAGTCAGGTGGAAGGCAGTTCAATGTGCGTTGAGTTAAGCACTTGCCAGGATATTAATTTAATAGATGTATTTAAGAAGGTAGAAATTGGCATTCAAACAATGATGAGGGGGCATGGAGAGGTCAGGATTGAGTGTGCTTGGACTGAGGGGCTTAGTGTAGAAGACTGGCCCTGCCATCAAAGGACATAGTTTTGTTATCTGCTTCCTCTTCCTGAGCAGGTGATCCATGGGCTGAAGCTCTTGGAAATGTCAAGAGACATTTTTACAAATGCCATAAGTGCCATACAGGAAGCTAGGGAAGCTTTATCCCCAGCCCTGTGACATGACCTTGGCTATATATACATAATGCCTGCTGCATTTAGGGAGACTGTGATAACTAGATCGTAGGTCTTGCCCAATGTGCCTGCTAATATGTGGGTTAGAACAAAGATTGATTCCCTCCTTGCCTGCTGGATTGTGTAAAAGGGAAGTTTGAATCTGTGCCTTTTCATCTTTCAGAGGCAACAAGGCACCCAATCAGAAGAGCAAGGCTCTGACTTTCCTGAGCTCACACTGGGACACTTAAGATTTGTGTGGTGAAATGAAGATGTCTTAGTTAGCACATTGGCTTCAGTGAACACTGGTCAGTGGGCTTTCAAAGTGTAGGTGGTTCTATTTATTGCTCATGAAGCAGCAATGCCAATTATAAAAACAAGGCTTGTTTTTGAAAAACAAGGTCCTTGTATAAAACAAGACACAAATAGAAGAATGAAAAGGAAAGGAAAGGAAAGAAAAAAATGAAGGCTGCAAGTGTTTCTGGAGAAAGAAGGATGATTATTGTCTACCAAATATTTTTTTTCTGATGAAAAATGATACTGTCTTGACAAGATAACCACTCTAATGTTATAGATCATTTCCGGATGCTGGGTTCTTTTACCATTACCAGTGTTGGAGAGCTGTTTTCTAAGCTATGTCTTGAGGAGGCAGGGAATAGAAAAGAGACCTCAAGGTATCCATCCACTCTCTGAGGGTGAAAATAGAAGCCTGTAGATTCACATAAAACTGTCCACCTTGCAAAGCCCTCATGCGCCTGCACTGTAATACTACCCAGGCTAAGCTGAGAAGCTGATGAGATGGGTGTCGGGACTCTTTGCATCCTTTTGAGAAGGGTGAAAAGAGGTGCTGAATTGGGGTTGGACAGGTTACAAGTACTGCAGGCAGAGAGGTTTGGAAACAAGTTCCAATTGGTGAGGAGTGAGATAGGATTGGTCTCAGGGCAACTAAGGGACTGGCAGCATGTCCTGGGGGTTTCACAGGCCAGGAGTTCCAAGCCCATGGAACACTTCTCTTGGCTCCAGTGTTAGGAAAAGAGGAAGCACTTGAGATAACATGCAAAGGTCAACCAGGCAGCATTGCTGGGAATGTGCTGGGCAGTTTGGGGATTGCATCCCTCACCTTTTCCATATGTTCGCTTCAGTGAATGCTCTCCATGTGTAGTCATTCAGTGTATGGTAACTGCTATCTTTTTGCCATTCCTTCCACTTTCTATGAATATTTAAAGAGCTTCTGATATGTCTTGTGCATTTATTAGTGCTACTAAGTGTGAATATTAGTTCCCCATACTGGGCAGTGTCTTCCAAAGATTGCATTCATGTGACTTCTTATTGTAATGCAAGCCTCCCCCTCCCCTGGCATTTTGCCACAGTTTTGTGTGGTGTTACAACACTATTCAAAATCCTTGTAGTATATTTATAACTTCCTCTAGATGTAGAGCCTCATGATAGTGGAATAGAAAACTAAATATAACCTGTGTTGTTTATGTTTTTCCTCAGAGGCCCTTTGGGCCTTAAAAAGGAGGGAGAAGAATGTGAGCTTTGTGGAAAAGGCTTTAGTGTGAATGAGCAGCTGTATGCACCTCCGAGAGACAGTTTGTTACTAAAAATAGAGGCTGTCTAAGGATAGCAACTCAAAGCATTTAATACGCAGATTCTGCATGGGCAGAAATAAATTCCAGAAGAGTATGCGATTAAGGAATGGGACTGTGGAAATAATCAGAACTGTGGCCTCACAGCTAGGCTTGCATAATCCCACACCAGCTTCAAGCAAAGGCGCTTACTCCCGGCACACCAGCCTTTTCTAGTCTCACTACAAAAATTGGGGCTAGGTGTAACAATGAAGCTAAAAAAGAAAAGGATGCCAACAGTGCACGAAGGGTATTTTTTTTTTTTTAGCACCCTAAACCAAACTGTTATTCAAATAAAGAGAATTGAGATGGGAGAAGAGTCAGAAAGGAAGGAAATGAAATTGCTCAAAAACATCAAGAAGATGTAGACCTTTGGATGTGCGGTGAGAGTTAACTAAGGCAGCAAGGTAGTTCAGAACAACTTTCCCCAGACTTAATTTACACTGGGGCTGGGAAGAGAGCTCAATTGCTGGAGTCCTTGATTCATAGGTACAATGACCTGAGTTCGAGCTTTAGAACTCACATTTAAAAATAAAGCAGGACCTGGAGGCTGAGTTCCCACAATGCCCTTGCTGTGGCAGGCAGATCCCTGAGGCTCACAGACCAGCCAGCCTACCTTACTTTATAGGTTCCAGGCTAATGAGAGACCCGTCTAGAAGAAAGTAAGGTGGACAGCAACTCCAGTGGTACCCGAGGTTTTCCTCTGTCCTGCACACACACACACACACACACACACACACACACACACACACACCCATACACATTCATACATGTACACACAAATTGGTACACATAACAAAGAAAGGAAAATAATATCCATTTACATATTTTTAAGAGAACTTACCTACTTTTGTTTGCTGTATATGAGTGTTTGCCTGCATATGTACACTACTTGTGTTCCTAGTGCCCTTGAGGCCAGGAAGGAGCATAGGAATTCCTGGTAACTGGAGTTACAGATCATTGTGAGCTGCCATATCAGTGCTGAGAACTGAACTCAGTGTCCCTTTCAAGAGCAGCCAGTGCTTTCAACTTGTAAGCCATCTCTCCATCTCCCATTTCTATATTTTGTCATTTGCTAAATTAAGATAGCTGGGATATAATGTCCCGTTGCTCTCATTTATCATCTGTTCAATTAAGATCTCCAGGGCGCTCTAGAACATAGGCCCAGGGACACAACCAATCCCCAGGAACCCCCACTCAGCTCTGCCCCAGTTGCCAGCCAGCAGAGAAAACTCCTGAGGGCAGGATTCCCCACTAAAACCCCCCATTGAACCCTGAAATCTATAAGACCCATGCCCTATCCCAATACCCATCCACCGGTGACCCCAGTGGCTTCCTAAGACATAGAATCTGCCAGGTCTCATTGGACCAAGAGGTGAATGACTCTTCTCCAATCCAGAGTCCTGCCTCTAGGACTTAGGCCATGGGACACAACCAGTCCCTGGGAATTCCTACTCATCTCTAACCCAGTTGCCAGCCAGTAGGGAAGACTCCTGTGGGCAGGCTCTCATACCAAAACCCCCATCAGACCCAGCAATCTACAAGACCCATGCATGCCCTATCCCAATACCCATCCTCCTGCCACACCAGTGCCTTCCTGAGACACAGAATCTTCCAGCTCTGACTGGACCAAGAGCCCTGATAAGACCAAGAGCAGCTCCCTGAGATACAGAATCCGCCAGCTCCAATTAGACCAAGAGCTAAGATTGGACCCAGAGGGGCCCCCTGAGACACAGACACAGCAAGCACAGATTGGACCAATAGCAGCTCACTCAGACACAGGCACCTCTTGCACCTATTGGAAGAAGACATGGGTAGATTCCAGTTCAAAAATATACACAACACCATAAAAAGCAATATGACAGCGCCAGAACCTAGCCCTTCTACAATGGCAAGACCTGAACACCACAGTGTAGAAGAAGCAGAAGAAAGCAACCTTAAAAATAACTTCATGAAGATGCTAGAGTCCTTTAAAGAGGAAATGAAAAATTCCCTTAAAGAAATTGAGGACAAGACAAATAAAAAATTGGAAGAAATCAATAAATCCCTTAAAGGAAGCCAAGAAAACCATGAAAAAGCAATTAAACATGTGAAGAAAACAGTTCAAGACCTGAAAAGTAAAATAGAAACAATGAAGAATGCCAGGCAGTGGTGTTGCATGCCTTTAATCCTAGCACTAGGGAGGCAGAGCCAGGTGGATCTCTGTGAGTTCAAGGCCAGCCTGGTCTACTGAGTGAGATGGGCACCAAAACTACATGGAGAAACCCTGTCTCGAAAAAACAGCAACAAAATAATAAAAAATAAAAATAAATATATTTGTCAGTAAAAGAAAACACCAAAGCCAAAAAAAAAATCATAACACAAAATGTCCAGGAAATCTAGGACACCATAAAAAGATCAAACCTAAGAATAATAGGGATAGAAGGAAAAGAATACCAACTCAAAGGCACAGAAAATATATTCAACAAAATAATGAAAGAAAATGTTTCCAACTTAAAGAAGGAAATACCTATGAAGATACAAGAAGCTTATAGAACACCAAATTGACTACATCCCCCCCCCCCAAAGTCCCCATGCCACATAATAATTATACCACTAAACATACAGAATAAAGAAAGAACACTAAGAGCAGCAAAGGAAAAAGGCCAAGCAACTTATAACGGCATATCTATTAGAATAACACCCGACATCTCACTGGAGACTTTGAAAGCCAGAAGAAGGTGCTGGACATTTCCATTTCTATGAAGAACCTTGACTAACATACCTACCAAAGGAAGGGCTCTGAGTTCTTGTCTATCTCCCTCCCACTCCCCATTCCCCCGTGTGCCACTGGAAAAAAAAATCTGGAACTCTGCTTTCTGTGATGAGTTCTGAGATCCATGACTTTTATTTTATTATTTAGCTGCTGCTTCAGACTGAATTGTGTTCACCCTCCAAAATTGTTTTTAGACCCTAGCTATACTGGTGTGATGTTTGTAGAAGGTTGCCTTGGAAACCAGGAGGTTCCCATGAGGTTGGGAGGTTTAGATTTTCTTGCTGGGATTAATGGTTTTACAAGTAAACAAAAGAGTTACCAGCATGTCTGTTTATTTCTACTTCTCCCTGGTCTCTCTTTCCCCCTTGCCTTTCCTTATTTTTTCTTTCTCTCCCCCTCTCCCCATTCTTCCTCCATGAGCAGGGACAGTGAGAAGGCAGGTAACCCAACACTTGTATATCTTGCTCACAGCCTCCAAAAAACTTTGGGAGAATGAATGTGTGCTGCTTCCACTGCTCACTGCGCTGTATTTTGTTGGGCAGACTCATATAATCTCCATTGCTACAACTGTGTGGAAAATAACCACAGCATAGTGATGACTTAGTAACGAAAGCCCAGCCAAAAGAACTTGTTAATTCCTTTCCATATTTGTTTCCCTCTGTTAAAGAAAAAAAAAAAAGACTTTTTTAAAAATTTTTAATTATATGTACGTGTGGGTGTGTGTGCATGTGAGTATAGTGCCAACCAAGGCTAGAGGCATTAGACCCCTAGAAGTGTGGTTATAGGAGGTTGTGAGGTTCCTGATGTGGGTACTGTAAACTGAACTCAGGTCCTCTATAAGAGCAGCACATATGGGCTCTCAACCAGCTGAGCCATTTTTAAAGCTTCATCCTTTCTCTCTTTTATTAAAGATAACAGTCGTTTGAAGATGTCAACAGGTGATGGCATCACCCTGTCCATTCTCTGATCCTAATTGACCTGATATAATGGTTAAGGCATTTACTCAATGGATACATTTAAAATTTAATCAAAAGGCGAGGTCAGAAGTGCCAAGCATTTTTGCTATATTGCAGTTCAGAAATAAAGAGCGAAAGTTGAGGGCTGCTGATATTTAAAGTACTCATGGTCACACCTTGGTTTTGAAATAGTAAATTGTTCAGATTTGGGTAATGGAGGAGGATCTAGACCCATATGTACAGGCAGATACATGAAGGAAATATGACTTCCCAAATTCAACATACTTATCATGGGAAACTTATCAAGTATTTGATTCATACCCTCCTTGTGATGAAAATAATTGAGATAATGTATAAATTAAAATTATATATACTACCCCCAGTGCTAGGATTTCAGATAGGCCTAGGATCATAGCCAGCTTTTTACATGAGTTCTGGGGATTCAAACTCAGGTCCTTCTGCTTAGGTAACATGCAGTTTTTATCTACTGAGCCGTGTCCTCAGCCCCTAAACCAACCATTCCTAAGCTCTGTCAATCAACCTTTTGGTGGTGATGAAGGACCCAGAGTAGAGGTTAAAATTCACTCTGAGGTGCATGGATAGGCACACAGGTAGAAACAAAGGAACATTTATCACACAGGATGTTGTTGGATTCTTCTTCATTAAAAACAGAATGAAAGAAAATAAAACCATGTCGGCCACCTTCATCCCTTGCCGGCAGACCCAACCAGGAGCTGGATTGATTTTTGTCAGTTGATTTCCCAGGATGTTTTAATGCAAGACATATCATATTATGTTACAGCATATGAAATTGATGCTTTTTGTGGGTCAGAAATGGTCAAATGTTGGCAATTTCTTATGGTCATATTTATAGATCTGAATTGCCTGAGGTGATTGAAAAAAATGATCAATAATGATTCAAGCACTTAAGCTTTCTCCACGTGTACCTCCATCCCTTTTTTATTATTATTATTCATTGATATTCACAATTATGAAAAAGATTTTCTCCCTCACCAAACTCTAACCAGTTGAACTTGCCTCAATGAGGTCTTGACCTTGGCCTATGAAGAATGCGATAAAAGCTAACATAATCTCTACGAGCTCAAGGTCAGATCCCTAGGATGGCTCTAGCCTCCCTGAAAGTACCTGCCTTGAACACTGAAGGCTACCAAAGGAATATGTAATCCACCCCCCAACCAGTGCCTGAAGGTAGACTTCATGCCCCCCCCCCCCCCCCCGCCAGCCTCTATAGAAGGCTGGAACCCTAACTAAAAGGAGCCAGTTAGGAAGTCTAGCTTGGTTGCACACCTGCCTTTCTGCTTTGGGGCAAGTTTTCACTTTCCTGACTTGATGGAACACCACTCAGTCTGATATTAAAATGCTAAGTTACCTCTATACAAATCGAGGTTGAATTCAGTCTATTACTAGTTAAAAAAAAAATCTGTCTGAGGCACAGGAATAGTCTTTATCTTTGTTTTTCTTTGATACCACTCATACTTACTGGTCATTCAAAGCACAGGCAGGTCTCATTGCAATTAATATTAAATATGTGGCCACAGAGAAATAGGCCACTAGTGCAAAGAGGTGCATAACTGAAGCATTCATCCAAATTGTTCTATTATTAATAAAAACTCGAAAGTCAGATATTGGGGTAAAAACCTGATAGATCAAGAAAGCAGAGGATGAAGGACCAGCTGATCCTCTTTCTCCACACTTCCCAGATGGAAGGGACCCTGGAATCTTTCTAAGTCCCTCCCTGCTCTTTCCTGTGCCTCTCTATCAATCATATCATATCCTGTGTCCTCCAAAATCTCTATGGCTAATTCTGGCGAGCTAGTCGTTGACTCTGCCCCCTGCTTCAAGGTAACTCTATTAACAGTCTTGGAGGGTGACAGTGAAATCAAGTCCTGCAACACAGAACTCCAAGATATGGGATTCCATGAAACTCTCAGAAAGGGGCAGAACTAGTGTCTGAGAGCAGGGGTCCACCTGGCTACGAGTTTCCCCCAGATCTTCAGTAAGAACGATCTGTCAGGAAGTAAATACTACATCTTCATTGTATTGTATTTGTGGTTTGTTTGCTGGGTGTGGTAGTGTTACATTTTTTGTGTGTGTGTGCCTGCGCACGCATGTGCACATGACTATATCAGTCAAATTTCTTGTTATCTCACAGTGTAGATTTTGACACTTTTAATGGATTCTTTATAAAGTCTTGGGTTAATCAACCTATTCAGATATATGAATATCTGTAACTGTTTGTATCCACTGGTAAGCTCATGAGAATCTAGTCCTTCAAGGAGGATGAGCAAACTAACAGTTCCCCTCCCTGAGTATGTTCTGGGTAAAGTTACTCCAGTCTGGGTGGATCCATGTGACCCCAACTCAACCCTTTACATTTGCTAGTGGTCATGTGCTCCTCGCTTCTGGTTGGCAAAGAAAGGAGAAAAAACTCATTTACATATACTTTTCTTTTTGTACTCAAATCATATATCCAGGAGGGGAGTAATCCAATTCAGGTTTTAAAAAAAAATAGCTATATAAATAAGCAAAGCAAATAGCATGGCATCATGATTGAAAGGGGATAAAGACTTGAATCTTGGGATCAAATACTTGGGCTTATTCACATGGAAAAAATAAAAGCAAAAAAGCAAGGGATGGTTGGAGACCTCTCTTCCCCCAAGATTCTGGTAGACTAATAACATGTATGCAAATGTTTATCCCTGTGTTAGCATTAAATCAAGTTTTTCTTAATTTTTAAAAAAATCTCATACATGTATGCAGTGTTGCTTGGTTGTATCCCCTCCTCCCCATCCTCCTTCTGATTCCCCCCTCAAGTCATCTCGCTCCCATTTTCATGTCTTCTCTTTATAACCCTGTGAGTTGAGCCAGTGCTGCTCATATGCAGATGGATATGATGTCATCCACCAAGGCATGAACAACCCACCAATGGCCATCTCCCCAAAGAAAAGTGATGCTCTTATTCTCAGCAGCCATCAATTTTCTCCTTTAGATAATGAGAAACTAATCTAACTCAAAAGAACCACAAACTCTGCTCCATCTTTTATACTTGGAGAAAAATAATATTTGAGCCCTATCAAGAGTTCCACAAGGTGGCAGACCAAAAGGTCAGACACAAAATCTGAATCTAGTTGGAGAGAATTTTCTTTGTTTAATCATGTAACTCAAATACGGGAGTGGTATCTAGAGCAAGCATGCGGAGTCTGTTTTTCATCTCAGAGGTGAAGCATCTCCACTGTTGGAAGAGATGGTTTCTTTGCTGTCTCTCTTGGAGAGAACCCTTGCCTTGTGCCTGTTTCTGAACTGAATGTGGAGCTTGAATGAAAAGTTGGGACAAGGACATGGGCAGTTATAAATGGATAAATAGTTAATCACTGAAATTGATACTAGTGTAGTTTGAGGATCCCAAAAGACATCATTTTAATAAGCCCCAAAGTGTTTTTTTTTAGAACAATACAAAGTAAAAATACACAGTATACATTTCACACTTTTTCATAGTTGAAGGATTTTATGATTAAAGGCAGTCATGATAGAAACACACACAGACATGTATGCTCACACATGCACAAACACAAACTTATAGGTCTAACAAAGTATTTCCGTTGAGCAGCCTGTATCATCAAGATACAGGGTCTGGCAGAGAGGTATGCCTACATTACCAGACAAGAGGGAGACACACAACTAAAGAAATGAATAATGTAGTGACATGGAAAAAACTTTTAGGGCAGGACAGTGGGAGCGGGGGATTCCGTTCCTATTGATCCAGTGTGCAAAGGTGCTTATGTTTTTAGAGATTCCTTACAATACTGGAGAAGTTTACAAACTTCTCTGAATTAAGGTTTGACATACTTACAATACATAGGATTGCTGAGAAAATTAATTACAAAGAGAAGCCATGATCAGGACACTTAAAAATCTAAGTTTGCAATGGTGTGTATTATTATTATTGCACTGAATACTAGGATCCATTCGCATTTTTCTCATTTTGAGGTATCAAAGCAAGCTTGTGAGATTCCGGACATTTTCATGGTTCTAAGGAGGCACCACAATTCCTGAAACTTCTGTTGCAAACAGTCATAATCCTGCCTGGCTTATCACCTGCTTTCATAACCGATGTAATCCTCACCTAGAGGTGAGTAGGCCAGAGAGATGTTAGTGGCAATAAAGAATCAATTTTTTCCCTGTCCAGTTTCACAGCCCCTGAGTTCTCCTGAGGGACTTTTTGTCTTACTTTCCTCACTTCTCCCTGAACTCTGACTAGTGGTGTTGAAAAGACACTCAGCTCAGCTTAGCCTCTCTAGGACTCTTCTTTCTGTGAAGCCTGACTATGCAAGGTGCTGCTCCAGTCTACTGTCCATTTTTCAAGAATAGTAGGTGTCCACGGGGGCACCTGCAGTGGTCTGGTGGTGCTGGTGACTAAGTGGAAAATCCATTCCCTCCGGGTATGTTTACAGTCCTTCAGGATGGTACTAAGCCGTGTGTTCCAAGTGGCTGCCATAATGATCTCCAGATACCTTCTGTGGCTTGCTTCCTGCGTTGATCTGCCAGGTACATCCCTAAGAGTTTAAAGCTTCTGCTGGAAAAAAGGCAGTTTATGTGACACCTGAACTGTGGTGAGGGGTGAACTGACAGCTGGCTAAACTACGTTTCTAGGTAAGTCTGTGGGAGTGTCTCAGGAAGAGATCAACCTTTGTGTCTATTGGCTGAGTAAGGATCACCTTCCCTGTGTGGGTGAGTGCCAGCCAATCTTACCGAGTAGACTGAAAAAGTGGACAGAGGGCAAATTTCTGTGTGCTTAGAATTTCCATCTTCTTCTGGCCTTGGACGTTGGCACTACTCTTTGGGGCTGCAGGCTCCTAACAAACTTATATGATCCTACTGCTTCTCACTGGTGTGGGGGACTTCCAGTTTGAACCAGAATGACCCCAGTAGCTTTCCTGGTCTCCAAAGTGTAAAAAACAGACTGTTGGGACTTTTCAGCCTCTGTAATCATCCCAGCCAGTGTTTCATGGTAAATATCCTTTGGTATATCTATATGTATCTTATTGACCCACTGTCTTTGGAGAACCCTGACTTATAGGTGCACAGGCTGTACAGACAGACAGTTTGAGTGGAAAACCAGTGCTGCTCATTACATGCCTGTGGCTTTGGATGAGGATGTTTCTTCACCCCAGGCTTTTTCATTGATAAAATGAGTAGATGCTAGCCCATACCACAGGAAATTATGTGAGACTCTAAGGTCTTCAAAAAATATTGGCAACCTAGAGCATGCTTCACAATTATTACCGGTTTCGAATGAAGTGTGGGGAAAGGTGTACTGTTGATTGAGCACCAATCGTAATAAGTTCTACTTATGATTCTAAATATCTGGTGATCTGCTTGGGCAAGTAAGCCATGTACCTGACAGGTGATACTTATGAATGCAGGATACAAGTAACTAGAGAGCCAAACCATGCCCATTTGTGGAGAGAAACTATATTTGATTTCATATATATATATATATGTATATATACATACACACACACACACACACACACACACTCAGACATACATACATACACACACATGCTGATATGGCCCAGCAGGGTATTGAAGCTATAAGACACCAAGTAATACTGTAGAAAGTGACTTTGGAAAGCCCTAAATGGTTAAATATTAGTGATTTCCTGTAATTTAACCTAATAGTTGTATCATAGCTGTTAAATAGCCTTTGCCTTCTACTTGCCATCCCCCAAGAATCCCTAGACTCTCTGGTCAACAAGACCCTAGGGATCTTGCTGTGGGGCCAGAGCTGTTCAGTTCCTTACTAAGGGGAAGGTTTTTAAAAAGAGCCTATTGATTATTTGTTGACTTGTTTTAATGTTGAGATCAGGCACGGTCCTCCTATGGTTTGGACCCAGTGTTTTTGATCTGTCATTTTTATAAAAGTAGGATTCAAAGCTGCCTTTGAAACATGGAGTCATTTGGGATATTTCTTAAACCTCTATGTTGTGTCCCTAAACTTCCAAGTATCTCTACTTTGAAATGTATGAATTACTGTCTAGTTCTCTTAGGAGGAGCATTGAATGAGGACTGATTCAGCAGAGGCCCTAAGAGGATTATCAGCAGGCACCTGGCTCCAAATACCGACCAGCTGTGGGTAGCCTCTTTGGGCTGTGAAGTCCCAGTGTCCCAGCTAGGGGTGAACAGACTGAACAGGGAATCCTGTCATAGTGTTATTTCCTGGCACGGTGGTAGGTCATCTCATACACACGAATGACCTGACAGCCAAGGTGGGGGAGCAGAACACAAAAGAATAATTATTTTGGTTTTTAAGACTCTCGAGGATTTGGCTCTGTTCCCTGTTCTCTTCTCCAGCAGACCCTCCAGTAGCTTTCCACCTCTTCATTTTTAGTAGAACTCTTACCCACTCCTAAAGTATTTTTTCCTTTCACTGCTCCTTGCTGAGTTTTATAACCCAGCCATAATGCCAGTCCTTTTAAAGTCACATAAGATATAGCCTACAATCTGAGGGTGACTAGACCACCACACAGACTTCTTTCATATGGACGCACAGATCAAAACTTCCTTCTTTGAAAGGTTACAGCTGTAGGAGGAAGAGGCTTGATAAAGATAAACATGAATCAAGGCCCCGCTAAGAAACTCATGCTTCTGGGAAATACTGCCTACCATTCACAAGGCCAACATTTATTTGCCAGGAGTCATCTAGGCAGTAGAGAAATAGTCCCTGAACTCTAAGAGACAGTCCTAAAGCTAGAACTTCCTCTTTATTTATAAAACATGATAAGGTCTCTCTCTGTGTAACTCTGACTGGGTTGAAACATGTTATATAGTCCAAGCTGGTCTTGAACTCAAGAGTCATCATTTGGCACCACAGAAGGCACAACATATAGTTTTATAATTTTTTTTTCTTGAGACAGGGTCTCAGTATATAACCTTGACTAGCCTGGAACTCTCTTTGTAGATCAGGCTGGCCCTGAACTTACAGATCTCCTTCTGCCTCTGCTTTCCAAGTGCTGGGATTAAAGACGTGTGCCACCATAGGCAGCATGAAGCATGACATTTATAGTGATGTTGTTTGCTATTGTGGAGGGATAAGGTCATGCATTAAAAAACAAATACTTAGGAAATGAGAACCAGATATATTTATCTCAATGGAAAATTTCCTCCTCCAGATAAAGAACTGTAACTCTTACTGTTTCTCCTACCAGGTACACACTGGTGTGAAACAGAAGGATCATAAAAACAAAGAATAATACTGGAGCCAAGGGAACATGCCTCTGTTTTTCTCTTATTACTCAGACCCATATCTCCATGGGCACTGAGGAATAACACCCATGATAGCACCAAGCATTTGTCACTGGGCCACAAAGGCGGTGCATGTTCACGGAAGGCCACCTACTTGGAGAAGCCTGCTTAATTTACCAGCCATCATTTGCAGATAGGGAAAAGGGCCAGACTGAATTCAGTAGCAAACTCACTCTCAGAGAAGTTAGGGCAGGTGTCCCTGGGGGCAGAGACAGCTGCACCAGAGGCAGCTAGTTGCAACCTCACAAACAGTGTACAATTTGCTTCTTGCTTTCTTTTGGGCCCGGGGCCAGCATAGTTCAGTGGAATTATAACACTCCTTTGCTGAAGGGAGAAGAAAAGCCCCAGCTTACTTTTCAGAGGCACAATAATTTTATTAATGTAACTGGTTTTGAATTTTATCATCCCCGAAGGCAAATGGGATTCTTCTGGTTTTGCCTAATTTTGTGCCCATTTTCATGAAGTGTATTTTATGAGTAAGCCACTGTCGCATATAAATAAGCAGTTCCTTTCTTAATGAAGGGTGAATAACTGGTGTTTGTTGCTATGTGGATTCCTTACATGTGAAGTATTCTAAAGACTTTGAGTCTAAAGATATTTCAGGTTTGAATTGAAACGCGAGTGCAAAGTTGGCATTTAGGTGAGTAGGATAGTTAAAAAGAATTATGCATATTAATGTAGTAATTCCTAATTAACAAAATGACTTTCAAATAAGCCATTGAGCTGGGTGTCTAAGGAGCAATATCTTTAATTGCCCCAAGATAAACTACAAACAGAACCCACAGCAGAGTAACAGATAGCAATAAAATCTGTCAATAAAACAAGCATTGCTCCACTTCTTCGGCTCTGCTCTCTTGTCGGAGTGCTGCGAGCAG
This sequence comes from Peromyscus leucopus, assembly GCF_004664715.2. Taxonomy (NCBI): domain Eukaryota; kingdom Metazoa; phylum Chordata; class Mammalia; order Rodentia; family Cricetidae; genus Peromyscus; species Peromyscus leucopus. The sequence continues at coordinate 30,842,990 of NC_051074.1, forward strand.
AGTTTTAATGAAGAATTATTTAAAAGACACCGAGGCATGCTGGGACACATTTCTGCTTATGTACGGTGTGGTGGAATACTCTTTTAATCCTTCAAAGCTAATCATAAAGGAATGTAAAATATTTAGGTAAAAGTTGCCTCCTTTGAAGACTTACGTGTCTACAAGAAGCCGGCCAGGATTATCAGCCTTTGGATCAAACATTTCTTGTGCCTGTTTTTCATGCGAACACTGTGTACCAACTAACCGTGATTACCATCTAATTAGGCCAGATATTGCTGGAAGTTAGTAAACACTTTCATCACAGATGTGTTCTTGGTCTCCTCTGTCATGTTTATTCTTAAACAGTTTTTAATAGTAAATTCACTGAACTCTTAAATTATCTACTATGTGATTTTTAAATCTTATTCTGATATGAGTGGATGGGAATGACCATGGCCATATCTTATAGCATGATTAAGGGTGGGACCTCCTAGCCTATTTCAGTTACCTTTCCTGAAGCCACAGAGTAAAGACTAAGACACACAGGATGGGTAGGATGGTGGGTGAGAATTTTGGCCTCCCAGTGTCATATATTTTCCAGAGTCCTTCTGATAGAAGCCCCCTGTTCCCATTTTGGTGTCAACTCTGCACATTTCAGTGGGACTGGAGGTTGTGGTGGGATCCCTGTCATGACCATAGGTCTGTGGTACATGACTCTGAATACCCCCTTTTCATGATGACAAATGGGCACATGGACCAAATTGAGTCTATTACCAAATATCTTAAACTTTTAACCTGTGTTATTTGTTTGTTTGTATATGTATGTTGGAATTGCTACGTTGACAGGTCATTGTTATCTGTCACCAGAGATCATCTTGAAGTGACATAAAAAAATGAACTCTAACTAGGACAAAGTTGAGGAAAGAAAAATCTAAGTTCTGAAGACATGTGTATCCAGATACCTGCTATTCCCAAAGCTAGTGATAATTCAAGACATCTCTGAAATATGAGATTGTCTTTTTCTCAAGGCCTTGTTTGAGTTATTTCAATGGTTTGAAACCCAGAGTCGTGGTGGGTACAAAGAGTTCTGTGCTTCTCTAGGCAGCTCCAAAAGCAGACTTAGCTTGACTAGAAAGCCCAAGGGCAGTCAGTATTTACAGACCCCACCAAAGGACAAGCCCACTCTTCTAAGGTGGGGGATACAGTTTGGAAGCTAGACTCACTAATTCATCAGAAATATTTACCAAAAACTGGACCACAGGATTCTAAAAACAATCTGTGTATGTGCGTGATGCATGCCTGTGCACCTTCATCTGTGGATGAGTGGATGTGTGGGTAGATGCACAGGGGGGTGCACACGCATGTGGAGACCATTGGTTGACCCTGGGTGTCAGATATTGGGGCGAATGTTGAAAGACCAGAGACAAGCCGGTCATTGGTGGTGCACGCCTTTACTCCCAGCACTCAGGAGGCAGAGCCAGGCGGATCTCTGTGAGTTCGAGTCCAGCCTAGGCTACCAAGTGAGCTACCAGTGTCTTGAAAAAAAAAAAGAAAAAAGAAAGACCAGAGACAGAACAAGCCACAGCTAACCTCACCTTGCCAACTCCTCAGCTGATCTTGTTTCCTCAAACTGGAAGCCTCTGTGGCCTCATCCAAATGGATCTCAGCTGAACTGCTGCTAAAAGTCTCAAAGTTTAACAAACTTAGTTCCTGGTCCTCATGCCTCATATACCTTTCTGCTTCCTGCCATCACTTCCTGAGATTAAAGGTGTATGTCACCATGCCTGGCGGTTTCCAGTGTGGCCTTGAACTCACAGAGATCTGGATGGATCTCTGCCTCCCAAGTGATAGGATTAAAGGTATGTGTGTGCCACCATTTTCTGGCCTCTATGTCTGTCTAGTGGTTGTTCTGTTCTCTGACTCCAGATAAGTTTATTAGGGTGCAGAATATATTGGGGGACACCATATCACCACAGTACTCCACTTTGTTTTTAAGCCAAGGCCTCTTCTCACTAAACCTGGAGAGCACCGATTTGTCAAGTCTAGCTGATGAGTGAGCTCCAAGGATTCCTTCTGTTTCTACCTCTCCAGTGCTGAGATACAGGATTGTCAACACACTTGACTTTCTATGTGAGTGTTGGGAATCTGAGCTTAGGTCTGTATGCTTGAACAGCAGGTAATTTACCAACTAAGCCATCTCCCCAGCACCCACCCCCTGAAGAAATTTAAACTCTGCTTACACATGATTTCTCCTCGAATGAGCACTGGATAGTTATACAGAATTCCTTCTGGGCAGAGATAGTTGATTCAGTTTGTGAGTATATATACTCACAAAACAATATAGAGGCAAAACAGAAGACACTCCCCCCCCCTTTCTCACTTGAAAGTCATAAATATATCTCATTTGACCAAGTCATGTCTCAGTATATGTTACAATCTTCAGGCTTTCTTCAGCTCTTGGACTCTCTAGCCTCACTTGATGACCTTCAATCTCTACGCTTGATCAGCATTAACATTGATCTTGTCTTCACTTTGAATCCCCAGCCTTCACTTTCTTCTTCTCAAACCCTAACCCAAGTTCTCATCTCTCCCTCTAGGCTGGGTCTGCTTGATTGACATTCTTATGGTCTAGTCATCCGGTACTGGCCTATACTCCAGGACACAAACTTCTCTTGCAACAACGTTGGAAAAATGTCCTTGACGCCCCAGTCTCACCTCTATTATCTCTAGGATACGACGTTATAGTGTGGTAGAGGCACATTGTGTGTGTGTACATAATTATATTAGTCAGACGTCTGTTATATGCTATGTTATACACATGTATAATGTTTGTCACAAATAGATCTCTGAAACACAAAATTTCAGTGATTCAGTCCTGTCTTATTTCCTCCTTAAAAAAATGCAGACTTTGCAGGGAGATGCAAGGTAAGAATTCTCTCATCAGTAATGCCCACATTTGAGCAGACAAAGGAAAAGAGTATTGCTCTATTTGACTCCACAATAGCTCTTTGAATACACCTCTGTGAGTATAGTACAGGGGACTAGAAGATGAACTCAACCTCAGCAAGGAGGGGATCCTGGTCAGCATCTGCTGATTAAGGTCATTAGCATCCTTACTGAAGATCTCAGAATAGGGGATGTTTATAGTGTGTACATAGGTGTACATAGGTGTACATAGTTTATCATAGGGATGAATGCTGTATGTTGGTCCAAACCACAGAAGGAAGTCCTTGATCCCATGGCTTGCAACAAAGCAATTCCCCAACCCCTCCCTAGGCCTTTTCACCTCATCACATCACTTCTTAGGCATGAACAAGAGATAGAGGGCCTTCACTGATATATACACAACCATCTTATAATCCCACAGGAAAACAGAAGTTGTGTTTGACAGCCGAGAGGTGAATTGAGCCTGAGTGTTTCTTGACATTTTCCAGTTACCATGTCACCCAGCCCTTATCAGGACTCCTAGATAGGCCAGTCACACACATTCTTTGTTGTTTAAAACCCTTGGATCAAGAAACCTAAGTTAACCAAGATGCTGAGCTCATTTCATTTTCCTGCCGAGCTGGGGATCAAACCCAGGGGCTCTGCATGCTAAGCAAACTTTACTCTTTATCTCATGCAATGTGTTTATTAGTATTCTTTTGTGTAATCAGGTTTTGAGTAGAGGAGAATAAAATGGAAATATTTCTCAGATAAAGAACGAAAAGGGTCAGTGTCTGAGACAGGTGCTAAAAACACTAGAAATGTACTTTTCTTATTTCAAAGCACACCTGAGAGTCAATTCTCTGAGTGTAAAGGAGCTAGGATTACTCTGTCCTCTTGATCATGGATAAGAGCCCCTTCTCAGAAAATTTCCTTGAATCCTTTCAACTGGTACTATGGGGATGCAGAGATTCCTGTCTCTAGGTTAAGATCCTAAAGCCAGGAGTGGATAACTGAGAGCTATCATTAACAAAAGAAAGTCACTTTCTGCTTCCTGAGGGCGGCCACTACCTGATTCCACCAGAGCCTTAGAACAATTCCCTGGAGTCACCTATTATCTTCAGATGAGGCACACATGATCCTGGGTGAGGTAATGGTAAGAGCCATGCAGTTTGTAATATCAAATCCAAGGCTAGCTGGGGAGCCCAGACTCTCAGGCTACCCCATCTACCCCTGTGCTGTTCCTCATAGTCTCCACCTTTTTCTGCATAGGGGGTACTTCCTCTAAAGTGACAATCACATTTCCTTATTGGCATCTCTCTGGGAAAGAAGCTTCTGGCCCTTCCTCATTAGTCTGTGGGTTTTAAATTTCTCATATCATGAAAAGGGCTGTATTTCTTGGCCTCTAATTGGCTTCCTGGTCCATTCCCATTTCTTCCTTACTCACTAGGCTTTCTGTTGGTTTTGAGTTATGGACCCCCCATCCTCTACAACTGGAGTTAGTTTCTGCATTTGCTTCAAAGGCAACTTGAGTGAATGAAGTCTTTACAGTGGTGAATTTAATGAATCATTATATCTTGAGTCATTCCCAAGAAACAAGATGACTCTATGGCATACTTAATCCTAAATGACATGAGTTGAGAGTGAATGAGGTCTCTTTTTATGATTTATTCTTTATATGTGGGCTTGCATAGGGATATTTGTGTATGTGCGTGTGTGCATACATTCCTGTGTGCGTGCATGTGTGCCTGTGTGCGTGCATGTGTGTGTGTGTGTGTGTGTGTGTGTGTGTGTGTGTGTGTGTGTGTGTGTGTACAGGGGAGTGTAGCTGGAGTTTTCTCCAGTCCTGCCCAGCCCCCATGGGCCCCAGAACTGCTTATAAAATAATCACTCAGATGCTCATATTAATTAAACTGCCCAGCCATTAGGTCAGGCCTATCACTGTCTAGCTCTTGCACTTAAACTCAGCCCATTTCTGTTCATCTATATGTCACCACGTGTTCCATGGCTTTACCTGCTGCCTTTACATGCTGCTTCCTGGACAGCAGGCTGGTGTCTCCTCATTCAGCCTTCCATTTCCCAGAATTCTCTTCTCTGCTTGTCCCACCTATCGTATACTTTCTGCCTGGCTACTGGCCAATCAGCGTTTGATTTATCGGTCAACCAGAGCAATACATTTACAGCATCCCCAGCAGGGGAGTATGTGCATATGAGTGCAGGTACCCATGGAAGCCAGGAGAGAGCTTTGGATCTCTTGGAGTTGGTGTTACAAGGGTCGAATGCCATCCAAAATTTGGGACCCAAATTCTGATCCTCTGCGAGCACAGCACATGCTCTTGACTCCCGAGCCATCACTCCAGCCACCTGTCTTGTCTTTTGTAACCAGCTGGCAGCCTGTTTGTTTAGAGCATTGATGAATACATAGAACTCCAGGAAAGGAATATGGGACTTACCCTACTTTTGTTTTTTTTTTTAAGGTGAAGATGATACTTAGGATCCAGGAATATGAAAACAAACCAAAAAACCACATAATGGGGGATGTACCTTCATAATTTCACTAACAGAGCAGTGAGAGTTGCTGAGGAAAAAAAACAATAGTTGGATTTGACACAAGCCTAAATTGTTAATATGTAGAAGGCATTAGAAAGAGAAGATTTTAAGTGAGATAACAGAGTGTTGAAGGGGTGCTAAGTGAGGAATGACGTCTGCAAAGTGTTAACAGGTATTCTGTTACCAAGCTGGACATTTGTGTAGTAGAAAACAGTTAAGGGATCAGCCACCTTCATATGCACATTTTAAGTGCTATTTAGCAGTTTCCTTCCAGGGCATGTTGGTTCCTGGAGCAGTGCCACATATTGTGCAATCATTCTGAATTTGCATCCACGCAGGAAATGGTTTGGATGTCTTTGTTTGCCTTTTCTTCTTTTGGACTCTGTGATTTTGACCTGACTACCCTTGTGTGCATTTACACACTGTCGCTCAACTGGTAACGTTCCCCTACCCCTTTGTCCAGTCCAAAGCGAAACTTGGAGGAGGATTGGATAATATTAGCAAATCATTACTAGGGCAGAGGACATGAGCAAGCTGAGCTGCTACCTCATTCTATTTACAGTGACTCTTCCTGAAGGCTTCTGGTCTCTGTGTGTGTGGCAATGCCGAGACAAACAGAGGTCAGAGGTCATCCTCAATTTCTGTTGCAAAGGAAGTCATAGGCACAATAGCCACATAAGTACTCTCCTTAGTGGCCAGAATATAAATGCATGTATACTATTATCTTGCTTTAATCCTTTCAGTAACCCAGGAGGGAAGGTAATATTACTGTATTTGATAGGTAGGGAGAAAAAGGTACACGAAAGATAGACAGTGATCTCAAAGCTGCACTGTCTGTAAAGAAAGAGTCACAATTAAAGCAAAGTTGTCACTCTGTAAAGCATGTGTTTTTGCTACTCTACCCAACACTTAAAAAAAAACAATTCATTTAGTTTTTATGTGTATGAGGTGTGTGTTTCTCAGTGTATGTATTTGTGTGCAGGAGCAGGAGAAGATCCAGGTCTTTGGCAAGAGCAGTATGTGCTCTTAACCCTCTTAACCTGTGAGCCATCTCTCCAGCTTGGGCACAGCACCATTTAAAAAATGAGATGTTGGGAGGGCAGGGATAAGATTGGGACTCTCCAATGACATATTCTCCCCTCCCCCTAGGGCATGTGTGTATGGAGGGCAGTGGTTGACATCAGTTGTCTTGGTTGTTTTCCACCCAGCATCCTTTTTTTGAGGTAGGGTCTTCCACTGAACCTGAGTTTCACTGACTGACTAGACTGGCTGGACAGTGAGCTCTAGGGAGTCTCTCTTTTGCCTCCTCATAACTGGGGTTATCGATGTTCCAGGATTTTATGTGGGTGCCAGAACCCAAACTCAGATCCTCATGCTTGTGTGCCATGCATTTTACCAACTGAGGTATCTCCCTAGCACCTTTCTTTGCTTCTCTGGTAACCATGCTAAGCACAAAACAAGGGAAGCCACCAAAAGAGACATGGGTTATTGTGTGTCAGAAGTAGAAGAAACTCAGAAACTTGGGCCATGTTGTCAGACACTTCAGGTTTTTTTTTTTTTTAATGCAGTGGATATCAACAGAATACGTTAGAGAAGAACTCACCCCAAATCCAGATAAATCTTGAGTCATAGTTTTAGGTACAAAGGGCCCCATTTTCTTCGATTTGCCTCTCAGATTTCCTTTGTTGGTCTGAACAAGTGGTCCTTAGATTTTGGTGTGACTTAAACTACTAGAGGTGGGGTATGTGAGGTGGGGATCTACTATTGTTGGTTGGTTATAAGCAAGAGGAATTTCCCTTTCTCCTCTAAGCAGGAGGGTGTGGGCTACTCTCAGAATGAAATAGAAATCTGGTGAACAGGGTCAGGAAGGATCAGGACCAGGAAGCTTCAGGGTTCTCTGGAGGAAGAGATTAATTTTCTGTTCTAGCTACCTTTAATTTGGTAATCTCATCTAAAGGTTTTAGATAATTTCTATAGTGTTTGACATTTTAAGATGCTAACAAGACTCCTGGCCCTCTATGTAAGTCCCTGGGTAGGTGGGACATGAAGATGATGGGGTGTTAATTCTGGGATTAGTTCACTCCACACTTGACCATGAATTAATCAAAAGGGACATTTGAGTGGTTTGATCTAATTGGCTGAGCTTTTCGAAGAGGGACTGGGCCATTGCTAAAGTGGAAGATGCTGTGAAAAGGAGATTCTCTAGCTGGCCTTGAGGAAGAAAATAGCCAGGCCGTAGGAAAACAAAGCAGCAGAGAACTGTGGACACCTAGGAGCTGAGAGTAAGACTTGACGGCTGGCCAGCACAAAAATGGGCTTTCAGTCTTTTGGTCACTGAGACCTCAGCCACCAACTGGTGATCTTGGAAGAAGACCAGTGGCCCTTTGCTGGCCCACTTCCTTCCCATCAATAGCCCCATTACATACTTTGATGTTCACGTGGAATAGCTGAAGCAGAGAAGCCAGTCATGCTGTGCTGGCCTTGTTCCTCACAGAGTTGTGGGGTGACCAGCAGGTACTGTTTGAGCTGCTCCATCCCTGGGAATTTGTTATTAGCGATAGACAATTAATATGTCACCTAAACACCAAAGACTAAAGCTTAGCTGTTCAGTCCTGCCCAGCTACTGAATCCTGCCTGATCTCCATTGGATGTCTCTATCTGCAAGTGGACTAGGGACCACAAGATTTATCGTTTAAGTTCAGGTTATTATTACGTTTTAATTCATATTTAAGGTAGCATGCAAAGGAACGGGTTTCAGTATAACATGACCTGCACTTTTTATCCCGCCGCCATCCTTCTTCCTCTCTCATCATGTCTTGCACTTCAACACATAAGTCTCTTTGCTTACCCTTCATCTTCCTCAGTCTACCCCAGCAAAGGCCTCTGCAGTCTCTGCGCTTGCTGCCAGAGCTGGAATCCGTCTCTCCTCATAGCCTCAAGGCTTCTTTCTTGGCCTTCCAGTTTTCACCCAAATGTCATTTTTTTTTTCAGGAAGAACTATTTGTGCTTTTCTCCCCTCTCTTGTTCTATGTTTCTTTACAGTTTGCATTAATTCCCCACTGTTTACCTGCCTGCCTGCCTGCTTCTCTCTTTCTCTCTCTCTCTCTCTGTATGTATGTATGTATATATATGTGTGTGTGTATATATGCACATAAAACTAAAAAATAATAACATATACTTAAAATGTGAAGTTTGTGCCACTGTTGCGGGAGGGGCAGTAAGGGGAAAAAATACATCCTTCTCCTAACAGTGACAATTTCATTGAGAAGTGTAGGGAATTTTGTCTGGTGTATTGACTTCTGAATACCTAGCCCCTAAAATGGTATGCAGTAGTAGTCACTGAATAAGTGCAGCATAGATTAATTAATTTCTGATAGCCTTTCCAGGATGCCACTTTATCCCTCTCATTTTCTAACACTGTACCTAGAACATGAAATCTCAGGTAAGGTGAGGCTTGACTGGGATACAGGTTATCTCTTTTGGCCACAGTAGGATAGCGCAGCTCCCTTTGTAGCACCCCAGTGGAAGTCCTGCAGAAGAATTGGACATGTTATGACCTAGCCAGTGGCTAACAGACAGCCAACTCAGGGGGTGGTCCCTACCTGAACCCAGGCTTATCCCATGTTCCAGTGGCCACCTTAGTGTCTGAGGGTAACAGATGGAGAGATTGTATTTGTGTAGAATGAGAAGAGAAAGTGGCATCCGAATCCTGAGCCAGATAAGAGTCTCAGAGCCGGGGAACAGGGCATCTCGCAGGACAAGAAGGCAGTCAGGATCTCCAGGGGGATCAGCCTCCCTTGGTTACTCACACTGGAATGTCCTACTAAGCCCTTGCCATCTAACCAATCTTCCCCTTAACTAGAGCCGCTGTAGAAGACCTCACAGGTCCAGTGGGTCTCTATTCCTATGTCCTGGCTGTCTGGGAAGAGCTGAGAGGGAATTGTAATTACTTGTAGGCCTGCAGTGTGGGGCACATGCTGTTCATGTTGTGCAGGGCTGGGGGTTGGGATTCCAAGCCTGGCCACACTTCAGGTCACTGTGCTTACACTGAACTTCAGCTTGTTGGCTTGAGGATCAAACTTGCACCATAGAACTATGACAGGGCATTCTGACCAGCAGATACCAATTAGCTGACTAGTTGTCAGAATACAGACTACAAGTTGGAAACTGATAGAAAGGGAAAATGACACCGCTTTCCACATAAAGTGACCCAGCATTTAACAGGTTCCCCTTCAACCTCTTTCTGTTTGATTTGAACATTAAGAAACACTAGTTCTAAATAGTCTAAAAACTTATTACCAGCTTGCCTTCACCATAGCTTAGCCACATACTTATGCATCTATAATATTTCCCATTCAATGAAAATAAATGTACTTCTGATCTAGATAGGCATTGATCAAAGAGGAGAAATTATGCACAGCACCAAGTCTTTTCAAATAGGTATTATTTAAGTACATTTATTTATTCTGCTTTTATATATTGAGTTTATTGGCTTGTTAGAGTCTTACATTTTCATATTTTTCTATTGGTTTAGGTCATATAATATTATACTTAGAATTTTTGTTTGTTTGTTTTTGAGACAGGATTTCTCTGTGTTGTTTTGGTGCCTGTCCTGGATCTCACTCTGTAGACCAGGCTAGCCTTGAACTTGTAGAGATCCACCTGGCTCTGCCTCCTGAGTGCTGGGATTAAAGGCGTGCACCACCACTGCCCGGCTATACTTAGAATTCTTAATGCTGTATGTGGGTTTCTCTCTCTCTCTCTCTCTCTCTCTCTCTCTCTTATATGTTCTTGTTACTATAAGTGTGTGCATTTATGTGTAAATAGAGGCCAGAAGTTAATATTGAGTGTCTTCCCTAATTCCTCCCCACTTATTTTTTGAGATGGGGATTTCTCACTGAACTTGAAGCTAGCTAATCATTCTGCTAAGTTGCCTGGCCAATGAACCTCAGAGGTCTTCCAATCTCCACACCCACTCAGTGCTGGGGTTGAAGGAGAATGCCACAATGCTTTCTATGAACTCAAGTTTTCATGCTTGCATGAGGGCACTTTGCAGATTTAGGCATCTCCCCAGTCACACCATAGCCAATTCAAAATAGTAGGTAGTAGATTTGAAGAGTTAATCTTTGAATAGTGATAATAATAATAATAATAATAATAATAATAATAATAATAATAATTGTGATAATAATAGTTATCCCAATGACAATAATTTTGGAGGAATTTATCATGTGCTATGGACATTGCTAGACACATCATTCAACCTTTCAAATTCCTGTTTGTTTTTTTTATGGAGGTTGTCAAGTGGGTGTAAGTTTAAAGAGTTCTGATTTTGAGATTAGGTGAATGGGTCTGACTCCCACCTGTGGGAGATGGTGGGTTCATTGCTTTAGTTCCCTGTAAACTATGGATTGCTATCCCTGTCTATTGGAGACTTGTAAATCTAAAATGGACACACTGCTGTATAAGGTTAGAAGATCAGCTATTTAGTTATAGTCCTTCTTACTAGATAGTGGAACTCAATAATGACAATAAATCCATCCCATGCCACACAGATCAAAACTCCAGATCTGCATGAATAAATGAAACAAGCATGGGAAGATTAAGAAAAGCACCGACTATCCTGGGCTCATGGAGACAATGGACTTGTTTTGATTTTGACCGATAACGTTAAGTTGCTAATCATTGACAAATGGAAAGATGCCAGAGCTTATTAAGATTCTGTGCTTCACTATATGCCCAGATCTTAGATGTGCTGACCTCCAATTAGTACTCTTGAGCACTCTGTGACTTCTGCTTGGGGTATAAACTGAGCTGTGTGGGAGCTGGGAGGTGGAATGCTTTAGCATCGTGCTGTATGGGAATGGAGGCTTGGTGGTGATTTTCCCACAAGACGTGTATCTATTTTGGAAGCCTCAGTACTTCACTACTTTTTTGACCATGGGAGTCAATGTAGTTTTGGTTTGCTGACTCACTATCCCTGGAGAATTTTCTTCAGAATTTTAAATCAGAGAAGTGTGTGTGTGTGTGTGTGTGGGGGGGGGGGGGGTTGGGGAAGCAAACAAAGGAAAGACAGAAAAGTTCAGTGGTCTAGTACAGAGATTTGGAAGTTAAAATAGAACACTTTATTTTGTACCAATTAAATAAAATATAAATTTAAAATACTGTGGTTATTTAAGACGTTATTTAAAATAGTTCAAACTTAAGAATTTTTTCTCAGTGGATCCACTATTAACCTAATGGTAAGAATTTTTAAAACAATTATTTGTTGCACTTATCAATAAATTTCATTCTGGTTGGAGATATGATGAATTAGAAAATCATCAAATTAACAAGTTAGAAAATATCCTGTAATTAAGAATCAAATTGACAGAAGTTTGATTTAGTTCTAAACGTTTCTAAGAAAACACACTACTAAATGAATAAGAAAGAGTGGCCAAAATACTTCCTCCAGTACAATCAAGGTGCATATTGGAATATTGTTAAGACTTGGTTCTGGAATGCCTTCCACGGCCATGGACTAAAGACTTGGTTTCAGCTTGTGATATTTGGGAGAAGAGGAAGGTCTTCATAGTTGGAGGAAGTGGGTCCTTGAGGGAATGCCCTTGAAGGGGGTATTGAAACAGGAGCCCCTTCATTAGTTGCTTCCTGGCTACCATGAGGTAAGCAGCTGTGTTCTCACATACTCCTTCCTCATAACATCTGGCCTTACCGTAGACCTGAGTGAGGGGAGTCACCAACCATGGGGTAAAAATTCTGAATTGTCTTATCCTGGGTTCCTACATGAAAAGAACCTGATGATATGGGTGAGATGATCAGATGGGCAGGGGAGGGGAAGAGCAGAGGGAGGCTAGGAAGAAGCACAAGGATTTGTGACCCTGTCAGCCTCAGCTGAGGATACCTGATACTTGATGTAGAGAGCCTTTTGTCTGGAAAACAAAACCAAAGCACAAGGAAACCTGGGACGATAGGGGAGGTGTTCAAGAAACAGGGAACCGAATCTTGGGAACTACTCAGCAAAGCTCTTACAAATGTCTCAGCATCATCTGTTCAGGAGATGGCAAGGACATGTTTCTCCATGGGCTCCTACACAGCTATGGTTCTGAATGGCTCCTGTTGCATAAGGGCTTCTCTGGTTGCTTCTCTGTGATGGCCAAACAGTTCTTGTAGAACATTTGTCTTGTGGTGTCAGCGAGGCTCCCAATAGGAAGGCACTGGGCTCTAGGCACTGGGCCAAGGTGAGGCGCTGTCAACCGGCACCAACACGAGCTTAGTCAGAGCCTCACAGAACTGGGCTCTTCAAATAATAGGGAGACATGGCTCAAGACACTATGCATAAACATTGGTCTCTCTAGACCTCCGTGAAAATTTGTACTCTTGTCTGTTATCCTACTCCATTACTCTTCTGCCCAACGTCCTGTGTAAACACAGAAGTGCTTTTCTTTAACAGTCTAGTTGGCATAGGATCAGGACTGTCTGACCTGATTGCCCAGATTGACTAGGCTGTGGCTTTATTCTTCAGCAGGTTCCTTTTAACCAGGAAAGGGAAGATGGATCTTAGATCTTGGCAACATCTATTAATTCACTTGTCCCACGTTTCTCTTTACTTGTGAGCACACAATCAGATTTCGTTTGAAGCTACCCTTGCCATTAGGTGTGAGCGTGTGATGATATGTGACTAACGCCTAGTGGGAAGAAATGACGCATGCTCCTGTCCATCAAGTGCCTTCCCTCACTGTCTCTTAGTTTTCTTACCCTCCTGACTATGGCTCCCAGGGAATCCAGTGAAGACTTCATGCCTCTGAGATGGACAGACCTTAGGTTCCTGATTCACACAGTAGAAGGCACCTGGCAAACACCTACATTGATCTGTTAGATGAGCCAGTAAAACACACACACACAAAAATAAAAAAAAAAAAACCCGAAACAAAACAAAACAAACCAAACAAAAAAAACACAAAAAATAAAAAACAAACAAACAGAAACAAAAACAAACAAACAAAAAACTCCCCCCCCCCAAAAAAAATACAGAAAACTCAAAAACTGTAGCTGGAGTTTTCCTATGTCCCACCCAGTCCTGAAGCTGCTGGAGCCCAATTAAACACACAGAGGCTTATATTTCTTACAAACTGTATGGCCTATGGCAGGCCTCTTGCTAGCTAGCTCTTATATCTTAAATTAACCCATTTCTATAAATCTATACTTTGCCACATGGCTCATGGCTTACCAATATCTTTACATCTTGCTTCTCCTGGTGGCAGCTCACAGCCTCTGCTTTGCCTCTCCTTTCTCTTCTTGTCTATCTGTTTGGATTTCCCACCTGCCTCTAAGCTGCCTTGTCATAGGTTGAACGGCTTTATTTATCAACCAATCAAAGCAGCACATATTCACAGCATACAGAAAGACATCCACAACAAATACCAAACCAACTAAACCAAACCAAAACTAAAAAACAAAACCTCTCTATTGTGTTGAGCTCCCATAGCTTTAAGATTTCATGCACCTTTCATGGTTTGTGTGTTTTTAACAACTTCCAAAATTATCCTCATTATCTCATTGTGAGTCATTTGACTACCCACTGGACTCTCTGAGGATCCAAGACAGGTGGTGGCAGCAATTCTAGATTCCTACTGAAACACCCAGAGTGGTTAAGAGGGTAGTTGATAAAGTGGGGGAATGAAACAGGAGGGGAAGAAGACAGTTGGCAGCTGGCAACCTTCCTGGTGGCCCTCTCTCAAAAGTTCCAGTAGTCATAATGGAGAAAGTGGCTTGTCCTGCTCACATGATGGATACTTAGCTCAGAAAACAGATGACAGAGGAAGGTGAGTTCTACTGTGGGCTTCCATGCACAAAAAAGCCATGTAGTCAGAACTGAGAACGGAGGGACCCCATCAGAAGTGTTGAAGCAGGAAAGATGTTTCCAGAAGCATAGTGGTGAGGAACGGCACTTAAAAACATTTATTGCGGGGGGGGGGGGAGCACGGCACAAAAGACTAATAATTATCAGTCATGATCACATACTGAGTCACATCAGAGGCATTGGCAAGTCCATGTCTGCCACCCTAAGAACACGGCAGGGGGTACAGAAGAGGATTGTGGGTGGGGAGATAATCTGTATGGTCAGACTGAGGTACATATGTCCTACTACACAGTTCAGGCTAGCTGACCTTGGCCCCATTGCTGTCAGGAGGGACCCGTGGTTGCAGAGAGTACACAGGGCATATTTGTAAAGTGAGTCACTTTGATGAGATCTGTTTAGTTTTCTTATGCCAATTCTTTCCTGGGGCAAGTTCCTCTTGAGGACTCTGATCAAATATTGACTCTGTATCTGTGGTGTCTTCCCTTTGGATCTAAGATGAACCTTGGCATGTTTGAGGATTTCTGGAGTAGAACTCAGATGAAGTTTCACAAGAACACCAAACTATGTCCTGGGTGTGAGATGACGTAGGGAGAAGGTCTGGACTTGTGTTCTGTGATCAACAGAAAATAACTCAGTATTCTGGGGGCAGAGTGAGCAGATGGGAGCTATTGTCACAGTGGTGCTCTGGGAACAGATCTTCTACAGTCACATCTGAGTTTGTAGGGGACACTGTCTGAGCAAGCCCATGTAGAGAGTCATAATTACTGACAACACGTAAGACATTTTTTTCCTTCCTTAACCAAGAATCCATTGAGTGCTTGCTAATGTTCCAGGCTTCTCACTTGTCTCCGGGCTACAGCGACTGAAACCCAGCCTTCTGGATCTTTCAGAGGGTGAGACCTCTGATGTGTGAGGTTACACAGCAAATGTCCGATGGTGATAAAGAAAGAATTAGGTTCATCGAATGCAGAGGGATTAAGGGCCTTTTGGGTAGAACTTGATGATAAGGAGCCAGCCCTTAAAGGAGCAGAGTATTTTTAGGCAGTGGGAACAACAATTGCAGAGGCCTTTGGGAGAGAAGAAATTGGCATGCTCTGTGACCGGAACAGAGGCCAGAGATGATGAAGCAATAATGAGTGGGGTCAGAGAGACTGGAAATGAACTGGTCATTTAGAACATGATTTCTCAACTGTAGGGATGCTGTTGACATGGTAGCAGGGGGTGGGTGGGGTCACAGAAAAGGCTTTGCTGCTGGGGATCACCCTAATACAGCAGAGAGTATCAAGCATCGTTTCTATAAGATGCCGGCAGTTTACACTGAGGGAACAGCCAACAATTTGCTGGGAGTGGAGAACTATTGGTTGAGACTCCAAGTTCAACGAGAGGAAGGTGGAACACTGAGGAGGGTCTCCAGGATGTCAGACAAAGGGAGAGAAGAGCATGGTATTAGATATTTTATGTGCCAACTTGATATCTTGACACACAACTACCTAGCTATCCCATCAAACGTTATCCTGGATGTTCTGGTGAAGGTATATTCGAGATGGGATCAGCATTTAAATCAGTTGACTTGGAAAACAAAACGAAAGGAAATGACAGTAGTAACAACAAAACACCAGAGGATTTGTGGTGAAACAGATTGTCGTCTTTAGCATGCTAGTTCTCATCTGTCCAACAGAAGATATGCTAGATAAAGATATGAAAACAAAAACAGTGGAATGCAATAGTGAAAACATCTCAAAACATGCAAGCTGAACTTAGCAAAGACATAGAATTACTAAAGAAAACCCAAACTGAAATAAAACCAGAAATGAAAAATTTAGAGTGTTGAACAAAACCTCAAAGGTAAGCCTCACCAACATATTACACGACATGGAAGAGAGAATTTCAGGTTGTGAAGACAAAGGAGAAGAAATGGTTATCCCAGTCCAAGAAAAGGTTAAATCTAAAAACCCTAAGCACAAAACATCCAGGAAATCTGGGATACTATGAAAAGATCAAAGTAGCAGGATACAAGACTAACATACAAAAAACTGTAGCCTTTCTATACGTAAATGATAGATATACCAAGAAAGAAACCAGAGAAACATTACTTTTCACAATGGCCTAAAAAAAACAAAACAAAACAACAACAAAACTTGGGATTACTCTAACCAAGGAAGTACAGTAAAAACTTTTAAGACCTCAAAGAAAACACCAGAAGATGGAAAGATCTTCCATGGTTGTGGATCAATAAGATAGGATTAATATTATGCAAATGGCAATCCTACCAAAAGCAATCTACATATTCATTGCAATTCCCAAAAATTCCAACACAACTCCTCACAGAAATTGTAAAAATAATCAACTTAATGTGGGTTTTTTTGTGTGTGTCTTGCTTTTTTGTTTTGATTGATTGAGAGAGAGGGGGGGGAGAAAAGAAGGAAGGAAGGAAGGAAGGAAGGGAGGGAGGGCGGGAGGAGGGAGGGAGGGAGGAAGGAAGGAAGGAAGGAAGGAAGGAAGGAAGGAAGGAAGGAAGGAAGGAAGGAAGGAAGGAAGAAAAGCTTGAAAAGTAGGGAGGATCCGGGAGGAGTTGGGTATGGGAAAAGCATGATCAAAATATATTGTATGCAAAATTTTAAAACTAAAAACATTAAGTACAAATGGTTATTTTGGGCCCATTTCCTACACCTTGGATCACATGAAGAAGTGCTTATGTTGCCAAATGAATATACCTGACTGTTCATGGGCAAACCAGAGATTCATCGTCTCCTTGAATCTTCAGAAGTTTAATTGTTCTACAAAAGAGCTGAGCATGGGATAGAGAAAAGATCTTCCCGGTTTCCTGTTAGGAAAGTACACAGGTTTGATGGGGAGGGACACAGGAGGAAGCTTCTTTTTATAGATGTTGGTTTTAGACAGAGTGCCAGCATTCATTACAGCACCCATCCAGCCTTCACGGTAAACTCACTGTGACCTGGCCTTACGAGGAAGCTTGGCGGCTGTGCCTCCCAGGACATGTTGCTGACCCAACCTGAAATCCTTCTTTAGGTTGAGTCAGCAACGTATCCTATGACTTCTGGGTGATAGATTCTTTTATATAAGACCATAAAGCAAAAGACTGTTTCTGCATCGTGTTGGATTTCCCAGAGGTTGTGACCAAGGGATTAGATGGAGGTAGAAAAGCCTGAGAGGGAGTGTTAAACAGCTAAGAGGCCTGCATTCCTTGGCTTAGTCATGCCTTGTAAGTATTTGTGGAAAGCAAGCAAGACCATGGGTAATTGATAACAAAATGTGTTGACTTTACCCATTAGAAAAGCTCAAATGAAATGAATCCCTATAAGAATTTAATTTTGGTTCATGGTATAAAAGGTGCATACACAGGCTGTTGGACAGAAAGACTCTCTCATATTCACTTTTTTGGTTTGCGTTATTTCTGCCATGACTAGCTATATAAATACTAAAAGTTTTTCTTAAAAAAATTTTCTAATTCATAATGTAAATGTACAATCTCAAGAAAGGGCTACATTAACTAAGTAGAAGTAATATTTACTATTTTGGCTTTTGAGTGTTTATAGTTTTGATATTTTCATAATTATTTGAGGTTCCCAGAACTGATAGCTACTTAGGGCTGACCTTCCTCTTTCTTGGCGGTGGTGGCCCACACTGGGTGCTGCTTGACTAATACTTTATTATTACCTCTAAATTTTTCTTATATGTTGATCTCAGAAGCATCAATACCACAATGACACAACATCACAGTTGATAACTGCTTATCCAGTTTATTTTACTGTCAGTGAGATATGACCACATTGGGTATAATAGCTTTGCATCACCCAAGTATGTTTATTTTAACATTTTATTTAAACAGAAGGCATAGGCTTGCTAAGCATTACCCCCAAATTTCTACCTTTAATGTGGGAGTTTTTATTGTGGGAAAATCCTTTTTTTTTTTTTTTTTTTGTACTTTGGAGATTTCAACTTGTAGTTAAATCCAAGAAGTTTGGGACATTTTTCTCAAATGTATGGAGTTTTGTTATTGATGAAATGGGGCTAGCAATCTGCTGTCATTCACATGCATGGTATGATTGTCATAAATACTATGAAAAAAATGATTTGTAAATTTCAAAGCACCAAGGATATATCAGATTTCGTTGGGTCACAAGCAGTTATTGAATACTTTCTGTGTGCTCATATCCACCATGTCATGTGTCACTCAAAGTCTTCTCTTTCATAAATGATAAGACATAAGATATCATCTTATTCTGAGGTTGAAATGATCAGGACCTAAAATCATTTGGTCTTCATATAACATGTAATGAGGATTCAGCTCCCCAGGTAACGATCTGCACCAAAATTTGAAGAGCATTGAATGAATTTTTACATATTGGGTTCAGTTTTTGTTTTTGAGTCAAGTTGTTGAGGTTGGCACATAATTTACAAAAATTTTTCTCTTAAATTATGATACTATTAACATCCATTCAAATGAAAGCCTATGGGACTGCAAACTGTAAAAATTATTAGTCCCTTGATGTGAACTGGGCTCAAACCCAGTCCCACCTTCATTAATTCTCTAATATTTTTTGCAATTTTCTTATCACTAAGCTGGAGTTAAGAATAGGAAAACTTGTGGCAATTTAAGAAAAAAATTATTTAAAACACCAAGGACAGGATTTGGTATGTAATAAATACTTGATGTCATGTTTTCTCCTTGTCTTTACAGTTAATTGAGTAGAATTAACTTTATATGTAGCACGATATTTTGAATAAAGCCCAACTTTTCATGAGTTCATATCTGCATATTTCAGGCTTCATTTGTGCATTAACACCCCTGTCTCCACATTTCCAGTGTCCAATCCCAAAGCCTTCCTCATCGTTTTGCATATCAACTGTCTTTCAGCCCGTCTATCCTTAACTCTCCGGAAGTGCTTAGTCCCTAAATTATTCTGGCTTATGCCTCACCAACATGAGTGCTTAAGCAAGGACTATACCAAAAGACATGCCAGAGTGAATGGGGGAAAACCCATAAGGCCTAAACCCTACCCAAAGAACCACAGGCAAACTAAGGAATCCTGAGAGTTGGAGACACAGTCTTATTCAGGGGAGAGCACACCAATTAGTTATTCACTACCAAACGGTCAGCCCTGAAAACACACATACACATGAGTGGCATACACATCTATGTATGCAACAGCAACCAATGAAGAAAGAGGCCAGGGATTTGAAAAGAGCACTATAGGGGAGGGTTTGGAGTGAGAAAACAGAAAGAAGAAATTCTTATACTGTGACCTCAAAAATAAAAGGAAAACAAGAACAAAAATTATTTGTGGGCTGGTGAGATGGTTGGGTGGGTAAAACCACTTGCCATGCAAGCCTGATGACCCGAGTTTGATCCCTAGATCCTAATGTGGAAGGAGAGGACAGGCTGTGACAATTGTTTTCTGACCTCCACATGCCTGACACAGCAATATGCATGCCCCTCTACCCATATATCCACAACAATGAACAAATACAAATATTAAAAATTATTTGTGTTTGTTGAATAGCTTTAACTTCCTGCCACTGTAATTTCCCTGTGAGTAGAGACATAGTGGAGTCCATTTTTTTTTTTTTAATTTTTAAAGGCTGAAGGGAGCAAAATAAATAGATAGGAAGCATTCACTTTGATTATTTTATAGGAATGGTGGAATTATAAATTGGGGAAAGGAAGTCTGATCATTGGCAAAGCAGCAGCAGAAGTTTTATATTTGATTTATGTCTCAAGTGCTGTGACTTAGGGCTCATGAGATGAGGTAGTGTCTACACTGGTGAAGGTAGATTGTCCTCTCCTCCTTGATCCCTCTCTTCCTCTTCCCCCACCCCCTCCTGCAGAAGGATTAGCCTGACCCCAGACTTTGTTGTCTTAAGAACCAATTTCCCAATGAACTTTGCATAATGTCTCTGATCTGTACACAGAAGCATGAAGTCTTTACATTTCTTCATACTCTCTGTGGCTCTAATTAGAAAACTGAACATCTCATGTGCTTTCTCCTTTGAGTTTTCAAAACAACCCTGGAAAATAGGTAGGCCCAGATTTAGTATTTAATAGTATTTTATAAATAAACAGTGCTTAGAGAGGCGATGAAACTTAGTTACCCAAAGTCATTTGGCTGGTGATGGAAAATGCTAGAAGGCTCAGATCACTGGGCGCCTAAGTGTCTGCTTACCTCCTAAGTGTTGTTGGTTCTCATCTCTTCCTGGAAATGAAAATGGAAAATAGGCATATGTTGCTTCCTTTCTGATGATAACTATATCAGCCAGGGTTCAACTAGAGAAACAGAGCCCCCATAAAATTCATTACAAGGAACTGGCTTAGTCAACTGTGAAGATATACTAAACGGGCTTACTCCCATAGGACATGATTTTGGCAGACCAAGAGCATAGTGTCAACACCTGCTTGGCCTCATCTTGGCCATCCTGCTGGATCATGACATGGCAAAGGGCACCATAGGCTGAGACAGAGAAAGCTGGTCAGGCAGAGAGCATGTCCGTAGTAAAGCCACTTCCAAAGTAATTCATCAGTCTATTAATCCATGAGTCCATGAATGAGGGGCTCAATTCATTAGAGCCATAATGGTCTCATGTGGTCTTAATTCTTAATATCTTACAAGGCAGATTGAATTTCAACATGAGCTTTGGTGGGACTATTCAAACTATAGCAATATATAAATATAAGCTGAAATGCATGGTCTCTGACATTAGGGAGGGTCTATGTTCTCTTTTTAGGGGTATCCAACCAATTAAGTAGGATATACCAGGATAACCTCTTTATTCATTAACACAAGGTCCATTAAAATGGATTAGAATCCTTAATTATACTTGTAAGATCTCTTCACAACAACAAACACCTTTGAAGTTACTTCGTCGCCAGGAAAAGATCTGTATGTGCTACTGTGTGGTTGCCATCTCCTTTCACCCCTGCAGCTTTCAGGAAAGGGCATTCTGTTTAGCAGCCCTAAGGAAAAATGTATTAGAAAGGGAATTCTGGGGACTACAGTTCAGTTGAATCATAAAAAAGAGCAGCTCCATTACAGTAACAATCCAGACTCCCATCTGAAATGTATCTCTCTGGTGATGTCTTTCTTAGCATTGTGCAAACCTTCTGGTCACTGTGGAGACAGGTGAACAAGCTTGGAAGCTGATTGGCCAGCATGAGTTCACTCTCAGAATTTCTTCTACCAGGTTCCAAGAACAGAGCATTTGTGCATACTGGTTCCAGTGGATCGAATTTCTCAAAGTTTCTTGGAGAAGCTTCACACAGGAATGTCTATTGGTGGGTGCTGCCAATACATATTCTAGGGTTGAATTGGAGGTTTTTTTTTCTTACCATTTTAGGCAAAACCAAAGCAAAGTAAAAACAATAAAATCAAGTGAAAGTTGTGGCAGCTTCAGCATACTAAAATCAATAGTGACAAGGAGGTTGTTTATTTCTTTTTAATCAGGTAAATGTTTTGATTCTTCCCTTGGTAGCTAAAATGATTTGTTAATGCTGGAAGTACCAATGGTTGACCCAAGGACCAACTAACCATTTATCTTTAGCAGGAATCAAATAGTTCTTTGTTTTTGTCATGCACAATTTTCCAGTAAGTACAAGTATATAAGATTCTCTAGAGAAAAATCAATGTGTGTGTGTGTGTGTGTGTGTGTGTGTGTGAAATGTGCAAGGAAGTGGCTCATAAAATTATGGAGAATGTCCAGTCCCAAGTCCAATCCTCAACTGAGCAAGGCAAAGTCCTAGGAAGACTTGCTACTTTCAATTCATTCCAAAGATTGGAAACAACAGAGGTCCCAGCTACAGGCAGTCAAGCAAGAGAAGTGCCTGTTAGCTGACTTTGTTCTATTCCAATCTTCAACTAATTGGGTAAAGCCCACTCATGTTAGGCAAGACTTTGATTTAGATCTATTTACCTTTGATGTAAATATTAAATTCATCTCAAAACACCGTGAATAACATTTGTCTGAATATATGGGTGTTCCTTGGGCTAGTTCAATTGACATAAAATTATCTATTATCATATTTAGTTTGAGTCTAAGCATGAAAGACAAATTGTGGTGATATTTTATTTGTGCTGAAATGTGGTGATATTTTTATTTGTGCTTTAATAAAGCTTGCCTGGAGATCAGGGGGAAAGGCCAGCCATTTTTAGTAAACAAGAAGTCAGGCAGCACATGCCCTTAATCCTATCACTTATCAGGCAGGGTCTCTGTGTGTTCAAGGTCATACAAGGGAACAGAGCCAAACATGGTGACATACACCTTTAATCTTAGTACCAACCATAGAGACCTGGAGGTGTTTATAGACAGACAGTGACAAGGAAGTGAGGTAGCTGGGCTAAGAGCCAATGAGAGGGCAGAAGAGCAAGGCAATAAAGGCGTGGGTAGACAAGAAGTAGCTTGAATTTGGAAGCTGCAGAGTTGGTGAGGTAAGGTTGACTGGGGGTTTTCCCTATTTCCCTGATCTCTTTAAGGCTTTTACCCCTATATTTGGCTCCGTGTTTTTTTATTTAATAAGACCACTTAGAAATTCGTCTACAACAAACCTCATTGACCTCAGAGAGGTTCTGATTCTCTCATCAAGGCATCTCCTGGGTTTTCATACGGCTTGGGGCATTGCTGTCGTGTGCTTCCCTTCCAGTCCAGTCACTTGTTGAAACTCAGAGTTGGACCTATTGCCTATATAACTGAGAAAGCCACCTCACTACCTTCTCCTTATACTGGAGCCTGGTTCTCAATCTTTAGGTCAAATGACCCTTTCGCAGGTCGAATATCAGACATCCTGCCTATGAAATACTTATATTACTATTTATAAGGGTAACAAAATTACAGTTATGAAATAGCAACAAAAATAAATTTTATGGTTGGGGGTCACCACAACATGAGGAACTGTATTAAAGGGTTGCATCATTAGGAAGGTTGAGAACCACTGTATTAGAGGGAGGACCAAATTGCATGAAGGACCTCCACCCAGGAGTATTGGGCATTTCTGTTACAGATTTATAACTTAGGTTAATCAGAAAAGGCATCCTTAGTGAATGCTTAGATTTACTCCTGTCTTAGTGAGTTTGATTAGCTTGGCAGTATCGAGCATGTCAGTGATAGTTTCTGTGGACTGCACAGAGAATCCCAATTTGTGCCTAAAACCTAACTTTGTGGCTCCTCTCATCAACATGTACACTTTACTTCTGCATTTCTTGAGTCCAGATTGATGAGAGGAGACGACAGTGTGCTAGCTCTGAGCCTGGACTCCAGGAGGCCTTGCCCACTTTGAGGATTTCTCTTGGAATCACGTCCAAATCATTCATGTACTCATCTTGCTGCAAGATGAGTGATTATGTAAAACACATATCAAGCACAGATATATTAATAAACCCAGGTGAATCCAGAGGGGCAACTCAGGTAGCCCTGAATGCAACCCCAATGCCCACCCACTTCCACCTTGCAAAACTGTGATTAAGATCAATGGCTACTGTCTCAAGCCACTGACTCTGGAGCGGGTTTCCTCTGCCACAAGATCTAACTAATACAGTTACCATCTTATTCTTCAATTGGCATTCTCTTAACTGACTCCTGGAGTATTTTGTACCTCCCAGTTTTGGAGCAAAAAATTGACAGGGTATTTCTGCAAAGTGGATATCTTACTCTTCCCTGGGATTTTCCTAACACAGCGTAGCTCCTAAACTCTCTGATGTGGCATGTGTACACCGAAAAGAGTTTGGCAATGTCATGACAGCTTAGCACAGAAGCCAGATGACATAAGCCACTTACTCTCAATATCTTTTAAGAAGCTTTTCCTGGGATTCCCTAAAGGGTTTTAAGGGGGCTTCCTTTGACCTTTTTACCCAAGGAGGTGCAGGATCTAAACTACCAAGTTGCCCCTAGCTGGTGGCAGCTAGACTCATTTCCTACCACATTCTTAGTTGACTGCCAAACTTCTTTGACCCTAATGGTGTCAAAGAAGCAAAGACTCCCAGATCTGTTCAGAGGAAGTTAAGGAACAATTTCAAAGGATAGTCATAGTTTTTTCATGACTGTGAGTCATATCTTAAGACTCTGTGGCTACCTTTGAAGCTCTAAACCACATGATGTATCTCATTTATCCAACATCTGTGCAATTCTTGTGGCATGGTCACCCAAAGTCCTGACTGAGCTGAACATGAACTGTGACCACCCAGAAAATCATCTGTAAAAATTTTCGAGTACATTAGCCTGAATTATCTGGCCATGCTACCAAAATCTTGCTGAAGTTGGAGTTTTCTTAACTAGGAGGAAATTGTTCTTCCAGGAAACTTATGAGATCAAAACTGAGTCTTTCTTAGAGACATGGATTTTGAAGTGACATGTATTTTCACTTAAAGTAGACTCAGGATTCTTCACGGTAGGCTTAGTAAAACTGAGTTTTCCTGCTGACTAAGAAGTCCAAGTGGGGCCAGGGAGATGGCTCAGTGAGTAAGAGCACTTATGTGAAAATGTGAGGGCTTGAGTTCAAGTCCTTAGCATCCATGTAAAATCAGGGCATGGCTGTTGTTTGGGTGGGAGCTCCACCTCAACCCCTGGCACCCTGGCACCCCTATACCCAAAGAGTCTGGAATGTTTGGGAGGAGTCTGGTAGAAGATCCACTCCAGGTCCCTTCCCCATCTCTTCCCTTAAACCCACCCCTTCAGAGCCAGCCAAACACAGTTCCTCCCCCAGAGAGGCTCAGGACGACTCCCACAGGGGATACATAAGAGGCATCCCTGAAATCAGAGTCATGGTTCTTCCGGCCTCGCGTCCCTGTCTCCTCTCTGCGGGTCCAATTCTTTTGAATTTGGTCTTATTCGGTTTGTTGCCATGGCAGAGAGGCCTTCAGCAGGCCTAAAACTTATCAGCTCTATGTTTCTGTAACCTTAGCATTGGGGTTGGAGGCAGAGGCAGGAAGATCCAGGGAGCTCACTAGCCAGCCAGCCTTGCTCAAACAATGCGTTTTAAGTTGAGTGAGAGACCTTGTCTCCTGGGAATAAGGCACGGAGTGATGCAGCAGGACACCCAAATGTCCTTCTCTGGCCTTTGTGCACACACACGAGTGCATGTACTTACACATGCACACACATATCACACACACTCATACAGAAAAATAAGTATAAGTGACTAGCACTTAATTAATAAAAGTGCTAAAAATTTTAATCTCCCCCTCCCTGTGTGTATGTATGTGTGTGTAGGTCAAAGGGCAGCTTTCAAGAATTGTTTCTCACTTTCCATCTTTATGGCTCTTTCATGGGTTTCGAGGAACAAACTTGCTGTGGATATCACTCTATATAAATAAAACACTGATGGCCAGTGACCAGGCAGGAAGTATAGGCGGGACAAGGAGAGAGGAGAATTGGGGAAACAGGAAGAAGAGAGAGAGACACTGCAGCCACCGCCAGGACAAGCAGCATGTAAAGACGCCGGTAAGTCACCAGCCACGTGGCAAGGTATAGATTTATAGAAATGGGTTAATTTAAGATATAAGAACAGTTAGCAAGAAGCCTGCCACGGCCATACAGTTTATAAGTAATATAAGCATCTGAGTGATTATTCTATACGTGGATTGTGGGACTGCGGGGCTTGGTGGAACCTGGAGAGAAGCCCTCCAGCAACACAAACTAACTCAGGTTGTCAAGGACGTTTATCCACTCTGCCATGTTGATGGCCCAAGAATGGATTTTGGAATGGATTTGGTTGAGCAACTTCCTTTTTTTATCTTTTCTTTTTTTTAAGAGTGTAGATAAAAGGAATCCCAGAATTTTCTCCTATAAGACTACTCCAATTTGTCTTAGGAAAACAGTATTCCTGTGTATTTTTCCCTCTTTTCTCATATTGCAATTAATAAAGAGAACTTCTGACAGTAGATTCACGGTGGGGAGAGGAGTTCTGTCCCACACCAAGCAGCCGTTTCTTTAGCAGGAGACTCCCTATATAATGAGAAGCCTGAGAAATTTAGGTGTTTTTGAACCTTCGTGGAGGATGTCTTCCTGAGCCTGGCTTTGCAGCTCTGACTTCTCAGCTAGAGGGTAACCTGGTGAGTCAATGTCTTGGTCAATGAAAATGGTTCTGAAATTACCCATGTGAATCTTGACTTTGCTGAGCCAGGGAATCCTGTGTTGCTCAGAGAGATTGGAGAAATGGGTGCTGAGACTCTCAATCTAACTATATCATCTACAATCTGGCCTGGCCCTACATCATCCCTTCTCCTTGGCAGCAGCCTCAGAGAGAGTTTATTGACAAAGGAGAAGGAAGCTCGCAGCTCCCTAGTATGACTCACTCCAAGTCTGTGGGGTGGTTCACAGGGCCACCCGCCTGCCGGAACAGGAAGGCCCTTATTGTGCTCAATAGTTTTCCTGAATGCCCTTTTCAACAACAGCAAAAGGAAACATTACTGTTTGGCTCCCAGCCAGGCTGGCCACTTGGTACTTACAACGCATAGAATGCAGAAGTCCGGCTCAGCCAAGACACACGGAGACGCATGGCTGCAGTTATTTCTTGGTTTCAGAGGAAATACTACATCCTGCAGTAAACAATCCTGGGTGATTTAGGACAACTCCTTTTAGTAGCAGCAGCCCTAAACTGAACTTGACCATTTGTTTAATGGACCTGTTTCACATCCAAAAGCCCCATGGGGACCTTGACACCACTACCCATAGAATAAAATATGAAAGATCCTGTCTGTTGACTGCTGCTGGGTTCTGATCACTCCAGAAAGACTGGGAAGGGGTGGGAAAAATGTAGCCAAGGGTTAGGGAAGAAGAAAAACAGAAGGTGAATGTATAAAGGGAGTGCAATTAGAAAGCCTTAGGCTTTCCAGCCTCTGTGTGCAATTACAGGCACACAGCCACACCGCAGAGGACTCCAGGGCCAATGGATTATTGGGTCACCTCTGTTACTCAGTTACAAACCTGGACTCATCAGGTCTTTCCCACTCTTATCAGCTGCTACTGCCTTCCCTGGGAATGGTCTTCTGCTAGGCTCAGGGGCCAATGTTATGTTGAGACTTGTGGGGAAAAAAGGGCACAAGAGGTGTGGTAGCCAGGACACTTTTCTCTTCAACTCACGATTGCTCTTGGTCCCCACAGGCCCCTGAGGTGTCTACACATTCACAGACGCTGTCCTACCATGGTTTCCTGAGCCTTTCTTAGCTTTGGTTCCATAGTACAAAACTGGAGGTGCAGAGAAAGGGGAGTCTGGATGGGAGTCCCAGGAGGAGGCTGCTGTTTCTTCTAAGGCTCCCCCCATCTCACATCCTCTGCCTCCACTTTACTTTTGTGTGTGTGTGTGTGTGTGTGTGTGTGTGTGTGTGTGTGTGTGTGTGTATGCCAAATTAGGTCATCACCTAATTATTTGAGACAGAGTCTCTTGCTGGCCTGGAGCTCACCAAACAGGTGCTGGCTGGCCATCCAGCCTTGGGATCAACCTCTTTCTACCATCTCAGCACTGAGATTACAAGCACCACCAAGTCTGACCTTTATACATGGATTCTCGGGACTAAACTCAAGCTTTTACTTTAAGCACTTTATCAGCTTAGGTATTTTCCAGCCCTCTCTCCATAGCTTCTTTCTTGGGGATTCTCCTACCCTAGCACTACCGACTTCATTAGCTCAAGATCTGTAGTTCACTATGGATCATCTTTTACAAGTATCACAGGTGACTCCTCCCAGATCACCTGTCCTGACACAGCGGTCGGTTTGGCTCCACCAAGTACTTGCCATCTTGTCACCTCAGGTCTTCCTTTCTTTCTAGGCCACTTGTCAGTCCTTATCAACCCATACCCCATAAAAGGCAAGTGGTCCTGAAGTGTTATGAGATGAAAATAATTGGGGAAACTAGACAAGCAATGAAGAGATTCCTTGTTGCAGGACAGCTCAGCAGCTGTAGGGTAGCACAGAAGAGGATCAGGGGCCATCATGATGGCTGTCCTGGTTAGATTTTTATTGTCAGTCTGACACAATCTAGAGTCATCTGAGAAGAGGGGGCTTCAATAGAAGAATTGCCTTCACTGGACTAGACTGTGAGCCTGTCTGTGGTGCACTGATCACTAACTGATATAGGAAGGCCCAACCAGTGTTGTCATGAAGCTGTGGTCCTGTATTGTGTAAAAAAGGCTAAGCACAAGCCAGTGAGAAAGCCAGTAAGCAGCAGCATTCCTCCATGGTTTCTGCTTAGTTACTTGTTGCTAGATTTTAACAGCTCCCTTGGGGGAGGGAGTAAGAAGGCACGGTGTCAACAGCAGAGATGCTGGGAGTCAGTTGAAGGCAAATAGAAAACTTGTTTATTCAATAATGGGAAAGGTCTTATATACCCTCCTCCCAAGCTGTGTCCCAATCTGGTGGCATTGCATGGCCTTCCTTTATTGGCTGGGCATGATGAGGACCTCTGACAGTGACCAGGAATTCTGACAGTGCCTGTTGCTAGGTCCTCAGGCAGACTCCAGTTGGCTCATAAGGGAGTATGTTATGTACATGCCTTGGTAACTGGTTTGAGCTAATTTCCTTGACCCTATGGGCCTGTCTACTACTATATATACACCCTTTTATTTTATTACATGGGCACTCAGTAGGAATCATATTTCTTTGCTTCCATCTTGTTGACCCCTCCTCAGGGGGGCTCAGCAACTGGACTGTGCCTATCTTAGGTTGACTTGCCAAACAAGCTCTTACCTGTCATTGACTATCAGCCCTTGAAGATCATCCATCCCTGGGGAGTCACCCTGGATGGGGAGGGTTAGACCTTTTGAATTTCAGAAAACCAGGCATGCATAACCTCCGGTGGAGGGCTATGAGTTGGATGTCTAAGAGCCATTAACACTTGCAGAGTCACCTTTGTGGCTGCCTGTTTTTACCAGATGTGCTGTGGGAGATACTTGAAAAGGAGAAAGACTAAAAGCACCACCCGGCCAATCAAACCATAAGTAAAAATCCAGGAAGGATCAAACAGCCTTTTTATATCATGCCAAACCTTTTCAAAAAATAAAGAGTCAAAGGCCATACATAACCTCTGCCCTTGTCTGATTTAATTGGAAAATTTTGTGTGTTAGCTGTAGTGAGTAATATAGAAACTTAGCTGACTGTGGGCCCTTAATATATTTAGCTAGCTCCAGTCCTGCTAAACTAATGTTCCTCATCTCAAAAGGTGTTGTTAGCACACTGCCTGTCAGTGGGAAGAGTATCTAGGGAAGCAGCAGTAAGAGCAGCAATGGGACTGGTGATTGGGACGAGATCTCTGAGGGCCTGCACCCATTTATGTATGTCCTCATTGTTCACAGCTGCAACCACATTATAGGTTTGTTTATTGAGCCCCTCCCAAGTCAGCTGTTTAATCAGTACATCTCTAGTGGGGCCTGCATTTACTCTGTGTACTTCTGCCTCATTGACATGGGCCAGGAAGTTAGTGAAGAGCTCCCCTAGCTGTTGGATAAGATTATGAAAGTAGCCAGGCAGTGGTGGTGCACGCCTTTAGTCTCAGCACTTGAAAAGCAGAGCCAGGCAGATCTCTGAGTACAAGGCCAGCCTGGGCTACAGAGTGAGTTCCAGGAAACGATGTAAAGCTACAAAGAGAAACTCTGTCTTGAAAAACAAAAACAAAAAACAAAACACAACACAAAACAAAAGATTGTGAAAGTAAGCCAAGGTGCTCTGGGAAGTCCAGGCTATGAGGACCTTGAGGGCCAGGTCTGAAACCTGTTGAAAATAGGCATTCAAGTCAATCTGTGCCTGGTGCACAGGATGGACATATTCCCTCTCTCCTGTGAGCATATCATAGGTCACTGGGACATTAAGTAAGATGTTCATCTGGGCCTGGGATTCTGCCTGATCATCATAGGCCAGTCTCCAACTGAGAGAGACTGCAGGCTTCAACACAGCTTTAAGAAAATGGTACCAATTGAAATAAGTTTGTAACTGCAGGCACCATTGAGCAAGGACCTGCTGAAAGTAGGGGGAATCTGGGCCTGACTCATTGGCTGCCTTCTGGATGATGGAGAGATCAGCTATGGGGATGGGAATCCCGGACTGGGCATCGGCATTTGAGCCCATATTGACTGGGAAGCCTTCTATGGGCCTGCGGACTGACAGTGGCACAGGCTGTGAGGGTTGTAAGATGCCTGGCACCACAGGAGAGTAGTCACCTCCTGAGGCAGGTGGGGATTGGGGTAGAAGGATACTACAGTGGAGGCGTGGTTGTCCATGGTGGCTGTGGAGCAGAGTGGAGAGCAGTATATGACTTAAGGACAGCTGCATCCTCTTTTACAGGTATCTCAGAGCCCAAACTGACAGCTGCCTTCTCCTTGACATGTTTGCATGGCCCAAACTGTCTGTCTCCTCATCACTGGATATCGTGGAGACATCTAACATGGAAGTGATGGGAGTGATACAAAGATTACTTTTGGAGGGAAACAGCAAACAAACAACAGTCAGTGAGAAAATGAAAGTCAACAGGGGTGGAATTTGTATTAACCCCTTATGTCTTATGCTTAGTGGTGGACTTCCATGGTTTTTTAGGCTATGGCCATATGTCCACATGATATCTCCAGACAACGGATGGCATTTGGGAGCTGAGCCTTGCTTCCACCTCCTGGGTGGTCAGTTCTTATGTGGAGGCACCAGGTGAACCAAAACAGAAAAAAAATATGTGTCTTCCTAATGGAATGGGCAGACAAATATGACAGACAACACAAGCGAAGGAAAGAAATGGGGGTCCCAATGTTTGCATGCTGAAGGGACCAAAAGAACATCACACTGAGGGGCATTCTCACTAAAACACACCATGTTGGGGTCGCTGTCAAGCACAGTGAATGGAAGGAGGGAGACGATCAGAATCTTCACCAGGAAAGAGAAAGTAAGAGAACCCTTACATTGGGTGCCAGATGTTGATCCTAATGGCTCCTTCAATGGAGGGGGTGAGAAGGCACAGCATCAATGGCACAGACACAGAGAGTCAGTTGAAGGCAAACAGCAAACTCATTTATTCAGTAGTGGAAAGGCCTTATATACCCTCCTCCCAGAACCTAAGCTGTGTCCCAATCTGGTGACATTGTGTGGTACTCCCTCATTGGCTGGGCACGATCAAGAACTCTTGCCTGTTGCTAGTCCTCAGGCAGACTCTGCAAGATCAGGAACTCTGACAGAGACCAGGAACTCTGACAGCACCTGTTGTTAGGCCCTCAGGCAGACTCCAGGTTGGTTCATAAGGGAGTATGGTTTTTGTTTTTTGTTTTTTGTTTTGTTTTTTTGTTTGTTTGTTTGTTTTTAACTGAGCATCGAACCCAGGGCCTTGAGCTTGCTAGGCAAGTGCTTTACCACTGAGCTAAATCCCCAGCCCCCATAAGAGGGTATGTTAACATGCATGCCTTGGCAACTAGTTTGAGCTAATTTCCTTGACTCTGTGGGCCTGTCCTAATACAGTTATTGACCTGATTTTCCTCTATGATGGACAGTGACCTGAAAGTGTACGATGAAATAGCCCCACCCCCAGGTTGCTTTTGGTCACTGTTTTATCACAGCAAAGAAAAACAAACTAGAATAATAGCTAAGTATTAACTTTTTGTTCTTAGGGAGGAATTCTAGACAGGTGGTTTCCCATTACCTGAGCGAGCCATTGCAAGAATAGAGACTCATCAGACATAACTACAATCACAATAAGCTTTGTGGATGCCTTCAGTTTTCAGCCAAGGGGGCACTGAAGATAGACTTGAACCTCTGGAGAGGTATGGATTTCTTAGCTCCAATCAGGGTGGTGTGCATGCTGCCTGCATTTGGGACCCATCATGTCTATTTAATGTGCGTTATGTCATGTAGGGGAATTGGGGGGGGGAATAATCATTGTGATGTCAAGTTCAAGGCAGAGGAACAGCAAATACAGTCAGGCTGGGGTCTGTTGTGACAGGGTCTCATCTGTGTGGCATAGCTGCTGGCTGAGTAGAGTCATGGTTCCCAGTGAAAACCAGTTCACAACCATCAACAACCATACCATTTTCTGTGATGGGTAACCTTGGTTGTCAAGTTGATGGGATTTAGAATGACTGAAGAGACAAGCTTTTGGGCCTGTTTGTGAGAATTTTATTTTGATAAGGTTAGTTGAGGTGGGAAGACCTATTCTCAATGTTTGGTACTATATGGAAAAAGATCAAGTTAGCTGAGATCCAGTGTTCATGGCTCTGGCTTCCTGAGTGTGGATGCAATGTGGAGAGCAAGCTTACGTTTCTGGCACCATGCTTTCCCCAAGATGACAGACTGTATGCTCAAACTCTAGGCCAAAAGAAAACAGGGTATTTCCTCACAATATCAATTAAGTAATATACAACTTTTCCTTCAAATCTCATATTTGCTTACAGAGTATACTCTCAGTGTATATGAGGCAGATGGGGTCATATGGCTTATTTCTTGGAGTCAGAGCAAAACCTCATTACAGGTGAGTTCTTGCCTAGAATCCCAAACCTTGGGGACAGGGCAAAGAGTTAGGGTCAGAAAAATAGTTCATACATAATCTTATTACCATCGCCTCCTTTTAGAAAAAAGTTAAAGATGCATCTGTAACTAAAATATTTAGAAATAAGATTTTGTGGAATCCTCCTTCATTCCAGTGAGGAAATCCTATACAGTTTTCAGTGTTGTTTATTTCCTTTAACACTGAGACACACATGACAGCAGTGAACTGAACTGAGCCTTATCTAATCATGTGAACGCATGAGCAGTAGAGACTAAGAAGCCCTTGTCTTCTTTTTAGTTCACATCCTAAGCAAGGAGATAAAAGGCTGTCTATAGAGACAGGGGAAGGTGAAGGGTTCACAACATGCCCCCATGGTCACATATACCAGGTGGACACTTCCGCCTAGCCAATTCCAGGTCAGGATAGGCATTTCCGGGTCAAGGCGTCTCGCATAACCAGGATCCATGAAGTTTCATGGCCACGTAAGCGCGCAACGTGACCATGTGATCTACGCACACGCGTGGAGTAGTGACGTGACCTGGCCACACCCAGCCGGTTTAAAAGCAGCACCATGTTCCCGGTTCCTTCTTCTTCTCCATGCACGTGTCTCTCCCACAGGCCTGCAAACTCTCTGTCCCTTTATCTCTAATAAAACTCTTATAAGCGAATTCTGTCGTGTTTCGTGACATTTCCTTGCAGGGTAAGAACACAACGCGGCTAAATAACTAACAGAAGGGTGGGTGGATATTCAGAGGATGGCTGTGTCTTGGAGAGAGCAATTCACCCAGAGCAGAAATAAGGGGAGTGGGACATTCTTTGGCAGAGAGGGAGACAGTGAATTCCTTTCAGGAAGGCTGAAGGTATATATATCTGGGCAGGCAGATCTGAGTGTGGGGTTCAGAGCAGTCCAGATGGAGACATAACTTTGGACCAACAGGGAATTTAAGACCTGAGTGAACATGAGATCATCCAAGAATATAGGTTAGTGTGAGAGGTAGCCTGGGCTTCCTGCAAGAGACAACTGGACAGAGACAAGGCAGAGGCTGCAGGTGGAGGACCATGGGAACAGAATGCCTTTGACGTCTGTTCTCAGCAGATGTGCCGGCAGATGTGGACCAGACAGTGAAGCTCATATCCAGCTGTTAAACAAGACCTTGCTGTTTTTTGTTTTTATTTCTGTTGTTGTTGTTTTTTTCTTATAATTCTACTTTTCATTTGTATCCTGAAATAGTGTCATCGAGTTTCTTGCTTTGTAAAATTTTGTTCTTAAACTAATTAAGAAGTCATGGAAGGTGCTATGAGCCCTGTTTAATTTTAATGAATAAATAGTCATTTATTGCTGTTCTTTTACTTCACATTTAGTTTCTGGGCTCCATAGCAAGACCTGTCTTAGGACTTTGTTACATAACTGCAAAGCGTTTGATAACTTGGGGGAGGTCGGGCGTGCAAATCAATAGCGGGGTTAAGGTGTTGATGTTCCAAATGTACTGGAATATTCATTCACAGCATAAAGGCCCCTTCGTTCTCGCTACAATGAAATTGACGTTCAATAGGGGATTTTTGTTATAGCCAGCATTAAGAAAAGGAACAGGAAAGAAGAGAATTCATTCCTTGGGGTGTTGATAAAATTACTTCAACACATACCATTTAGATCACCGTATTAGTAACTGTTTTGTTTCTGTGACAAAGTCCTTGATGGAGACCTTTAGGGAAGAGAAGTTTAGTTCAACATAAAAGTCTTGGGGTTAAAATCCTGTCATGGAGGTGAAAGCCTGGTAGCTGGGACAGTTGAACATCAGGAGCTGGCTGCGTGTCTTGCTCACATGTTGATTATCAGGAGGAGAGGGGGGACAGGAAGCTGAGAAGGTATCTAAGGGCCCATCCATCCCTAGTGATCTGCTCTTCCAGGTAGTTCCTGTGTCCCAAAGGTTCTACAACCTCTCCCAACAGTCCCACCAGCTGGGATGAAGTATCCAAATGCACATATCCCATACATACCCCAACAATCATTACACAACCATCCTTTGTTCCTATTCTCCCTTCATCACATATGGCTCCATGGAAATTTAATTTTGAAGCAGATGAGGAAGATGTGGTGTAGCTGTCTTCTTTCGTTTCTTTAGTTTTTTGGAAACAAATCATTCATTTATTTCTGGACTAGATTGTGTATAATTTTCAATATTTTTGCTCCTGAATCTAGGTGGCTGATGCATTTCCTAATGCTTAATCAGTTTATGTGCTGAATATGGAGAATGGGGAAATCTGTAAAGCACAGCGAAAAGAGCATGGGCATTGGCCCTAGTAAGTCTACAGTGGACACTGAATTGCCTTAGGCAAGTTATTTCTCTGAAGATCTGATTTTTTCCTGCCAACGAGAGAAACTATATCCCCATAAGTCTTGAAAAGAATGAAGTGAGATAAGACATAGTGCTAGCTCAGATTGGCTTATGGTATGTGCTTGATAATGTTTATTTTCTTTCCACTACCAGTTTTCCACTCTGCTACACA
The DNA here is from genome assembly GCF_004664715.2 of Peromyscus leucopus. Classification (NCBI taxonomy): domain Eukaryota; kingdom Metazoa; phylum Chordata; class Mammalia; order Rodentia; family Cricetidae; genus Peromyscus; species Peromyscus leucopus. The sequence goes on from NC_051074.1 coordinate 30,878,266, forward strand.
TTTTTTATGTAACCTGAGGAGAGCTCTTTCAACACCGGGGCATAGCATTATGTCCCATATCACTTGCTCTTTAGGTTTTTCTATGAGCCCATTGCTTTCCCATGGTGCCTTCCAAACACGACAAACAGGGAACGAAGTGTCTCCTTTGAAATTAGTTTTTTCTTTTCTTTTTTTAAAAACATACTCATATATAATCATGCTCATCACTAGGTGAGCCAAGAGCTCTTTAAACTAACTTTGCTTAGTTTCAGCTTTATCTCCCCTCATGCAATGATAACAACAGCATTTGACCCTGTGTCAAAATTTAATTAGAAAATTTAAAAAATCCATATGTGTCTTGAGGTATTCACAGTGGAGTTCTAATGTGGTGCTATTGTTACTATCGATTTACAGCAGACTTCTCTAATCACAGGACCCTGGGATCTATACTCATCAGGACTCTTGGTGTAATCAGCAAATTGGCAAAGAGTGAAGTTTGTGCAAGAAGGAGAGTTAGCCAGAAACAAAGGGACTGCGTAATTTGTTACCTAAGTGGGGATATAATCGGAAATAAAAGGGTAAACCGGGCCATCCAGGTCAATCAAGGTCACTTTGCTTTTAACAGATGGGCACCAAGGCTTTTCTCCTTTGCAACAGCCACCCTGTACTAACTACATTGCTGCCATTTAGAAGTGAACAGGATGATAATTGAATATTATATAAACTCTACAACATGTGTGCAATATGTGCAGTTCTGTGCCCTTGTTTATTAATGTCTGAAAGAACATTGTATTGGCTACCTTAAGTAGCCTATGTTGAAGAAAATTCTGAAGAAGAGAATATTCTGGGCACATCTGGAGAGGCAGCATCTGGTGTCTTTAAATTGTGCCAACTCAGAGTTCAAGGAGGATCCCAGGGGCACAGCTTCTGACCTGTCCCACCTGCAAGTCTGCCCTAGTCTTCCTATTTCCAGCCCTTGGCAACTTTTTGCCATTTCTAAAAGTCATGCCTGAAAGATGATATCATCATTTGACTCCAGAAACTCTTACAACAATTGATTTTGTAGACTTGGCAGATCAATTTCTTTGTGAACTGTTTTGAACAATAGATGAATGAACTGTCGGAATAAGTGATTGTTTATAGCTTTACTATTATTTTCCCCATTTGTTTAGTCATAGTAATTGCTATCCATCTGTCAATCAATCAATCTATCTATCTATCTATCTATCTATCTATCTATCTATGTATCTATCTATCACCTGTCTTTCTATCTATGATGTATGTGTACATGCATGCACATGCATTGACCAGCTGAGCTATCTCACTGGCTCTACATGTAACATTTTCACTGATGTAGTAGTAACATGGAGACCATAAGTCTATCTTTTGCAAAATGCAAGTGAATTCATTGAGAGGCTGAAACAAAATTGGGCATTTCGGATGACTCACATATGAGATTGTTGCCTATTTCGCTAACATCCAGGACATATGTTCATAATAATAATTCACTTTTTGACTAAAAGAATGAGGTCCTTTTTTATCATTTTCCATCTGACAATAGGATGCTGTGATCTGACACCTAGTAAATGACAAGGGTAGAGGTTGTACAGTGAATTGATGGTGACACATGTCTTCATTTTATAAGATTGGCTCACTAGGTTACTAGAAAGAGGACAAGCATAGACAGCATAGAAGGATATTGGACTCAAATCCATATCCCAACTTACTGGCTACCTGGCTTTAAGCTGACCAATTTCTTGCTATGGCTGCAGTATTTTCATTTGTAAAACTTGACCTGTTATTTATGGCATATAATAACACATGCCTCACGTAGCCTGGAAACACAGTTAATAACCTAACTAGAATGTAAATGCTACAAGAGTCAGCGTTTTGTTGGTAATGCCGATATGCACTCCTGTAATCAATAAGTACTGGTTAAATGAATGCTTACCATTGACTGGAAGATAACGGATTATTTTAACCTGTCCCTATGGAATCATTTAGCTTTGTTTGGTACAGATGTTGACCTTCCCTCTCTTACTCTGAGTCTGGTAGTCGAAGTCCAAATGAAGTCAGCAGTGTTTTTCAAACTATGCCAGGGTCATGCTTCTCTAGTCTCGTCCTCCCCTCACTGGAGCATCTATTCATGAGTAACCACTGTTAATCTCTGCGGTTTTACTATTTAAGATCAACAGGACTTGGGAGCTTACTGGAAATGCAGACTCTTGGGCCTGACGTTGGCTCTACTGAATCAGAATCTGCGTTTCATCAAGATCCAGGCTGGAGTGTGTATTCCCAGCTGACAGGCTTGCTGTTACATCTCCCCAGGGAAGGGTATTTGTGTGTCTTTTAGGAGTTTATGTTCCCAAGGAGGCAGTGTGGATCTTAGGCCACACACCTAAATGTTCACAAAATATGAGCTTATTTTTTCCCTTGGCTCCATTTCCATTTCTATCTTCATATGGCTGGCACAGAAGAAGTTGTGTCTCACATGATGTGTAGCTATCCTCACTCTCCCCTGTGCAGTTGGGAAGAAGAGAACATCAGAGGACTATGCCTATATCCATCAGGGTATCCTCTGAGATGTCTGGCCTTTGGTTGGCAGAAGATAGAGTAGTCTCATCCTTCTTTTGTGGACCTCAGGGGTTCTTCTAGGTGAGGTCTGTAAGCTTGTTGTCATGCTGGCTGTGAGGATTTCAGTGAGGCATCTGGAACCCGGCTGGGCTGCACACAGCCCATGAAGCTCTGCCTAAGAAGTAGAAGAGGTAAGAAGGGTATGCCTGTGATCTGGGTATTGTGTATGTGTCCATGAGCCTGTCTTTGTCTGTCTGCTTATGAGTGCATATGTGTTGTGTCTATTTGTGCATTTGTGTCCATATGTGTCTCTGCGTATGTCTGTGATGGTTAATAATGTCAACCTGATAGGACCTAAAATCCACCTGGGTTATGATTCCCTGGGTCTATCTAAGAGGATTACCTTGGTTAGGTTAATTGAGGTAGAAAGCCACACCCTAAAAGTGGGTGGTCTCATTCCCTGGGTCTGGGTCCTGGCTTGCATAAAAAGGAGAAAGCTAGCCAAGCACCAATATTTATTTCCCTCTTCCTGACTTTAGAGGCAATGTGTCCAGCTATACAAGCTCCTGCTGTCAATGCTCCCTCCCATGAAGACCTGTATCCTTGAACTGTGAATGCAAATAACCCCTTCCTTTCTTAAGTAGCAACAGAAAAATAACTAATATATTGTCTGTGTATGAGCATATGTGTGGGCGTTTCTCTGTGTGTCTATCTGTATCTGTATCATGCATTTTCTTTCTGTGAATGTGTGTTTGTTGATCTGTATGTGTGTGTCATATATGTCTGTATTTCTGTATGTATGTGTGTTCATGCATGTATATATGTTTGTGAATGTTTATCTGCAGCTCTCTGAATATGTGTCTCTCTGTGTGTGCTCATCTATATTTTTGTATGTGTGTCTGTTCATGTGTGTTTATATGTCTGTATGCATATCTGTGAGTCTTTGCAGGAACATCCATGTATATCTGTGTGTGTGGGTGAAGGGTGCTTTCTAGGACCAATTTCGGAAATGGAAGTTCCCTTATGTACAGGATTGTTCTAGCTATCCTGGGTTTTTTCTTTTTTCTTTTTTTTACATATGAAGTTGAGGATTGTTTTTTCAAGGTCTGTGAAGAATTATTTTGGAATTTTGATGGGGATTGCATTGAATCTGTAAACTGTTTTTTGGTAAGATTTTTATTTTTACTATGTTAATCCTACCGATCCATGAGCATGGGAGATCTTTCCATTTTTGATATATTCTCCAATTTCCTTCTTTAAAGACTTAAAGTTCTTGTCATGCAGATCTTTCATTTGTTTGGTTCGGAGTTACCTCCAATATACTTTATATTATTTGTGGCTATTACAAAAGTTGTTGTTTCTCTGATTTCTTTCTCAGCCCATTTATCATTTATATATAGGAGGGTTACTGATTTTTTTGAGTTAATCTTGTATCCAGCCATATCACTGAAGATGTTTATCAGCTGTTGGAGTTCCCTGGTAGAATTTTGGGGGTCACCTATTTATACTGCCATATCATCTGCAAATAGTGAAGGTTTGACTTCTTCCTTTCTGATTTGTATTCCCTTGATCTCCTTTTGGTGTCTTATTGCTCTAGCCAGAACTTCTGGTACTATATTGATTAGATATGGAGAGAGTGGACAGCTTCATCTTGTTCCTGATTTTAGTGGAATGGCTTTGAGTTTCTCTCCATTTAATTTGACATTTGCTTTTGGCTTGCTGTATATTGCTTTTATTATGTTTAGGTATGTTCCTTTTTTCCCTCATCTCTCCAAGACTTTTCTCATGAAGGGATGTTGGAATTTGTCAAAAGGCCTTTTCAGCATCTAATGAAATGATCATGTGGTTTTTTTTTTTCAGTTTGTTTATATGGTGGATTACACTGACAGATTTTCATATGTTGAACCATCCTGCATCTCTGGGATGGAGCATACTTGATCATGATGGATGATTTTTTTATGTGTTCCTGGACTCAGTTTGCCAATATTTTATTGGGTATTTTTTGCATCAATATTTATGAGGAGATTGGTCTGTAATTCTCTTTCTTTGTTGCATCTTTGTGTGGTTTAGGTATCAGGGTTACTGTAGTCTCATAAAAAGAATTTGGCAATGTTCCTTCTGTTTCTTTTGTGTGGAACTATTTGAGGAGTATTGATATTACCTCTTCTTTGACATTTTGGTAGAAATCTGCACTGAAACCATCTGTCCCTGGTCCTTTTTTGGTTGAGAGACTATTAGTGACTGCTTCTATTTCCTTATGGGCTATACATCTATTTAAATTGTTTATCTGGTTTTGATTTAATTTTGGTATGTAGTACCTATCAACAAAATTGTCCATTTCTTTTAGATTTTTTCCAATTTTGTGGAGTACGGGTTTTTGAAGTATGACCCAATGATTCTCTGGTTTCCCTTAGTGTCGGTTGTTATGCCCCCTTTTCATTTCTGATCTTGTTAATTTGGATATTCTCTATCTGCCTTTTAGTTAGTTTGGATAAGGGTTTGTTTATCTTGGTGAGTTTCTCAAAGAACCAACTTTTTGTTTCATTGATTCCTTGTATTGCTCTTTGTTTCTACTTTATTAATTTGAGCCCGGAGTTTGATTATTTCTTGACATCTATTCCTGAGTGAGTTTGCTTCTTTTTGTTCTAGAGCTTTCAGGTGTACTGTTAAGTCACTAGTGTGAGATTTCTCCAACTTCTTTATGTTTATGTAGGCACCCAGTGCTATGAACTTCCCTCTTAGCACTGCTTTCATAGTATCCCACAAGTTTGGATATGTTGTGTATTCATTTTCATTGAATTCTAGAAAGTCTTTAATTTCTTTCTTTATTTCTTCATTGAACTAGGTAATTCAGTTGAGAGTTGTTCAGTTCCTATGCATTTGTAGGCTTTCTGTAGTTTTTTGTTGTTATTAAGCTCTAAATTTAACCTATGGTGATCTGATAAAATGCAGGGGGCGGTCATTCCAATTTTTTTGTATCTATTGAGATTTGCTTTGTGACTGAGTATGTGATCAATTTTAGAGAAGGTTCCATGAGGTGCTGAGAAGAAATTATATTCTTTTGTGTTTGGGTGAAATGTTCTGTAAATGTCTGTTAAGTCCATTTGAGTTATAACCTCTGTTAGTTCTATCATTTCTGTGCTAAGTTTCTGCCTTGCAGACCTGTCCATTGATGAGAGTGGGGTGTTGAAGTCTCCTGTTATTAATGTGTAGGTTTGATGTGTGATTTAAGCTTTAGTAATGTTTCTTTTATAAATATTTACCCTTGTATTTGGGGCTTAGATGTCAGAACTGAGACTTCATCCTGATTAATTTTTCCTGTGATGAATATGAAATGTCCTTCTCCATTTCTTTTGATTAATTTTAGTTTGAAGTCTATTTTGATAGATATTAGCAGCAGCTAATTAGCTACAGCAGCTTGTTTCTTAGGTCCATTTGATTGGAAAAACTTTTCCCACCCCTTCCCTCTGAGGTAATGTCTGTTTTTGAAGTTGAGGTGTGTTTCTTGTATGCAGCAGAAGGATGGATCCTGTTTTCATATCCATTCTGTTAGTCTGTGTCTTTTTATAGGCAAATTGAGTCCATTGATATTAAAAGATATTAATGACCAGTGATTGTTAATTCCAGTTATTTTTTGTTTTGGTGGTATGGTGGTAGTGTGCATGTGAATGTGTGTGTGTGTATGTGTGTGTGTGTGTGTGTGTGTGTGTGTGTGTGTGTGTGTGTGTGTGTGTGTGTGTTTCCCTTCTTTGGGATTTGCTTGTGTGAGATTATCTATTTCCTGTGTTTTCATGGGTTCTGCTTACTTCCTTAGGTTGGAGTTTTCCTTGTTGTACTTTCTGTAGGGCTGGATTTGTGGATAAGTATTGTTTAAATCTGGTTTTGTCATGAATTATCTTGTTTTCTCTGTATATAGTGATTGAAAGTTTTGCTGGATATAATTGTCTGGTCTGACATTTGTGGTCTCTTAGTGTCTGTAAAATATTTGTCTAAGACCTTCTGGCTTTTAGAGTTCCCATTGAGAAGTAGGATATAATTTTGATAAGCCTGCCTTTATATGTTGCTTGGCTTTTTTCCTTTGCAGCTCTTAATAGTCTTTCTTTATTCTATATGTTCAGTGTTTTGATTATTATGTAGCAAGGGGACTTTTTTTGGTCCAGTCTAGTTGGTGTTCTGTAAGCCTCTTGTACTTTTATAGGCATGACCCTCTTTAGGTTGGGAAAGTTTTCTTTTATGATATATATTTTCTGTGCCTTTGAGCTAGAATTCTTCTCCTTCTTCTATGCTATTATTTTTCAGTTTGGTCTTTTCATGATATCCCAAATTTCTTGAATGTTTTGTGTTAGAAACTTTTTAGGTTTAATATTTTCTTTTACCTCTATTTCCTCTATTTTATTATCAACACCTGAGATTCTTTCTTCCATCTCTTGTATTCTGTTGGTTGTGCTTGCACCTGTAGTTCCTGTTTGCTTACCTAGATTTTCCATTTCCAGAATTCCCTCAGTTTGTGTTTTCTTTATTGCTTCTATTTCAATTTTCAAGTCCTGAACAGTTTCCTTCACCTGCTTGACTGCTTTTTCTTGGCTCTCTTTAAGGTATTTATTGATTTCTTCCAATTTTTTGTCTGTCTTTTTCTCAATTTCTTTAAGGGAATTTTTAATTTCCTCTTTAAGGGCCCCTATCATCTTCATAAGGTCATTTTCTTGTGCTTCAGCTGTGTTGGAATGCTCAGATCTTGCTGTTGTAGGATCACTGGATTCTGGTGGTGTCATATTGCCCATTCTGTTGTTGAATGTATTCTTACACTGCCATTTACACATCTGAGTTTAGGATGATTATAGGTATGGGTGTTGATTCTTGTGTTGTCTTTGTTGGATGGGTGTTTTGTTCCTTTATATCTGTTTCCTTTATTGTCTTTTGGGCTGAATGGCCAAAGGTTCTGGTGATTGAAAACTCTTCAGGTATAGTAGGGTTGTCTCAGAAGAGGTTTCTGAGGGCTTGGGTGCCTAGATCCAGCATATCCTCCTGTTCCTCTGATTGGTGTGGGTTATACCTGTGCCTATGTCATCTGCTGGAATTTCAGGGGAGGACTGGCCATAGGGAGGATGATGAGGTGGGTGGGGTTGGAAGGTGTAGCTAGAGTTTTCCTGCCTCGCCCACAGTCAGGACAAATCTCTCTCACCTGCCAGTCCCACAGCCACTCAGCCCCAACCAAGTAAACACAAAGACTTATTTTGCTTTACAATCTATATGGCTGTGGCAGGCTTCTTGCTAACTGTTCTTACAGCTTAAATTAATCCATTTCTATAAATCTATACCTTGCCATGTGGCTCGTGGCTTACTGATACTTTACTTCTTCCTTGTCCTGGCGGCTGCTGCAGGCTGTGACTCCTGCCTTCCTGTTCTTTTATTTCTCCTCTCTGTTAGTCCCGCCTATACTTCCTGCCTAGCCACAGACCATTCAGTGTTTTATTTATTGACCAATCAGAGCAACTTGACATACAGACCATCCCCCCAGCACAGCCAAGTGCAGATCATCTCAGAAAAGTGCACTCAGGCCCGTGGTCCTAATCATTTATGCGGACCTTTGGGTAAAGCCACGAGGAACCCAAGAACGGGCTTCCACAGGACATACAGAACATCCCACAGCAGGAAGGCAGTGTGGTGGGAATAGAATCCAGTTGTTGTTGTTGGTGCAGTTGTTGGTGCAGACTACAGCTAGGTCTCTGAACTGCTGGCAGTCTGCTGGGGACTGCACCAGAAGAGTGGAGTAAAGTGATAAATCCATGGGAGTCTGTTTAAGAAGTATCAGGGAAATTTATTAAGGTAAATTGAGGAAACAACATTCATAAATACAGAACAGAGTAGACAGATGAAGTTGTCCCCTGATCCGACGGGGAGTGAATCCACTTTGCAGCCAGGCAGCAGAGGAAAGGGTCATGTGGCCCTTCCCCCTCTCCTTGTAACAGGTCCCTTGTACAATGGCAGGAAGCCCTATGGCCCAAGCTCATGGGTGGAGCAAATACCACTGCAGTGGGGTTCCACCAGAGTTTGGGGTGGGGCCAGCCAGCTGGGGCTGAGATGGGAGGGGGAGGGGCACTGATTGTGTCCTGGGGCTTAGGGTCTGGAGATTGGGCAGTTCAGCTGGGAGGCCAGTCACTCACCTGTTCTTCCATGGTGGCTGGTTTTTAGTAGGCTCAGTCCTTAACTTTTTACTCCTAGACCATCAAAATTTAGAGTTAAAAGCATAGCTAATGACTTAATCCCACAAAGAGTAACTTCCAGAGTAAAAGAATGAGATAAGGCGGTGTTTAGAACCAGAACTAGCTTCCCATTTAAGTGATATAGTTCAATAAACTTGTTCCGTAAATAAACAAACAAAACAAAAGCCCAAACATTTCTGGGTCTGCTGTCAAAGGCCTCTATTTCCAACTAGTTGGGGGACCAAGGCAGGGACATCATACATTAAAGGTCTGGCCTATCCAATAGGGTGAGTTCAGGGCCAGCCTGACAACTTAATGAATCCTTGGGTCTTAGTCAGTGTTCAATTGCTGTGAAGAGACACCATGGCCAAGGCAACTCTTATAGAGGAAAACATTTAATTTGGGCTTCTTTACAGTTTCAGAGGTTTAGTCTACAGGCAGGAAGTCACATTGCTGGAGAAAGAGCTGACAGTTCTACATTTGGATCTTCAGGTAGCAGGAAAGAAGAGAGAGAGAGAGAGAGAGAGAGAGAGAGAGAGAGAGAGAGAGAGAGAGAGAGAGAGAGAGAGAGAGACTGGGCTTAGCTTAGGCTTTTGAAATCTCAAAGTTCACCCAAAGTAAGGACATACCTTCTCCAACAAGGCCACACCTACTGCAACAAGGCCATGCCCCCTTCCATTCCTTCTAAAATAGTGTCACTCCCTGATGACTGAGCATTCAAACATATGAGCCTACAGAGGCCATTCTCCTCCCCTCCCCCCCAGACTGGGTTTTTTTGTGTAGCTTTGTGCTTTTCCTGGAACTCATTCTGTAGCCCAGGCTGGCCTTGAACTCACAGAAATCTGCCTGGCTCTGCCTCCTGAATGTAGGGATTAAAGGTATGTGCCACCACCACCCAACTGGAGAGGCCATTCTTATTCAAACCACCATACCTTTCCTAAAAATAAAGAGTAAAAAGGGGACTCAATAATATGGTGCTGAAATTGTGAGGGGTAGCACTTATCTTAAAGATTATATTTGAATTTATAGCACTTTAAAGCATGTTATATTAATGACTTTTCTCTCTGCTGTGACTAAATACCTAACAAGAACTGACTTCAGGGAGGCAGGGTTCATTATGGCCAACAGTTTGAGGGGGTACAGGCTGTTACGGTAGGGAAGGTATGGCAGAGGGAGTGTGAGGTAGTTGGTTATCCCATGACTAAAGTTAGGAAACATAGAGGACAGGAAGCAGAACTTTGCTAAAACAGTTTAGGGTTGACTCCAAGTGATTTTGCTTGTCCAGCCAGGTCCCACTTTAAGGTCAGCCTCTAGCTGGAGACCAAGTGTCCAGACATTCAAACTTATGGGGACAGGTTACATTCAAACCATGCCACATGTTCATTTGTTGATGTCTCCTACTTTGAAACTGCTCAGTAACTGATACACTACATTGTATGAAAGGGTAATTCATTTGGTGCATAGCATCCACATTCCCTAAGTAATAGTATTTGGATATTATTAGAGATGATTAAATGAGTACGTTTATGTCAACGAAGCTGCTGATTTTATGCTGTGTGTATTCAGGTACACATGTGTGAGTGGGGGTGCTGTTTACACACATGCACTAGTATGTGTTCCAGGGCCAGAGGATAATCTGGGATTTGATACTCAGGCTCTTTCCATGTTGTTGTCTTTTTTCTTTTTTGAGACAGGCATTCTCACTGGCCTGGAACTTGCCAAGTATGGTAGGCTAGGTGAGTCGTGAGCCTTGATCCTCAGGCATCTTTCTCTCTATGCCTCTCCAGCACTGGGACTGTAAGGGTGCATCGTCAGGCCTGGATTCTTTTTTTTTTTTTTTAATTTTACAATACTATTCAGTTCTACATAATAGCCACAGATTCCCTTGTTCTCTCCCTTCCTGCCCCCCTATCTCCCTTCCTGCCCCCCTCAGGCCTGGATTCTTATTATATGGGTTTTGGAGACCAAACTCAGGTCCTTACGCCTGACTAAGCTATCCCCTAGTCCCTCCAAGTACAGTTTTTCTATGTAAAAACCACTTGTGTTCCCAGGAGCCAATCTGTTTTGTCAGCCTTTCTTACACTCACCTCTAGTCTTTTGTTTTTGATAAAAGAAATAAAACGTTCCTGGTTCTTTTTAATGAAAATTTACACATATAAACTAAGAACAAAGGACTGTTTTGACAGCACAGAGTTCTAAGAAAGCAGGGCTCAGATTAAACAGCCAGAAAGTGCCACTACATCTATGGTTCAAGGAACAACAGGGCCTGGCTGATGTATTCCAGGCAACCCCACAGCATAAATCTTTAATACCACTGCCTTTCATGTGACATTTCTATATAAAAACTGTTTGCAGAGCAATGTAACCTTTTCTTGTGTTCATTCGAATTTATCAGGGCTGCCCAGGTCTCGCTTTTCACTGTATAACTAACTGCTCATGATACGTCATTAAATACTATCAACACATTTTGATTTTGCTCCTTGTTTGGAGTCTTACCAAAACCAAATAAGGGGCTGACATACCAGTTTTAAAACAAGTTCAATGGTGAGGCTGACGCTGCTGTGCTTAGACATTCTGATGCCTGTATGCCAGGCTGGGCAGTGTTTCTGCAACAGGCCAGGGGCAGGGCTTTCCCTTCACAGCAGGTATTAATTTTGACTTCATGAAAAGTCATAAATTTTACCTTCAGGACAAATTTTCTTGTGTCTGTTTGTATGTCTGTCTGTCTGTCTCTCTCTCTCTCTCTCTCTCTCTCTCTCTCTCTCTCTCTCTTTCTCACACACACACACACACACACACACACACACGCATGCACCAAGGAGGAAACATTAAAATTCACTTATATAACAGAACACTAGCCAAGGAGTAGATAATGCTGTTTCTGTATTAGAAATAAGCTGTACAAGTATAGGATAGATATATATTTAGAATCATAGATCTTGGAAAATGTACTGAGACTGATTTTTTCATTTATTAATTAGTGAAATAATTTAGAGGAATATTCATCTCACTGTATGTGGCTCTTGATTGCAAACCAATGGTTGTTTTTGAGTTTTCCCAGACTCTATCAAGATTTTACAGAGTGAGGTGATTGACTGTCTCTCTCTTTTGTGAATTTTGCAATGTCAGGGATACCAGCTTCACTTTAGCCATTGTGAGTTCTATGCTTTTATGTGCAACTCCTGTGCTTGCCTTTCCTCTCATCTTCTTTCTGGGAGGAGGCACAATGGCCCGTGGAGTCCCAGAAGCCATCAGTGCTTATGGCTGGAGACAAGGAGCAAGTGTTGCCCTTGAGAAGAGTCTGGGAATAGTATGATTGGCCTGGTGTGGGACAGGACCAAGCTTAGGTAGGCTTGAATCTCCAAGTTGCCTCACTTGGGTCAGAGCTGCTAATTTACCAGCACATGGTGTTCAGAGACAGTTGTAGAATGGTGGTCACTCTCTGAAGGCAGGGATGCTGGAGGCACTATAAAACCAAAACTAACCTAATAAAATAAAACATCAAAATCTGCTCATTAGAGTAGCAATGAGAGGACCTTGAGCAGACTCCATGTTCACTCGTGATGACTGGTCCTAAGTCTCCATTGCTACTCAGTCAGCAAGCCCAGTCGTTGAAGGAAAAGCATCAGAGATGATGGGCTTGTAAGTACGTGAGACTCAACATACAGATCCGCACTTGGGTTTGCAAAGTAACAGATTAATAAAGGAGAGGGCTGATGTCAGGAAGGAAAAGGATTTTATGAGCATACAAATGGATTCTAGGCCAGAAACACACTGAGAGAACCTGCTTCCTGTTAAGGCACGCTGTTGTTTCAAGGTAGCTGCCTTTCAAGAACTGTCTGATGCAGCAATAAATGGGAGATTAAGATTCTGAAGAGACGATGTACCAAACAAAACTGTATACTTGAGGATAGAAAAACTGAGGTGTACATTTTCTTTTCTTTAGTGCTGGGGATCAAACTGACCATGGTGCATGCTTGGTAACTGTTCTATCACTGAGCTCCACCTCCAGGCCTGAAGTTTTCTCGACTTGTCTGAGTGTCAAAGGGAGAACACATAAAACAAACAAACAAACAAACAAACAAACAAAAAACTAAAAAGGCCAACGAAGGCTTGGGTTATGGTGAGGAAGAATATTTCCTCAAGAGGTTATCATTTCTTCAGCTGGTAGTCCCAGCTGCCACAGGAAGATTTAAATTTAACAAATGCAAACTCTAAGCACACACACTCTCTTTCTCCCTCCCTCCCCCTTCTCCCTCTCTCCCTCTTTCCTCCTGCCCTCTTCATAACAGAATGCTGCTATTCCAAAGCAAACAGTTGTATTATTAGATGCTCTATTCTTTTTTTTTTTTTTTTTTTTTTTTTTTTTTTTTTTTTTTTTTTTTTTTTTTTTGGTTTTTCGAGACAGGGTTTCTCTGTGTAGCTTTGCGCCTCTCCTGGAACTCACTTGGTAGCCCAGGCTGGCCTCGAACTCATAGAGATCCACCTGGCTCTGCCTCCCGAGTGCTGGGATTAAAGGCGTGCGCCACCACCGCCCGGCTTAGATGCTCTATTCTTATCAACCAGCTCTCTACTCACATGCACCCATCTTTCAATAAATACAAACATAAGACACAGAGAAGATTTTTACTGGAGAGTCAAGGGATGAACAATTTCATTTGACAATGTGCCATCACGTGGCAATCCATGAGGGCATTGGAAGGAGCTGTTCTTCTTGGCTATCAGGTGTCTATGCAATTTCCAATACAGTTGCATCTGCCTAGCTTTATTAGTTATTGCCTCATTGCTGTGACCCAAGAAAAGCAGCTTAGGAAGGGAAGGATGGGTTGAGCATGCAGTCCATAATGGCAGGGAAGCACAGCAGCAGGAGCTTGAAGCAGTTGGTCACCGTGCATCTGCAGACAGGAGACAAAGAGATGAATGCTGGTCCTCGATTCACTTTCTCCTTTCTGCTCAGTCTAGGCCCTCAGCCCATGGATTGTGCTTGCCCACATTCAGGATATGTCTTCTTTCCTCAACTAAACCAATCTAGAAACACATATAGACATGCCAGAGGTATATTTCCATGGAGATTCTAAATCTAACCAAGTTGGCAAGAAAGGCCAAGTGTTAACACTCAGATGGTTGCTCCATACACTTCAATGCATAAACTTTAGAGTTATAGTAAAACGGAGATGGCTGGGCAATTCTTCCAGAGTTTCTACATCCTAGGGGGTGTGATGGACTCCAAAATTACATTTCCAACAAGATCCCTGGGGGCATTGTTGCTACTTATGTGGGACTTCACTTTGAGATCCAGTACTCTTTATGAGTTCTAAGCTGTACTTTAGGTTCCAGTAATTATGATCTATGGTTTATCAGAGAGGCAGGTAGAGACTCTCTGAGGGCATCAGTAACCGTTGTCTAGTAATGGGGATGCTCCTATTTATTCCAAAGGCAGTGTGATGACTCATCTTGGTTATCAAATTGATTAATCTGGGACTAATAAGAGATATGCCTCTAGGATCTGTGAGGGTATTTCCTGGAAGCATTAACTGAATCAAGGAAGCTCCTCTGCCCCACCCCCGAACTGGCTACACCTTCCAGGTGCAGTCTAGACAAAAAGAGGTCTGGGGTGAAAGCAGCACTGTTTTTACCTCTTTATCTGCTTTGCATCCACCAGTTGAGTTCATCTACCCTGTCACTGCCATGACTGCTGTTACCCTTCACTGACATCAGAGTCCAGCTTCTTCAGCCTTCCAACATGGACTGAAGACCAGCAGCTTTCCAGGCCTTCATTGTTAGTTTGGGACTGCTGAAGCATCCAGCCTGTAGACTGAACAGCTAACTGGCTTTCAGCTTCTCTAGCACGCAGATGGTCATTGTGGGACTACTCGGGCCAAATCTTTTAAGCCAATCTAATAAATCCCCTTTGTTATATCTATTAATTCTACATGGTTCTGTTCCTCTGGAGAAACCTGACTAATACAGGCAGAATGCCAGGGAAGCAGAGGCATATGGTTAAGTCCAGCTCTTGTATGGGTGAAATGGGAGGGCTGGTGTCCCTGGGAAGGGACATCAATCAAGTAACAATTAGGCAAAGTTTTAAGACTTCAGAAAATATTCACGTTAGGAGGTCACTTCAATTCTGCTTGGGAGTGTGAGTGCCAATCAGGAAAGAGGTCAATGGGCAAGTTACACGTCAAGGCAAGTTACATTGGCCCACAGGAAAGACTGGAGCTGGCCATTTTGTGAATTTACAAGCTCATATCACACTTGAGAGTGACAGACCAATTTCATCCCCATGCACAACTGAGTGAGGGGGTGTTGGTGCAGACCAGATTTTTGAGCTGAGAAGGACAGTGGCTGCAGATCTCACAACTGTGTTTAAAAAGATGCTTATTCAGGGTGTACCATGATCACATCCACCAGGCAGGGCCTACCTAGATCATGGTGCTTCTCAAACTCTTTTTGACACATACACTAAGGAATACATTTATCTGTGTGTGTGTGTGTGTGTGTGTGTGTGTGTGTGTGTGTGTGTGTGTGTGTAGGGGGTGATATGTGCCACAGTGTACCCATGGAGGTAAGAGAAGAGCTTGCAGGAATTCATTCTTTCCTTCCACCATGTAGCTTCAGAAAATTTAACTCGGATCACAAGTTTGGTGGCAAATGCCCTTCTCTGCTGAACTGTCTAGTGAACCCTAAAGCCTAGGCTTCAGAAGAGCAAGCTATGCTTTCAGTGACCCATCTAAAAGCAACAGGCAACAGGACATGTTTGTAAGCCCCATTTTCTAAAGGCAAGATGTTCATTTCTACAGCCACAGGAAAACAGAGGGAGATGCTGGAACAAAGACAGAATGTCATCTCCCCTCCCAACCAAATCCACCTCTGCTCAGAGACATTTTCTAATATTTCAGTGCTTCAGAAAATATTGTCATGGGAATCCCAAGATACATTTTTACAACCTGTCCATTTCCCATTGCTCTTTGATTTTCAACCCAGGAAGGAACTTTCTTGACTAGGAGCCTTGACTTTTATAATGAATAAAAATGCATTCACATGGTGGGTCTGCCTAGAGACTGGGATTCTACAAGGCTGGGGTGAGGTCAAAGCATCTGCATTTAAATACCATTGGTTCCCTCTCTCCTCCTATTCCCATCCTCAACCCCACAGCCAGCAATTTTTAACACAGACAATTCAAAATCCTTTTAGAAACCAGTTTATTTCCAAGGACTGGTATGTGCTTTCCTTTGATACAGATGATTCAGTATCTGATGGAACAATTAAGTTGTTTTCTTGTATTTCTTCTCTAAATGATGAATGGTCAGTTTCCAAACCTTGCCGTGTGACTGTCTTCAAATCCTGCTAAGCTGTCTTGAGGCAAGTGTTTGAAGTCCCAGAGGCAGCAAGAACAAGCCTGGAGCAAAGTGACAGGAAAAACCTGCGGCTTCTCCCTGAACCCAAGGTCCTCTAAGGCATTCCTAGGCAGCATCAGATCTCCCTATACAGATGTGCCAGCACTTATCGGTCCCTTTCTCATGGAAACTTCATCACAATCTATTGTGACTTGGGGGAAATTTTAGAAACTTCACAAATCAAAAGAGAAGGTCACAAACAAACAAAGTGAGCGTTACCTCATGAAATCAAAGGCAAACACAGAAATAAAATTGAACACTAGGTCATTTGCAACAGCATGTGTCAAAAGGAGAGCTAAACAAAACAATATTTTCTTTTTAAAAAAGTAGTAGAACACATTCAAGGAAGGAAGTGTCATCTTTTCCATAAGTTTGTCTGCTGGAAGTCTGGCTTAGTATCAGGAATTTGGGATTTGCCATTCAATAAAGTAATTCATCTTATGTCTCTCTCTTTCACTCTCCTATTTGCAAGATAGTGGGGGGGGGGAGAACATAAAGGACCCTCTCTATTAACTGACTTATACATGAAATTATTTAGCTATTGTCTGTATTTTTTTTTTTTTTGCACGAGAAATCTATGCTTTTTCCAAAATAGACCAATGTTTTGATCCTCTTATATAAAAGAGAGAATTCACATCTAGCTAATAAAATGTGGGGAGGGGGGAGATGTACCTCTTTTGGCATGCTATCAGAAACCACAATAAATATTAGCACCTGACTATAAATAAAAGGAAATTGAAAAGGATTTCCCAGAAGCCCTGGAGAGAGTGCTTAAATAGAGAGTGAAGTTCTCTGTAGATTGAAACGATTTGTCCTCAGACAATTCACCTACAGACATTTTTCTCCAGTTACTAAAGGTCTGGCTGGGAAGAATCTCAAATGACATATTCAACAGAGGATGTCTTGGAAGGCCCTCTCAGTTCCTTTTTAGGCCCAATAAGGGGACAAACTTAGAAACAAGGAAATATTTGGCTGGCTCCTCATCAGAAAAAAAAAAAAAATTAATCCCATCTAGTCTTACATGCAGCTTTGCTCAAAATAAAACAGCTGCCTGGGAACGGACTGCAGCCATTTCCAGCTCAGCACATCCAGGTTTTCTGTGTGTCTTAACTCGATCCAATGTGTCAGACTGAGGACATATGCAGGTGCCATTCCAGAAAGAACGCACATTTATTTTCCTTCCATTTAATGTTTCAGCATGGTCACAGTCACCAGATGGGTCAGGGAATCAACGACAGCAAGGTATAAATCTTCCGAGGGTTTATCAATCTGATCAAATTGAGAAGATAAAGTAGATTTTGCTAGAAATCCAATAAAATCTCTCCACCTCAAAAAATAATAAGGCTTTGTGCCAATGGTCTCCTTTGTTACCATCTATGATCTCTT
Organism: Peromyscus leucopus; assembly: GCF_004664715.2. Lineage (NCBI taxonomy): Eukaryota > Metazoa > Chordata > Mammalia > Rodentia > Cricetidae > Peromyscus > Peromyscus leucopus. The sequence goes on from NC_051074.1 coordinate 30,895,805, forward strand.
TTTCTTTGCCCCCCCCCCCCGCCCCCGTTTCACTCCTGTCATATTATGACTCATTTTATTCTCTGAAGATGTTAGGTGAGTCCCAGATCTTCCAGCCTGATTAGTTAAAGAACTGGCTTTGAGCTGGCCAGACCAGACTGCAAGAATGGGTTCTTCCATGTTCACTGTGGGATCTAAAGAGTTGTTCTTAGTTAAAAACAAAATACAAAAAAATGATGAGGCTGGGTTGGGGAGATGTCTCAGTGAGTAGAGAGATTGCCGGGCGAGCATGAGGATCTGAGTTTGAATCCCCAGAACTCACATAAATACAGATGCAACATTGATACTCCTAAGGTGAGATGGGAGGCAGAGATGGGCCAGCTGGCCTGGTATACACAGTGGTGAGCAACAATGAGATACTGTCTCAAAGAAGGAGGAAGACAAGAGGGTAGACGCTTGAGGCTGAACTCCGACCCCCATTTGCACTCTGATATGCACATCCTGCCCTTCTACAGAGAGTTTTGAAAATGAAGCCAAACTTTTCAGTGGTTGTTGAGAGTGAGAGATTATGCATAGAAAACATAGTGCTTTCTGGCCCATTGGCAGGAGCCTATGTGATACCCAATACCCAAGGTCAGATTTCCTAGCTCAAAGCATGCTCTTTCCAAGAAAGCAGAAACTGTTAACAAAGATGTGAAATGCTCCCTGCCATTGAATTGTTTTACGAAGTCAATCTAAATTCTCTGTTCTGGGGTCTTGACTGTAGCAATGCCAGACCTACAGTTGTGAATATATATATATATATATATATCTTATTTGATGTTATGTGTATGAGTGTTTTGCTCACATGCATATCTGTGAACAATGTGTATGCCTGGTGCCTGAAAATGTCAGGAGAAGGAGTCAGATATCCTGAAACTGGAGTTATAGATTGTTGTGAGCCACCATATGGATGCTGAGAATTGAACCCAGGTCCTCTGCAAGGACAAAAACTGCTGTTAACAGCTGATCCATCTCCATAGTCAAGCACTGGTACATTAAATTTGCTATTGCATGCTAATCATAGAATTACAAGTGCATGGTACAGAGCTAAGCCAAACTCTGTCTTGCTTAAATGTGCTGCTTCAGGGATGTCAGTATCTCAAAGTAAAAATCTGGACCTATCATGTGGTTTCTGTTGGAACTTACCAGAGCTCCTATTGAGCACACTCTCCATTTTACCCACAAAAGATGACTATTTGCAAGGCTGTTTAATAGTAAACTCATTGGTGTGGGTCACTATTCATTACTGTGACAAAGCCTTTGAGAAAATGCTTAAGGGAGGGGGGTTGATTTTGGCCCCTGTCCCCGATGATCCAGTCCATCCTCTGGGAAAAGGCAAGAGGGCACATCAGAGCCAAGCTGTTCACCATATGGTGGTCAGGAAGCAGAGAGAAAGGGAGGGATAGGAATATGGCATACCCTTCGAAGATATTTCCCCTGTGGGTGGCTTCCTCTAACTAGGTCCCACTTCCTGCTCTGTGTCGTCCCTCACAATGCCACCAAATTATGAAACTATCAATGGATTAATCCATTGATGAGGTTAGATTTCTTATGACTCAGTCACGTCCAAAGGGGTCTACCTTTCAAGATTACTGAATTGGGAAAAATGAGCACCCTTCGACACCTGAGCCCTTTAATGACTAGGTTAAAATGTCTTCCATTTGGCCACTAAACTGAATACATTGGCAAGATGAAAAGATTTTATTAGGCCATTTTTTTTTTTATTTCTTTCAAGACAAAAAAAATAGACACTATCTGTTGTTGATTTTTTTTTTAAGTTCTTTACTCTTTTGGGAGGCCTGCCACCCAGCTCCCAAATAAATCACACAGAGGTTTATTCTTTCTTATAAATGCCTGGTCTGAGCTTGGCTGGTTTCTTGCCATTTTTCCTTAGGTTAAATTATCCCATCTACCTTTTGCCTCTGGGCTTTTTCCTTTTCTTACTTCCGTAATCTTACTTTCACTCTAACTCCATGGCTGGCTGTGTGGCTAGGTGGCTGGCCCCCTGCCCCCCACATCCTCCTCTCCTTGTTCTCTTGCTCTTTCTTCTTCTCCTCCCAGATTTCTTCTTCTATTTATTCTCTCTGCCTGCCAGCCCTGCCTATCCTTTTTCCATCCTCCCTATCAGCTGTTCAGCTCTTTATTAGACCATCAGGCATTTTGGGAAGGAAAAGTAGCACAGCTTCACAGAGTTAAACAAATGTAACGTAAAAGAATGAACACATCTTTGCATCATTAACTAAATGTTCCATAGCGTAAACAAATGTAACACGTCTTAAAATATTCTACAATACTATCCTTAGAACATTCTATTAAAACATAGGAGATTTAAAAACTAAATGATGGAGTTTCATGTTTACTTGTATTTCTGTTTGTTTTTCTAAGACAGAGTCTTGCTAAGTGGTCCAGTCTGGCCTCAGGATTTCCATCTTCCTGCCCATGTATTCCTCAGTGCCGGGATTATAAATGAGTACCACTATACTGAGTTAATATGGTTGTATTTTATGATCAGATTTTAGAATTTATCATTTAAGGAATAAAACCTCTTTGACAAGGGCAAATTCAAGTTTCCAGTTATTATAAAAAACAATAAACATGCAAAAACTGGACAATAATATTCTAGACAGAGTAATCAAGAGGCACAAATATTCTGAGGTGGGCATGTATGGGAAGATGGCCGCATGGCTGGGATATAATGGATAAAGGGTGAGAAGCATCTGGTGATGAGCATTTGAGACTTGAAATAGGAATAGGTAGGTCCAAGCAAGTTCATGAAGTGAGGCAGAATGCCAATGGGTATACGCAGGCTGATAATTAAATTACTATAGAAGTTATTGAGACAATACAGATTAACAGCCTGTGCTAAAGTGAAGAAAAAAAGCAAAAAGCAAAAAGGATTCAGGGTAGATTTTGGATTGCATGGTGACTAGGAGAAGCATTTAGGAAGCAAAGAGCAAATTTCAGGCTAGCATAGGTTTTTGGTTTATCCAAGAAGTGGATGGGTGGGTACCATTTAGAAATAGTGTTTCTGCAGTGCAGTGTGAATGGAGAGGGACAGGTCTGGGGACTAATGCCATGGTTGTCATTCTGGTTGTGTTAATTTGATCCTAGGGATGGAAAACTTATGTAAATGAATTGTGTAATTAGTGAAAGGAGAGCTTACTTCTTAATATAAGTCCATGTTATAAACCAAATTGTTGGCCATTTCATTCAAAGAGGAACCTAGATCAGAAGACATGCTCAGAGTGAGTTTGGTCCTGCCTGCTTTTCTTCATTCTGTATCACTTGATTCCTTCTTTTGAGGATTTCCCTTCCTTGCTAGCATCCTCCCGGCAGCCATTGTGTGAAGATTGGCCCTCCAGTCTCTTCCTCTTAGTGTGGGCCACTTTAATCTCCAGTAGTTCTTGGTGCCTGGCACAGAGTGGTGACCACATTGGTACTGCTTGAATGGATGAGTCAGTGAATGCAGTAAGGTGTGTTGTGGTGTCCAGGTCTTCCATCTGCTCAGTCTCATTCTAGGCTGTCACAAGGAATGGCAGTGATTGGACTTACATCGTACAGCAGTGTCAGATTGATTCTGATTGTGGTGCTTTCTTGTCCGTGCTTTCAGATTCTGATGTTATTCAGTGGCTGTGAATCTTCACAGGCCTCAGTCCTTACTTCTTTTAACCTAATTGTACTGATGGGATTCAGATATGGAATCTCTCCCAGATCTTGCCAGTTCCCATCTTGACTGCGTTCTGTTTCCTTTGAGCCCCCATCTCTTTGAAAGATCTATATTCATTATTATCAGACACTATGGACATTTATTTCTGAGCATCTAAATATTGCCTCCTCTCAAGTTCCTGTTTTTAGGGGACCATAAACTTTCTGTCAGCACTGCCCTTTCCTAGACCTCCTAAACAGCAACCACTTGCAGTGCTTCCTATGGATTGCTCAGAAACCTTCCACTAATCACTGCTGCTAAAGAGTTCTGTTGTAAAAACCCACTCCAACTCATGCACCAACTCAGGAAACATAAGTAACTCAACTTTTAGGTGTCTTTGACTGTCCAAGTCCATAGCTACCATTCTTCAGTCTGGACAAGTTATTGAATACAGCTAATACAACTGCAAAAAAAAAAATGCATGGAGGAGAAAATAAGATACCCTACTGGTAAAAAGAGAAGTAAGTGGTGCCGTGCTATTGGTTATTTTTACTCTTTGACTCTATTGTTCATTTGGGGGGCCCACCACCCAGCTCCCAGATAAATCACATAGAGGCTTATTCTTTCTTATAAATGCCTGGCCTTAGCTTGGCTTGTTTCTAGACAGCTTTTCTTAACTTAAATTAGTTCATCCATCTTTTGCTTCTGGGCTTTTATTTTTCTCCATTTCTGTATACCAGCTTTTATCTTTCTCTATTTCTGTATACCTTTCTTTATTTCTTTCTCTGTGGCTTACTGTGTAGCTGGGTGGCTGCCCCCTGGAGTCTTCCTCTCCTTTTTCTCATCCCTCAATCCATCTTCCCAGATTTCTTCTCTTATTTATTCTCTCTGCCTGCCAGATCTACCTATCATTTCTCCTGCCTTGCTATTGGTCATTCATCTCTTTATTAGACCAATCAGATATTGTAGACAGACATTGTAACACAGCTTCACAGAATTAAACAAATGCAACATAAAAGAACACAACACATCTTTGCATCATTAAACAAATGTTCCACAGCATAAACAAATGTAATACATTTTAATGTTCTACAACAGTGCTGTTTGTAAGAGTTGAGAAGGATCTGGTTATTGGCAGATTGAGTGTGAGAGTGTATGTGTCTATGTGTGTGTGCATGTGCAATCTGTTGTACTTATCTGCTAATAGTTTCATACTTTAGTGACTCACTATATATCTTAAAAGAAAACAGACTCTGCCATACACTGTCAGGTCAACAAATACCAGCTATAATCTTCCTCAGGAATCCATCACATGCTAAGTACAAGGGATTCCACCTTCCACCCACTCCCTCTTGTGCTAATTGCTGAACTATTGCTCTGTGCTGTCAGACACTCTCTAGCTTATGACTCATTCTTGTACATTTTTGCCCTTATGGACTTTGGAAGGCTGCTCTTTTTTAAGAACTAGTAGAGAATCATAGACAAGTGCTGAACATTGCAAAAAATATGGTAGTCCTTCCCCATACCGAGTGCCGCTCCGAATAAAAACACTGAGCTCTAAGTTATGTTCAAGGAAGTCCAGCAACAATCAGTTCTCAGTATGGAGATAACTTCAATGATTTTGTTAAAATGTACATAAATCACAGAACTATTTCTATGTATTTCTCTTTTTATTGTCATAGACTCTCCTTGGCAAGAGGCATAAGTACTTTTTCTAGTTGGAAATTCCTCCTATGTTCATGAAATCTGTGGACAGGTAAGCAACTAACTACAACATAAAAGAGACTCATCCTATGATGCAAATGTGTCTAGAGGACCAGGGGTATGAGCAGGGGTCTGTGTGAGCAGGGCTCTGTGTGAGCAGGGGTCTGTGTGAGCAGGGGTCTGTGTGAGCAGGGCTCCATGTGAGCAGGGGTCTGTGTGAGCAGGGCTCTGTGTGAGCAGGGGTCTGTGTGAGCAGGGCTCCATGTGAGCAACGGTCTGTGTGAGCAGAGCCTCCTAGCTCTCCCTTTTTCCTTTCACATTCATATTTAAGGGGGAAATTATTTCCAGATTGAGGACAAATGGAATGTACATAAATCATAGTTCTCACAAAAAAATAAGGTAACACATGGCCACTTGGGGTCTGTGTGAGATGAATGAACTTAGATGTATCCGCCTGCACTTTTGAAGCTTCATGGGTCTTGTTATTGCAACCCTGAAGTGTGAAGTGTTTGTCTTGTGTCTGAGATAAAGAATTGGGATAACTGTTAACTCAAAAACTTCCTTTATGTGCTTTTTTTTCCGCCATAGTAACTTCCAGCTTACACGATTTGTTCAAAGAGTGGCATCAAAGGCTTGCTTTATCAGTTAAGTTAGGATAATAGACTGAGGTTTCATTCTAGTCAGGAAAAGGAAACTTTTCAGGCTTGGAGTTAAAGTTAAATTTGTTGTCCTTGGCAAACAGCCCAAGAGGGAAATAGAATTCAGGGAAGAGGCTTGTTTCCTGAACAGCTATGGGTTCCCTCAGTGGCTAGGAAGAGATCATAGAAGGAAATGATCAAGTGAGTGTTCACACATTCCTGACAGAGTGGAGATATTGCACTCGCCTTGTATATATCTTTCTTCAAGTGCTGTTTTTGCACTCCTTCAATGCAGCAAAATCTCACTCTTTGTGAGAAGATAAAGATCTCCACATGGATTTTATTCTGGTGGTCTTCCTGTGGTAATCGGTAACCTATTTCCACCGGCTCTCATGCTTCTGTTTCATGTCGACAGTGATTATCCAACACTCTGATTAAATTGCTGAGGAATTTCCCCCTCTGTTCTCCAAAGATAAGAAGAAGGCATGTCTGGTGGTGTTTGTGAAACGACTGAGAACAGTGAGCAGTGGAGGTCGTACCTGGGTGTTGACTTCCAGTTTATTGATTCACGGTATGTACCCCAGCCTTCATAGCTATAAAGTATGGGGCTTTTTTTAAATCTAGAATTGGGGTGCAAACATTGGCTATCTATGATACATATGGTCCTTGAATGACAACTGAAAACTCACTTGCCTCTTATCACTGATACGAATCTTCTGGCAAAATGTAGCTGGCCCTCTGAGCTCTCAGATGGGATTTGGAAAGAGGCTGTCTCTAGCTAAGGGGGAAATGCTTATTTAGTGGGTTAATTAAATGCATTGCCTAAATCAGTTTAAAAAGAGATTCGATGTGTAAAATCTTAGCTTAGGGTTACCCCTTTTTATAATTCATTAGACAATTGTAATTACCAGACAAAGAAAAGCATTGAAGCTCAAGAGATACCAAAGGGTTTCCCCTGTTCTGATCTCAGACCCATCGAGATCAATAGTCAACTGGTTATAACACACCAAGGTCTTATGTAAACTAACACAAGGATCTGAAAATGCAGAATTCTGCTCTTAGCAAATAGCATTGAAAATTGAACAAATATATAGAATTGACAGCATCTGCTGAAAATGTTCACAAAATGTTTCCCATAAACTGAATAATACTTAAAAAAAACCACTCAGGATAAATAACTTGAGAAACAATCATTCCTGTTTACCCAGGAATAGTTTAAAGTGACTTTTGCCTGAGTACAACATTATGTCTGTGTGGCAGTTATCTCCTGGCACAGGTTCCCCATTCCCCTCATACACACAGACATCTTGCCTAGTGAACTGCATTAGACTCTCTTTATCTTGCTTATCTTCTTTGTATTAATTACTGGTAGCAATTGTCTTATTTAGGTATTTTTCAGAATGTGATCTCCATGAGAAGAGCATTTGGCCCATCAGATCAGCTGGCAATTATGTTCCATCTGACACCTATCATAATTTTCTCCTAGAAGATCCCTGACCATCCTTGGTCTGTGTATTTTTTCACCGTAGCATGTGCTACCTCCAACTTCAGTCAAGACTGTGTGTGTTCCAATGTACAATGTGGCGGTGTGACAGGTATATTCATTGTCATAAAATGATTGCCATGGTAGAGCTAATTAATGCTTCTATCACCCCCCCCCCCCCGCTGCCCCCCGCAGTCCATTGGATCCTCGGGATGTGTTCCTTCTTAAAAATCTCAAATTTTTATTTTTACAATAGTATACAAGGTATACTATTTATCATGGCATAGATGAATTATCCTTTCATAGCTGAATTATCCTTTGACCATCATTTCCCCATAGCTCACATCCCAAGCAAACACCAGCCATTGTTGTCTTATTTCTATGAGAATGGGTGTCTTAGATTCACATACTTGTTAGATCATGCAGTGTTTCTTTTTCTATATCTGTTTTATTTCCCACATCATAATGTCTTCTAGGCCTGTTCATTTATTCTGTAATTATAAACAACAGAATTTCTTTCTTTATATCTGAAAATGATTACATTATTTATAATTACCAAAATTTCTTTATTTAGTTATCTGCCAATAGAGACTTGGGCAATTTCTATGTCATGGCTATTATGAACAATGTTTTAGTAAGCATAGGAGTACAGACATCTCTTCAAGCTATTGACTTTGTCTTCTTCAAATATATTCTCAGAAGTGCTGTTGCTGGATCTATGGTAGTTCTATTTTTAATTTTTGAGGACCATTTATAGTCTTTTTCATAATGACTGTACTAATTGACATTTTCACTAATGCTGTATAAGTAAACCTTTTCCTCACATCCTTGCCAGCACTTCTTATTGTTTTTATTTTTGAAAATAGCCATGAGACCTAAGCCTTGGAACACATGGTATATAACCACCATAGTGGCTTGAATGAGTAATGTCCCCATAGACTCATATATTTGGTCTCTGGTTGCTATTTCTGGGGGGTGGGGGGGTTATAGAACTTTTAGGACATGGAGCCTTGCTGGAGGAAGTATGTCACTGTGATTGACTTTGAAGGCTTGTAGCCTCACTCCACTTTCAGTTCTCTGCTTCCTGTTTGCAGCTGACATGTGATCTCTCAGCTTCCTGTTCTTGCTGATTGCTGTCATGCCACCCTCTGGAACCATATGTCCAGATAAACACCTTGTCTGCAAGTTGCTGTCCATCATATTATTTTAGCACAGCAACAGAAAAGAAAGTGATGCAACCACATAGCCCTGACTAAATTGCATGCATAATCCTACTGGCTAGGGAGACTGGTTTGTAATAAATATAAAAGCATAGTCATGGCTCTTAGGTTGAGTATGATCTAATTTCCAGTAAACCAGGGAAGTAACTAGTGCTGTAGAATAAACACCTTGGTAGTCTGGACACAACATTTCTATACTTAACAGAAAGTATGATAGAGCTATGTATTCATGGAGTATTTTCTGGTCACTCCTCATCCTGTAATGTTGGGTGTAATATATCTTGAAAACTCAAGACAGATGAAAAGATAGCATTTTTGGATGTTCCTTCAAATAGTAAGTAAGCTCTGTGATTCATAGCTTTTGATATTGTGTTTCACTTGGGTTACACTCATGTTAGTGGCTCTGAACTGATTGGATAAGAATTTTACCCTCTACTTGTTGAATAAAATCCATCTTAATATAAATTATTGGTGAAACATTATGTAGATGAATTTCTAAACAGTCTTATTAAATAAGAAACAAAGAGCCAAATACAGGGGTAATAGCCAAAGAGATCAGAGAAATAGCAAATAGCCACAGCTACCTTATCTTACCACCTTGTCATCCTTCCTCAGAGAGAGCTTCTTCCTGTCTAAACTGTGCTTTTATTGCCTTCCTGTTCTGCCTTCTCATTGGCTCTAAGCCTAGCCACATCACTTCCTCATCACTGCCTGTCTATACAGACCTCCAGGTCTCTATGGTTGGTACTGGGATTAAAGGCACATGTCACCACACTTGGCTGTGTCCTTGACCACACAGAGACTCTGCCTGCCATGTGATTGGATTAAGGGCATGTGCTACCACTGCTTGACTTGTTTATGGCTCACTATGTGACCCCTGAAATCCAGGCAAACTTTATTTATTAACATACAAATAAAATCATATTTCAGCACAATTAAAATATCATCACAACATTATTTCAAGTTTATATGATATTTCAAGTCTTTGTTACAATTTTTACCTTGAGTTCTTATAAGATGGTCAGTACATACAATGTATAAGACAAAAATAAAAAAGAAAACCCAAAATATGTGAATGGTTGATGTACCATACTAGAGAAGACAGTACTGGGTACACTGGTGGGTGTTGGGTACACTAGAAGGGGAAAGTCATGGTGTGACTGGTTTACATCTCATCTTGGACGTGGCATAGTGGTTTCAATGAGATGTTTCCATAAGTCTAGGGCATTTGAATATTTGCTCACCTGTTGGTGGATGTTTGAGGAAGATTTGGAGGTATGGCCTTATGGTGATATTTTATTTGTACTGAAATGTGCTTATATTTGTATGTTAATAAATAAAGTTGCCTGGGAGTCAGAGCTAATAGCAAGCCATAGCAGAAGCTGGGTGGTGGTGGCACACGCCTTTAATCCCAGTACTTGGGAGGCAGAGCTAGGTGGATCTCCGTGTGTTCAAGGATACAGCCAGCATGGAGACACATGTCTTTAATCTCAATACCAACCATAGAAGACATGGAGGTCTGTATAGACAGGCAGTGATGAGGAGGTCATGTGGTTGGGTTTACAACCAATGAGAAGGCAGAACAGAAAGTCAATAAAAAGACAGACACACAGGAAGTAGGTCTCTTTCTGAGGGGAAGGATGGCAGTGGCAGTGAAGGGTAAGAAAGGGTTTTTAGTATCAGCTCTTAGCTACTGCTCTGACCTCTTGGGCTTTTAACTCTGTATTTGGTTCTTACTTAATAAGACGGTTACATATACATGGCCTTACTGGAGGAATGATTTCACTGGGGGTGAACTTTGAGCTTTCAAAGGTTTCATGCCATTTTATTCTCTCTGCTTCTTATTGGAAGCTTGATATGTGAGCTCCTAGGCACTGTTCCAGCTGCCTGCCACCTGCTCATCCATTCTACTTTTATGGACTCTAATCCTCTGGATCCAGAAGCTCCAAATAAAGTCTTTCTTCCATAAGTTGCCTTGGTCATGGTGTTTTATCATAGCAATAAAAAATAACAAATATATTCAGTAAAGTGCTTTTACACAGTATTTTAATATGAAATAAAAGGATAAGGAGGAAAACTAGCAATTCTAGAGAAATGTCTGGAAGAAGAAGGCACTTGACATTCTCAGACATGGTCTTATGCAAATATTTTTGCTCATTGTCTCTAGAACATGATCCTCAGTAGAGGCTCTATCAATAATATGTCATCTATATCCCATCTGATACCTGACTTAGGGGAGAAATTCTTTGGCATTTTCTATGAAGTCTTAATTCACTTGAAGAAAAGCAAAGAATTCATGGTGTTGTTCCTGAGCACCTGCTGGTGCTTGTTGAAAGTTTCCTACTTATTACTGAGGACTAGGTTTTTGTTTGGTTGGTTGGTTATGTCATAGATGTGAACAAGCTAAATCATCTGGAAGACCAAGCCTTGGTAATCTTGAAAAACTCACAGAGACAGAAAAGCAAAAAGACAATATAATAATAGACATTGGGGGTAGAGTTCCAAAAGAGATTTGTCCTGATCTCAGCACTTCACTCCTGACAAGAGAACTCAGCAAAAATACAAAACGCAGCACAAACACCATTGTCATTGTCCATATTAAGTTCAAGACCAAGGTGTGTAAGAAGGTGCATGTGACAAAGGAAGTCTGAAATTTCAGAGTGCTGGCTGAACAAATGATACAGACCTGGGCTTAGGAAGCCCGGCATCTTTCTTTTCACTTGAAGAGAAACTTCTCAGCGAGAGGGCAGAAGTATGGATTTAGTTTATCAAAAATTAAAATATCAAGACCAAGGCAACAACTTGAGTCAGCAAACAGCTTATCCGGAATTTTCTAGATTCCAAGACTGGTGAGTGGAAGGCTTGCAGATGAAAGGTGGAAACCAGGAAGAAGCTAGAAAAGCTATCTCTCAAAGCCCACCAATGGGCAGTAAGGGGTAGAAAATAGGTGGGTGGAGAAATTGGAGGCATGCAAGAGGCAAAGGGGGTGAAAGACTCAGATGGTCCTGGGGAGATGTGATACAAGAGCCACAAATGAGAGCGTACTCAAAACAAAATCCTTTGTCCTAAGACACTTAAATAAGGGCTAAGACACTAAGAATGGAAGTCAAATATGGGACATTTGAATGAGCATGTGGCTTCTAGAATTCAGAAATGAGGCTGGGCTTTGGCCAAGAGGGATACCCTGTGGCAAAGTCTTGACAAAGTACTCTTTGAACTGTAGGGTGCGGTCCTGTCTCTGTGCAACATAGAATCCCTCATGTGAAGATTAAAGCGGCGTGTGGGCAGAAAGAATATTAAAGCCCCCTCCCCCCCATTGTGTTTTTAGTCCTCAAAATTCCATCCTTGGTCATTCTTGCCTAGATCTTCTTAGATGAGTTTTCCCACATGGTGTCAGCTTCTGGAGCACATACCAGCACATCTGTGTATGTAAATGCTAAAAATACCAAAAATGGTCTTCAGGAGTTCCTGGGTTACGGGCTGTTCTGTGAACCTCAGCAGAGGGTGTAACCTTAGGTTACCTGGAAAGTTGTCTTGAAGACTGTTTCATGGGAAATTAGTAATTCCTGTGATCTCATCATCGATTCCTTTAAAACATGTTTATTCAGTGGCACAGAGGAAACATTTTGTGTAATTTAATCTAGAGTTACGCTTCCATTTCTCTGCCTTGGATTTTTATAGACATTTCAGATTCAGCCATGGTCTGAAGTCACTGCATATCAAGGAAAAAACACTGTTTGTTGTACGGTACACTGGGTCTGGAATGTTGCTTCTTTCTACTTAATAAACATTACTTTTAATATTCTGGGATAGCTAGTAGATAGCAATTCTCATGACTATATTCCCTGACTAGTAAACTATTCTTTTCCCGCAAAAAAATAAGTAAAGAAAAACAATATTTAAAATACAACTTTAATAATTCCGAGTTCTTGTTGATCTCTTTTTCCCAGTCCCTGCCCCCACTGCTGCTCCCTCACTCTCTCCATTAGCATCTGTTATAGGTGTTCTAAATCCTTCTTTTCCTCCTCCTTCCCTCCCTTCGGTCCTCTCTTCTCCCTCCTCGTGCATCCTTCCCAGTTTCATAACCATAACTGATAATAGGATCCATTACTTAAAAATATCTTATTGCATTTATCTATTTGTTGTGTGTGTGTCTGGGTGTGTCTCTCTCTGTGTGTATGCCACATTGTGCAAGTGAACACATGAACAACTTATGGAAGTCAGTCCTCTCCTTCCGCCATGTAGGTCCCAGGGATTGAACTCAGTTCATCAGGCTTGTCAGCAAACACTTTTTCCCACTTAGCCATTTTGCCAGCCAACAACAACAACAACAACAACAACAACCCACCCCCAAAACACTACACTGTAAAATAAAAATACAATTTAATTTTTATAGTTGCAGATACGTATTTCTTATGAAAAATACAAATAAAACCCAGTAAATCTCTACTCTGCAAAGACAAGGTGTGTTTACCACACTTAGTTTCTGATATATTTCCTTCTGTTCATGCATGTATGTATCTCTTATGCAGTTGTTTCACATTTTACTTCTTCTTTTTTTTTTTTTTTTTTGGTTTTTCGAGACAGGGTTTCTCTGTGTAGCTTTGCGCCTTATTGGAACTCACTTGGTAGCCCAGGCTGGCCTCGAACTCACAGAGATCTGCCTGCCTCTGCCTCCTGAGTGCTGGGATTAAAGACGTGCGCCACCACCGCCCGGCTCACATTTTGCTTCTTACCTGTTATACCACAAACAAATTTTTCATATTAGTAAAAATATTTTCATAGTATAATCTTAACGGCTCCTTATAGTCTTATGTTATTCTATAATTTCTATAATTCTATAATATATATTTCTATATAATATGTCTAAAATTCTATAATCTATAATTTTATCATTTATATTGTTAATCTCATATTGATTGGATGTATGTTATCTCTAACATTTTCACTGTTAGAAACAACACTATGATAAACATCTATGATTATTTCCTTCAGTTTATATTATTGAGAAAAAATTTTCAAGTCAAAGGATTTACAAAAAAATCCAAATTATTGCTCTATGTGATACTATCTTTCACTCTGAAAATACCTTTCCCATACTCTGTCAGTGATCAGTGGCTTATTATAACATGAACTTTGTTATACAAACTATACCAACAAGCGATGCCACTGGATCACTTCTTAAACCTTCTCTCATTGCATGACCCCACTGTAGCAACCAAAGTCCACTCCTTGTTATTACTGTCTTGAGACAGGTCTCAGGTAGGTCAGGCTGCCCTTCCTCTTGCTAAGTAGCCTAGTATGACCTTGAATTTCTGATTCTTCTGACTCCATGTCCTGAGTACTGGGATAACAGATTTGAGATATTGTACTGGTTTATGTGGTGCTAGAGCCTCATGCGTACTAGGCAAGTACTGGACTTGCCTGAGCTATGTGCCTAACCTTCTTTCCTTCCTTCCTTTTAAATGTTTTTATTTTGGTACAGAGTCTCACTAAGCTGAAGGCTGGCCTTGAACTTGTAAGCCTCCTGACTCAGCCTCCTTAATAACTGGTATTACATGCCTGAGCTACCATATCCATATTTAGACTAAACTCCCAGACTTCTGTCATTTACGTCCTTTAGTTCATGTGTGACAGGGTAGTAGGTAAGGCTTTATCGGCACTTTATTTAAGTGGGTCAGTTGAACTGTGTCCCGATATCTATTTAACCTCATATTAGCTGGAGCTTTGGACTGTAGTGGAACATGAAGGATGTTGGGGGTCTGAGGAACTCTAAGATGTCCATGGTTTGTATAGTGGTTATGGCTGCCAAGTTTTTGTTTTTCTTGGGGCATCTGAAGACAAGGCAGATGAAATTTGTTTCTGTTCCTCTCTCCTTCTATTGTTTTTCTTAAGCCATGATAAAGACAGGATTTTTTTTTAAACTCCAGAAAGTGGTTTATGGAAATTCTCTTTCATGCTTTTTATATAAAACTCTGTGTGATTCATCTTAAACACTCTTCTTGGTTTCTTTGACTACTATCACCCAAATATTTGACGGTTTCAGCATTCTTTCAGAAGCTTTCTGTAGTCTGTCTGGATCAAGATGGTGGATTCAAGATGGGCAGTCACACGTGCCTTCTCCTCTCATCAGGAGGAAGAGTCTCCCCTTGTTCTGGGATGACTTTTTGACTTGTATTGTTGGTAAAAGGAGAAGATGGTAGTGCTACACCAATTGTAGCCTTAGCCCTTTAGAAGGTTGGCAATGACCCCCTTCTCGCTGGTGGAGTGCAGCTGTCATGTAAGAAACACAATGGAGTTCCCTAAGGATCTATCATGTGGAGAAGGCTTTGGAGGAAAAGGTACACTTGGATGGTCTAGCTACAGGCACCAATCTCATCTAAATGTAACTGTGTGATCACAGCTATGGCATCCTCTGACAAGAACTGCCAGGCTGAACCAAGTGGATGAAGAGAAAAATATGCTATATTTTTAGATTAGTAAATTTTGTGACTTTATGATATATAACACTGAAACAGAGAAACCAAGGTGCATTGTCAGTTCCCTGCTGCATTGGCTGTAGAAAAGATAAGTGAGAAAACACGACTGAGTATCCATTCCTTCAGACAAGAAACCATGGGAGATGCCTTGTCTGTCTCCAATACTAAATTCATAACATGGAGAAGGGTCTTTTAGATGTGATGGAGATCTCAAAAGGTGATGTGGAGGCCAGAAAGCCTGTGACATTCTGAAGTGACTGAAAACCTAACATGACAAGAGTTTAATGTTTAATAAGGAGAGAGAGAGAGAGAGAGAGAGAGAGAGAGAGAGAGAGAGAGAGAGAGAGAGACTAGGATATAGAGGAATGACAGACATCTCACACTTTCCATTCTCTATCTGAAGAAAAGACCCCGACACGGGCACCTTTTCACCTACTCGAATTCTTCAGCACCGAGGTTTCTCAAGCACTGAGGAGACAAAAGAAACAGCATTTGTTGAAAGGCAATGTCTGATCCTCATTTACTATCCCAACTAAATGATTAATTCATTCCAGAAACAAAAACAAAGGAAAGTCATATTATAAACACAAATTCCTTAAGACATCCATTGATGGACCACCAAGGAGACACTGGGGGACCACCAGGCAGGTCCAGTCTGGGCAAGATTATGAAGTGGCTGGCATTTATCTTGCTGTTCCCAGCTGGCCTCTCGTCTTTGATCTGTTTCATGTCTCAGTAGCATCAGATTCTTCTCTGTGAAAAGCTGCTTCCCAGAAAAGCTCGGATGCATGTGATCTTACTTGGAAGTCTGACCCAGGATACAAGAATTCTCCAAGAAGGGTATCTATGCACTTCTTAGAAAACAAGGTTATTTAAGTGAAATGAAGGATTCTGTGGATTTTTTTTTAAGAAAAGTATTTCATTGTAAAGGAATGTGGTGGGGGAGGGATCACGTTGCCTTCTCGTTTATCCCTCTAAGCCTTAGAGTCTAAGGATATGCTGTTAAGAGACTGTCATGCCCCTGGATTTGGTTGTTTCAAGAAGTCATCAAAAAAAAAAGTTCGAAGCATTCAAGCATAAAGGTAGGTGCTAGGAAGGGGACAACGATTAGCTGGTCCTCATCTTCATTGAGATTTTTGTCTTGAAGAGATAAGAAGGGACTATAGTCACAAAGTAAGGCAGGAAAAGTCAAATATGAAAACATAGAAAGTGCTAGATGATTCTTGACAATCAAAGTTGGAAAAGATGAGAGATGGTTTGGGGCATGTTGATGGGAGGGCAGGAAGAAATGTGACCAATGACTTTAACCCTTTATATGGAGCCTTAGGAAATAGAGGCTTCCAAAGTTATGGAGTTTCATAAGGCACCTAGCTGCTGACTGGCAGGGCCAGAGGATCAGGTTTAGTGAAATGATGCCATTGTGTGTGTGTGTGTGTGTGTGTGTGTGTGTGTGTGTGTGTGTGTGTGCGCTGTATGGGGTATAAGGGTCAAAATTTAATGCCATGTTGAACAGAGCCTAATACTCTGGAAGTCAACACAGTTATTGAAGGTCTCTGTGGAGCGGGGTGGCGTGAGTCAGTGGGTGAAATAAGAAGCGCCATATTTAAGGTGATTTCTCTGGTTTATAAAGGATAGATTAGAAAGCAAATGGGTTGCAGATGGGAAAACATGTAATGGTTCATTGATCCATCATCTATTTACCTGTTAAAAATATACACTCAGTTTCTAGTCATTGTTGGACATTGTGTGTGAGTAAAACTGTGTGAGATAAGAGTGAGCAGTATGTGGCAGAAGGGATTATAAAGCAAGGGATAAAACTCCTCTTCCGATACTTGTCAGTTATCTGAAGTGTGAGAAATGGTCCTTCTGCTGCCATTGGCTATAGGAAGCAACATGGTGACTTTGATGCTCTGGATGGGGCTTTTGGACTCAGCCCTGGGTGGATATGGTAGATCTGAATTCACAGGTTTTCCTTTGCATCCCACAAGGAGAGGAGGCATCGATGAACTTTCCCTGTCTCACTTTTCCATGACCAACACTGCCTTGTGATTTTCTCTGAATGTGCTGCATCTAACTCCCTGTCTCTTATTGTGGATTTATGTAGATCTAGGACTCAAACTGAGGACCCAAGAATTAAGCTCAATGCCTCTCTTCCAATATTAGACAACAAGTAACCCAAGTATGAAAATAAACCTTAAAACACCTGAACCACACGTGCATCTCAGGCTAAAACTGTATCAGGGAATAGTCTCCTTTTAATGGTGCTGCTCAGGACTGGGGTCAGAGAATTGGGATGACACTGATCAGTGGTGTGGTGTGGGAGACTTGGGCACTGAAGGGTGATTATTCAAGAACTCCACAGCTATTGCAGTCTTAGTAGTCTGCAT
Source organism: Peromyscus leucopus (assembly GCF_004664715.2). Taxonomy (NCBI): domain Eukaryota; kingdom Metazoa; phylum Chordata; class Mammalia; order Rodentia; family Cricetidae; genus Peromyscus; species Peromyscus leucopus. Next base: position 30,913,383 of record NC_051074.1, read on the forward strand.
TCCTTTCTTTTAAATATCTTGATTTCATTCATTGTACTGCTAGACTCTACTTTCTCATCCTACTCAGCTAACATCCAGGTATCCCCTTTGGGCTGGAATCTTTATCTTCCTTTAACCACTGCCTTTTAACAAGTTGGCTTTATAAAAATGTTTAGTATATATCCAAAGAACAGACTGTATTTTGGGGGACAGTTTTTGATCCACAGGGAAACTGGAGGAAAAGAACAGATTTTTTTTTTCCATAGCCCTTGATAGCTCTTCTCTGCTTCCTCAGTAGTGACATCCTTTACTAGAATTGTAAATTTTATCATGATCAATTACAGAGCTACTTGGCTATCATGTATTATTATGTATTGTTACTCAACGTTCGATCTTATCTTAGGGCTCTCTTTTGTTTTCATACATTCTGTAGGTTTTACGAAATGTTTCGTCATAGTATCATACAGAATGTTTAACTGCCGTGAAAATCATCCACCTTCTGCCTATTTGTTCCCCCTGTCCCTCTAAACCCTGGAGAGGATAGAACTTACTTTTGCCTTTTCTAGGAAGAATATCATATAACAGGCAAAATCATACAATGCACTGACTTTTCAGATTGGCTTGGATTACAGTCATTTTGAACATGATCTTTTGTTTTTAGTCTTACTATTTTTACTTTTTTTTGAAGCAGGAGGTCAATTTTATTAGCGTTTAAAAGAAAAATCCCAGGGGCAGGCAAGCTGTAAACATCAGCAGCTGCCTAGAGAAGGGAGATGAGGGAAAAAAGAAGAGAGAAAACCACACCATTTGAGTTGGGCATGGAGGTCAGCTACAGTTATGTGACTGACAAACAGCTGCATGATTAAAAAAAAAGTGGGGGGAGTATTAGGAGTGGGTTCAAGAGAAAGACCAAAAGAACTCAAAATGCCAGAAAAAGCACACTAAGGACCTGGCCAGCAACTCAGAGAAAGACAGAAGGGAAGAAAAAGGGAAAGATATGCTTTTCTGAGCCAGGACTCAGAAAGGTGGATAGATCAATTAGAATGTCATGGTGGCACTTTAGTGACTGGACTAGGAGCCAGGAATTCTGGGAAGGAAAGTACATTACTGCATTAAAGGAATAAATATTCCTCTTACCTCTTTAGCACAGCTTGAGGTAGATTTGCCTGACTGAGTAGGTGGTTTGTTAGTCAGGTCATTGACCTACCCAACTGGAATGCCACATCTCTACCCACATCAGAGATTCCATTCTCTTGACCAGAAGGAAATATTTTCTTTTCATGGGATTTTACTGATATTGTAACATTCTCCCCTCTGAAGATATAACCCTAAATCATTTAAGAAATAGGCTGCTCGTTTGACTTTTAACAACATCTACTGAAGGCCTGGGAAAATAACTCTGGGAGAGAGAAGTTGCCTGGTGGCATTCATGAGGCACTAGATTCAATTCTTAGTACACACACACACACACACACACACACACACAGAGAGAGAGAGAGAGAGAGAGAGAGAGAGAGAGAGAGAGAGAGAGAAGGGGATGGGGAGATGGAGAGAGAGGGGGAGAGAGGGAGAGGGAGAGAGGGATAATGTATACTAAATTTAGGAGAGGGTATGTTTTTGTAATGAGTTGGTCAAAATATAGGCAGTGATGTCCTTCCTACAAGCATTTTGTTCCATGGTGCCACTCAAAAAGATGTAATCCTCCTGACATACTAAAATTAGACATGTTGTCATATGGGAAATAATACTAGCAGGAAAGACCCCATAGGCTTGAGATCAGAGACACAAATTCTAATAGCACCTCTGTGGCTGGCCAACTCTCTGGTGCAGTGGTGTGGGGTATGGCATTTCTGAGGTTGGAGGGTTCCTGAATGGATAGAAAAGATGGTGCCCACTCTGGCACATTCATAAGATTTTTGTGGGAACAGAGTACAGTGGCGTGTGAGTCAGTGCTTTGTAAAACTGGAAGAGCTGTGCATATTTCAGGAACCATAAATACAAGAGCTGAAGGCATTCTAAAACGAGGACATTCATCTTGCCTGTCCTGCTAAGAGAGGTTGATTGGTGAGTTCAGGTAGCTGGCTCCTCGGCAGCTGATGGAAACTGAGAGGACCAGTGGGTCCGTAGATGATGAGCCTCAGGTCTTTTTTTAGATAGAAAATCTCTACTCATATTTCCAAATGCACCTCATCTTCTATGAACTGTAATTTCCAAATGCTACGCATATTCTATTTCAGTCTTTCCCAGCTATGATGAAAATGTCAGCATGACGACTGTTGCTATTTTACCTTTATTTTTTTTATTAAATGTGGTCTTCTTATATTATAAAATATGCTGACTTTTCCTGCTCTACAGTCTTAGTTCTAATTTCATTTCTACTTGGGACCTACAAGTTGACTGTTTTATCCAGCTTGATCTTAAGGAAATTAAGGAAAATTAAGGGAAAAAAATCAGTCCCATCCCATCTATTCCACAGGAAGTTTTTTGTTTCATGTTTATGTGTGTAGTGTGTGCATGTTTGCATATATGTGGTGTGTATCTGTGTATGCATACATGTATGTGTGTGTAGGCTAGGGATTGACATCAGATATCTTCCCCAACTATACTTCACATTATATATTGAAGCAGGGTTTCTCACTTGAACCCAGCGCCTGCCAGTTATTTTTAACTAACCAGCTTTCTCTTAGGATCTTCTGTCTTTGACTCCTGAATGCTGGGATTATAAGTGGTCACTATGGCTACCCAACATTTACATGGATGTTGGGGATCTGAACTCTGGTCCTCACACTTGTGTGACAAGTGCTTTCCCACTGAGTCGTCTTCTCAGCACCTCCCTGAGGCTTTATACCTCACATAAAAGTACTTTTTTAGATTCCCAGGCGTTGTAAGTGATGTTGATGTCATTGGTGGTCATATTTATGATCATGGCAATTTGGAATAATTCGAAAATAATACCCATGGATTTGCATCAAAGTTTGCCTTTTCATTTCTTTTCACCTCTGTACATCAAATATAGACTGGTAAAATGCATGCTATTGGATTTCCACAAAGTATTAGTTTCTGGAACATGATCAGACTCTTCTGTGTGTTTCCAGGAGGTTTTGATCCCATGAATTTGTACTAATTCCACAACCACTTGCTTGTGTCTGAAAGAATGATTGCACATAAGAAACATTCACACATCAAAGGAGGAAAGGCTGATAAATGAACACTCACAGATTCCAGAACCAGGGACAACTGACTCCAAGGTTTTAAATATCACAGACTCCTAGACTAGAAGAGACATGCATGATAAATATGTTGAACAGTAGTGTGGAAAATGCCACAGCCAAACTTGGATCTTTAATGCTCTCCAAAGTAAATGATCTTGAACCAAATCATACTTACTGTACATTTTTCTCTTGACTACTGTTTTAAGTTGCTTTTAGACACAAAAGAGAAATGCAGAAAGGAGTCAGTTGTCTGCAGGATTTATGTAAACTAGCAATGAAAGCTTATTAAATACTTATTAATTCACATAAAATCAGTAGTGGCTGACATATTTGTTTTGGCTGTCTGTATCGATTGGGTCTGTGGTATAATTGCCACACAGTTGAAAGATGCAAGGATATTGCTCACTTAAGAAATAATACCAGCATAGCTTGTGTGTGTTGCTTTTATTTGCACTGTAAGACTAATCATTAAGAGGACCACTGAATACGTTCCTGCCAAAATAGCGCAAATGGAAGGATTAACAGATATTGAACCTTAAAACCACACACATGGAAACAAGAGAGAAGTGCCTTTCTCTCAGTGAATCCTTAGACCACTCTCCAGCTGTAACTTGGGAAGAGTATGAAATGAACCAATTTTAGCTTTTTATTCATTTCTTTCCTCCAACTAGATTCAAAATAGTTTAGAGTTTCTGGACCATCATTCTTCACCTTGAAAAGATGGTTGACATTTCAAAGACTACAGGTTGATGAAGTGTTTTCTTGCCAGGGTTTGAGTTCCCCAAATCATTAATGTGCTCACAGCAAGAGCTAAGTGTGAGAATGAAACATTAAAAAGAACAATAACTTCTTTTTGTACCACAATCCACTTGTATGTCTGTCATATGTATGATGAGCCTGAGATGCCCAAAGGAAATGTGTATGGCAGGAGTTCTGAGTCACACTCACATGGAAGCTTTTCATAGACTAATCTTGCTTGTGGGAATTCATTCTTTCTGCTCAGTCAGCATTTGGTTACCAACATGAAGGGATGTGTGTGTTCTTTGCTGCTGGTTTGATTTACCTTCCTCTTGAATGTGTGCTGAATAAATTTAGCCTGGTTTAAACATTACAAATTTGGCCCGATGATGTAGCTAAGAAGGGAGAAATGTTTGAAGCCAAGCTCAACAATCTGAGTTTGACCTCTAGGAGCCAACCTCACGATGGAAGAGGACTGATCCTGTAAGTTTTCTTCTGACCTCCACACAAGTGCTGTGCCATGCACATGTCCCCCAATAAACAAATACAATCTAATTAATTAAAAATAATTAAAAAAATATAATATTCACCCATGACCTCCAGAGAACAGAGATGCTTTGATTCTCTGGGGAAGAATTTCTGTAATAAAAGATGTTATGGGGCAGTGAGGAGGGTTTTTTTTAACTTAAAAAAGGAGATGAAGAAAAATATTTGATGAAAGAGATAGGAAGACAGGGGAGATAGAAAATTCCTTCATCTTTGAAGTAAGGCTTGAAACCTTCTGTGTTTTCAGAAAGTAAACCTCTACACCCAGAGCATGGCATCTGGTCAGTGAGTGCTAAGTTGCCTGAATAAAAACAGATGGAAGGAAACAGTCTGGTCTGCCTTCTGGAGGCCACAGTGAGAGTCCAGTTGGGGTGACGGTTTCTGTGGGAAAGTTGGTTGATGGTGCAGATTCAGTGATGTTTCTGGATTTATTTCTGCCTCAGTCATATGGTGAGTCGGAGCATTATGTCATTCTTTCTCTTCTTCCTTCTTTCTCTCTTTAATCTTCCTTAAAGTAAATTTCCTTTAGCATCTCAAAATAAAACAAATAAAGTCTTCCAGTTTTCTTGCCTCCGGGGCCCAACAAGCCAGTGAGCAGATTTGTCACAGGCCATTCAGTGCTCTTGAATTAATACAGAGATGGAACTGCTCGGGTGGCTGTAATAGAGATAAAAGGGGCTGGCCCAGTTCAAAAAAAAGGAATCTGTTTTTCTTTGACTGCACCTCAGGAAAGGTCAAATAGGATTAAAATTTTTAAGTTGACCAGAACAAAGATAGATGACTTGATTTTCAGTGCAAATTTGGTTATGTCAAACCAAGTAGCACCAGAAGTATGATCGATTAACCTCTGGAGAGTCGATGGCATATCTCATTTCGGTCCCTTCGGAGTCACGGTGGGCACTATGCTGTCTCTCAGGATGATGGATTCTCAGGGATTTCCCAATGCCTATTAATGCCCTTCACCCACTGTGCTGACATCAGTCATCTGAATGATGTGGAGGCTTTTCTGAGAAGATGCTATAAAAAGTGTCATTGGTTTCTCTTGTTCATAGTAGTATGTGTTTGGGTAGTAAGGAGACTAGACTTTTAGTCTAGTTTTATTATTCCATTAAAATTAGCAAAATCCGAGGCTTGAATTCTCCAGCATTTCAGTAAAGAAGATCTTTATTTTGAAGAACATTTTTCCCTTACCTTTTTTGAAAGTTTTTTTTTTTGCAAATTTTTATGTACATATTTTATCCAAAGCATTTGCACGTGTTCTTGCGGGTTATCAAAATCCCAAGTTTCTGCACCTGCCTGTGGTGAGGCTGGCAGGAAGGAGTGTGTAAGAATTGAAGCTGATCATGAAGTGCAAGAGAATCAGCTCAGAAAATAGGATTTTCAGCTGAGATCTTTTGATTGAGTCATCTGAGGGAGAGCAGATATTATGCTAGTTACTAGAACCTCTTAAAAATGGAACTGCAGTTATTTCAAAAGGAAATAAAATTTAAAATGTATAACATATATACACTGATTTAATATTCCTCTATTGAGAGATTGATAAAAGTTAAGGTCAGATACAATATAATATTGCAAGATACAATAGTTGAAACCAATCAATTTGACTAATTAAAATGATATTTTGAACAGTCTATCCTAAATATAGCACATAGATAAGTATGTCTGTGTACAGATAGTTGCAGAAGCTATCATGGAATAGAATAAAACCAACATGCTACAAAAGAATGATAAAAATGATAAACCACATGCTACGGAAATAGGGCAAACAGTGGGGATGGATTAATTGAAGAGCAAAAAGAAGGAGAGAGGAAAGTGGAGAAGGCACACAAATTAGGAGAAACCATGTGCCTTGAAGTGTGAAGGGTTCGGTTCTTAAGAAAGGTGGCCATCAGGGCCCAGTGGATGAAGGACACTCATAGGTCTGCCTGGGGTCACTTGCCTTGGGCAGGGAGGAGAAACCATGGGCTGGTGAGAAACCAGGAGCCAGGTGGCTTGCGGCGCTGGGTGGTCAAGCTCCGTTATGATGAGCCAATACATGGTGGTGTGTGGGAGAAAGGACAGAGAGAGAGAGAGAGAGAGAGAGAGAGAGAGAGAGAGAGAGAGAGAGAGAGAGAGAGATCTGAAAAGGCAAAGGTGGTAAAGAATGGGCTGACAGGGAAGCCTGCTTGCCACCTGAGGCCATGGTGACACCCGGGCCGGGCTGCTGCCAGGGGCCATGTCTGGGTCTGTGATCCCTGTGCATCTGGGGTCTGTGTTGGTGTCCATTCCCGTGCTGGCACCAAAGGCCACAAGGATGCCTGGTTCTGGGCCACCACCTGTGACCACGCTGGGGTCCGAGGGATGTGCAGCTGTGGGGGCCATTTGATTTGAGTGGCCTGCACTGCTACTTGGGGCCATGGTGTCCTTCAGGCCCGAGCTGCTGTCGAGTGCCATATCTAAGTCTGTGGCTCTACTGCAGTGTGTGTTGATGTCCCTGGTCCCTGCTGCCCCACAGACCCAGGGAAAACCAGCCCCGCCCCTCCATTGGCTGCCTCACTGGAGAGCTGACCCTAACCCCTGCTGGCCCCACTCCTCATAGAAGAGCTGCCTCCACACCTGGGAAAGCTGGCCTCACCCATCACCCCTCACCTTGCAAGGGAGAGCTGGCTATGCCCCTTGCCTGACAGGGGTGGTCCGGTGGCCTGGAATGACTAACTCAGCGACCTCCCAGGCACACATCCACGGCTTTGAGTTGGCCCTCCCCAGCATCTACCCCTTCTTAGACCTGCAGGAGCGTGTGAAAGGACTGGCCCTGCAGAACCAGAGCCTCAGGATCTCCATGATTTGAGGCAACAGCAGGATATCCCAGAGGAGATTCAGTGAGGGTCCAGTACTGATGATGATGGCGCACCAGAAGCCAGAGGCCTTGAACCTGACCAATAACACAGAACACAGTGAGGAAAGACGAGGAATGAGATGGTATTTTTGGTTTTTATTTGTTTGCTTGGTTTTTGGTTTGTTTGTTTGTTTTAATATTTTTTTATTATTTCTTTTTAAGTTTTCCTTTGTGTGTGTGGAGTAGGAGCACTACAAGGATGAAGGGCAGATACAGAGGGACTGGGAAATGATGTGAAACTTCCAAAGAATCAATAAAAAATTATGTTTTTTTTTTTTTATTTTTTTTAAGGAAAAGGTATGATGAATGGAGGTTCAGAGAGGAAGTGAGGGTAAGTCTATTGATTGAAGATATGTAGACATAGTGCATGCCATTTGATGAACACTGCTCTAGAATATTACATCCATGCTCTGAGTGTCTGTGTCAGATGACTCCTGGAACATACTCAGGAGGAAAGAGAACACAATGTCTCCAAAGAAAGGTTCTTTCACATAGATGGCGAAGAAAGTTCTCACTGAGAACTAACGATTTCAGTGAGGACTTGAAGGTAGTTTGGGAGCAAGTGGTGTGACTCCTGGAGAAGAATGGGATAGACAGAACGGCAAATAAGATGGTTTCCAATGGGTATGGACCTGAAGGAGCCAAGAAGATGTTGTGAGGCCAATGGTGAGTTGAAGTACTTTGCTGAATGAGATCTCAATGTGAGGTGGAGCTGTGAGAGAGACACGAAGGCCTTGGTGTTCTGAGCATAGCTGTGGTACAACCTGACAGTGTTTGCCCAGGACTCTGCCAACTACTATGTTGGGAACGTCCATGTTTATACCACTGTACATTTCATCATCACGTGCATTCTCACAAAATGCAGCTCAACTACTTTTCGGTGAAGGAACTGAACTTGGAGACATTAAAATCATTTGCCTAAAAACTTTTCATTAATAAGGACTTGGGTCAACATAAACCCTCATGGGCAGGGGCTGTTCTGATACCCCCCCCCCCGTGCCACCCATGATTCTGTGGAACATATGCGGATGCTCAAGTGAAAGGGGACATGGTAGTTGTGGTGGTTTCAATGACAAATGCCCCCCCCCATGGTCTTGCGCATTTGAACACATGGTCCCCAGCTGGGGGCACTGTTTGTGGAGCTTATGGGACCCTTAGGAAGTGCAGCCTTTCTGGAGGAAGTATGTCACTTGAGGCAGTCTTTGAGGATGCATAGCCTTTCCTTACTTCCAGTTTTTACTCTCTGCTTCCTGGATCCAGTTGAGACATGGTCTTTCAACTTCCTGCTCTAGCTGCCCATCATTTCCCCACCACTACGGACATGTAGCTTTCTGGAGCCATTCATCCAAATAAACTTTCTTCCTTAACTTGCTTTAAGTCATGGTGGTTTATTTTTTATTTACTTTTACATTTATCACAGCAACAGAAAGGTAAGCAGTCAATAGTGCATGCTTGTTATCCCAGCATTTGGGAGACAGAAGTAGGAGGTATGTAAGTATTAAACTGACACTGCCTAAATAGCTACATGCTATCTCAGGGAAATAAAAAAGAAAGCTCAAATTTATATAGATTTTGTTCTTCTTTGCCTTCCTTCTAACTTAAAATACATGTAAAGTTTCTGTCTCCCTCTTTTTCTATATCTTAAAGGCCAGATGTGCATGAATTATACATATTGACACTCATCAATACAGCAATATGTAGGTGTTTCCAATCATAATTTACACATAAGCAGTTGTATAAAGATGGTAGGATTACATTCATGTTCTTTTCGGGATATATTAAAGACTGACACTCACCAGATGTTCATGCTTAACAAGTACTTTGAGCCAAAGCAGGGGCTGGCGGTTTAACTTTCTGTTGCTAAAATCTAATCATTATCAATTGAACGGTAACAGGGGTAAGAAGTATAGGGTGGTGTGTGTGTGTGTGTGTGTGTGTGTGTGTGTGTGTGTGTAATTTCTTACGACCTTCTTCCTGTCTGTCTGCTTGTTATTTCATCTAAAGGTTAAAGTGGACATAGGAAATGGATCATGTTTCTCAATTCTGAGATTCTAGAAAAATGCTCTTAAGTGTTCAATATTTTTATGATTTTTACACTTCTTGAAAAGCCTTGTGTTAGAACTTCTGTGTAGATATGACTAGGAGAGTCTGATTTTTAGCTTTTCAGTTTTAGTGGAGGAAGCACAATGAATAGACTTAGTGAATATTTACAGAAACAAAGCTTTGTGACCCTCGTATTATTTTTCAGTATTCCATAATGTTCCCATTTACCCTCTCTGAATGCCTGACCCGATGTCAACTTAGAAATTTGCTGTGGCTTTGATGGTATTTCTGATCCCCAATTTTAGATTGTCTTTGGCAGAGAAATACACTACCAGTTCAAAATCATGAGGCTGTTATTATGGAGTCAGTATTAACGTCTCTTATAAATGTTTTTCTTTAATGAAAATGTGAAAAGAAATAGTCATTATATTACATTTGTCAGCCATGTATGTTGAAATAACCAAACTGAGATCATGTGAGGATAAATACAAATGCAATTAAAGTTTTTAGAAAACAAAACAAAATATAACAAGTATCTGAGACGCCAAACCCAAACCGCTTGCTGTATTCCTATGGATTGATGTCCCAAGCCCACAGAATTGATGTGCCTAATGGAGATGTAATGTTAGGGTATGAATTCCTCTCTATTGCTTTTAATTTTTTTTAGAGGGGAGGTTTGGCACAAGGCACCTAACCACAAGTCATGCAAAAGAAGCTACCTTCAGCAATTTTTATTTCAATCAACAAGGAGAAAATGGGATGAGTCCCAGCTGGGAAGAATAATCAATATCTTGATGCTGATGCTTCAGAACTGAGTTTAGACATCATTAAACACCGATTGTGTATCTCCTCATTGAACTTTTCCACATTTGTGCTAATTTGGTAATTTGTGTCTGCTTCGACCATTACCCAATTTCTTGGCAAATTCATTCTTGAAACATAGAATGCTTACTGAACACGATAGCATGAGCCATGGAGGCTGCTCTAAAGAGATTGGCAGTTACTTGGTGAATCAGGTATACAATGGGTTTGCTTGTGTCTCTTGTCTCTACCCTTAGGGAAGATGGGGGCTCCTTGGAAACAGAGGCCTCATCCTCATTCCCAAGATTTGTTCTTATCAGATTGACTTGTACCCTCTGCTTCTTCCTCAACTGCTCCCCTCCTGGTCTAAGGCATGAGGTGTGGTGATTAATCAGATTTGGAAATGTAGGCTTCCATAGGTACACAGTAGCATAGGAGGTGGCACAGTCTATAGAGCCGCTTTGGGCAGAGGAAGATAAGGGGGTCTCTCGCCGGAGAGGGATCAGCATCAGCGAGGTGGGTTGAGGGTGAAGTGGAGCGGGAAAGTGAATCCAGTCAAGGTTCAGAACAGGAAGGACCATGTATACTGTTGGTATTTTAAGACTTGTTCAGTGATTTGAGTGACATGTGGGAAGTTGGAGACAGAAGTGACCGTGCATTCCAAATCTCTCAAAACATGACCAGCTGTAAATAATTACGTCATGGGTTTTCTGTAATGTCCATAAGCTGCCTAGTCTTTGTCTTTTGTAAAGAAGTTGTTTCTGTTTTTGTTTTTTCCAACATATATTTCCTGTGAGCTGAAGAGATGGATTAGTGGTTAAGAGTACTTGCTACTCTTGCAGAGGACCTGGCCTCATTTCCCAGTATCTACATGGTGGCTTATAACTATCTGCAACTCCAGTTTCAGGAAATCCAATGCCCTTTTCTGGATTCTGTGGGCACTGAATGCACATGGTACACATATATACCAGCAGGTACTCACAATACAAATGAAATAAGTAAATCTTGAAAATGTGCATACATTTATGTTTCTCCTTTCTAATATCCTTTCCTCATAAAAACTGCCTCCTAACTCTCTTGCAAGAGCCAAGATATAAATTCGGCTAGAAATATTAAAAGAGAAACAATGGTGACTTTTGGTTTTTTCATGCTTTCGAAACCTTGATGGCAACCTACTGAGAATGGACAGTGTCCTTCTTAGTCATTTATTTTAAAAAATTGATAAAAATGGTAGTTTCTGGGAAAATACATTTATGAATAAGGTTCTTTTATGCAATTTTGTGCCTACTTTTGACATTTTGGAATATTTTTAACAAATGGTCTGTTAGGATCCACTAACACAAAAATGAAGCATGTTCTCTAGGTCACGTTCCAAATCTTCTAAAAGAACTAGGCCTCTTTTTTTTTTTTTCAAAATTGAAAACAATTAAACCAAGTCATTATAGCAATAAGTAATTAGCTCCCTCCCTCCTTCCTCCCTTCCTGCTTCTCTCTCTCTCTCTCTCACCCACTCTCTCTCCCACCTCTGTCTCTGTCTCTGTCTCTCTGTCTCTGTCTCTCTCTGTCTCTGTCTCTCTCTCTCTCTCTCTCTCTCTCTCTCTCTCTCTCTCTGTGTGTGTGTGTGTGTGTGTGTGTGTGTATGTTTGGCTCTACCTATCTCGATCTGTTTTCCTATTGAATCCTATTTTCTCTTCGATCATCTAGTGCTTTCTGGCTTAGCATTTTCTTATTTTCTTCTTCTTGCTCACAGTTAGGTTAATGAACACAGGAGAAACAGGATGATTATTTGGATTTATCTTCTTTATTAATTATATTTTTAGAAGTTGGTATATGGTGGCACTAAGTGCTTCTCATCTAAGATGACCTTATCTCACTGTTTGGAGTATCCCAGTGCAATTTTGTTCTTTCAAGTAGGAGTGGTCATGGTTTGAGGTATCATTTACATTCTTAATTCCTTGTCTTCACTATATGTGCTCGGTGGGTGCTTCTTTCAGTTCATTCTGCCAAATTCTGTGCAGTTTCTTTGATGCCTGTGTACTGATGTATTTGGGTATGGGAAGGGTGGATTAAGTAGCAATCAGAGACAACTTTGAAGATGAAAGTACTGCATTCATGCCACTGTCCACACTATGCTCCCCCACATCTCTAGACTGTACAGTGTAGAGGTCTTCCTCAGTCTTAGTTTCATAGGTAGAGGCTGTTGGCTTAGGAGGCTTTACAAGACTTCCAAAGGAAAAAGCCCTAGGTTTTGCAGGGGAAAATAGAATAGACTTAATAGAAATGCTTTTCCCCTACTGGATTTCAAAAAATACAGCAAGCACATTATAGGCCAATTTCCCTAACTTTCTAATTTTTTTTAAAAAGAGTGGGAGATGTCTTTTATTTATTTTCCAGATCTTTCATTTGACCTAGAATGACATTTCCACTAAGAGACACTGTCCAAGTTAGTCATCTTCAGGACCACACCCCAGCTGGCTAGAATCTTAGCCTTTGTCACTTTCTCTGAAATCGACATGTCTTTCCTCTGTGGTACTAGCCACACATTTCTGTCACACTTCTTACATCACCCTATAATCTCCACCCTCAGCTTCCTAAAATCACATAGAAAACATTATTGCTTGAACTTTTTTTTAACTTGAATAATTCTTCTAATATAAAAATTCTTCTCAATCAGGGACCAATGGTTACTAATGAGTTACACCATACGGCTTGACTTGATTTGGATGAAGACACAGGCCTGGTGAGCATGGCCCTGCTAATGGTTCACAGGGTCTTACTCTGCTCCCTGAACCCAGAGTGTAAAGATAGTTTCCAAACCTATGCCTTATGGATATTTGAAAGCCTTCATCTCTCACTATCCTTTTTGATTGACCTGAAATGGCTTTCTTTTCTTTCCTTTCATTCTTTCTTTCTTTTTTTGTAGGTGGAAGGATAGAGAACTTCTGTGAAAATTGCAAAGACATGCACAAATCCAAACCAAATGAGGGCCATATTTCTTCATTTCCAGAGACAGTGGTGAAGATTCATAAACAGATGTACAGCCAAATAAAGTATTTCTTTGGTACACTCTGTTTCCATGAAAAGGTCTCCTTAGTTTGGGCTTGCAAAGTAAATGTTCACGTCTGAGATTTTGACTGCAAATAATATTTATCCTAAAATCTTACTTGGAAAGAAGTGATTTATTCTCCCCCCCATACACACTTTTGTTAATCATCATATTGTATTTTTGTTTTCTCACTTGTTTTAGGGTAACTACATATAACAGTTATAATAATTAATATTTACAAAACACCTGCAACAAGCCATGCATATAATGGATGCCTTTCCCAGAATATTTCATTTAATGTCCATTGTTGTTCTTTCAAGTGGATTCTACTATTTCCATTTTATGGATGGAGAAAGGGAAGCTCAGAGAGGTCACTTACTCTGTCCAAATCTAGGACACAGAAGTCCATGCTCCAGCTTATATTCCACTTTCCTTGGAATTCAGTTTTGCCTTGGAATACATCATTCTCAAAGCACTGTAGTAGAATATTATTTTAAGGTGTGTTACTTTTGTTTGTGTTGTATTTGTTTAACTCCATGAAGCTGTGTTACTGTGCCTGTGTAAAACACCTGATAGTCTAATAAAGAACTGGCCAATAGCAAGGCAGGAGAAAGGACAGGTGGGGCTGGCAGGCAGAGAGTATAAATAGAAGGAGAAATCTGGGAAGAGAGATTGCAGATCTGAGATCAAGCAGCCAGAGAAGGAGGAGGACTCCATGGGCCAGCCACCCAGCTACACTGCAAGCTGTGGAGTAAGAGTAAGATTTACAGAAGAGAACCTGAAAAGTCCAGACGCAAAAGGTAGACAGTATAAGTTAAGGGAAGCTGGCAAGAAACTAAGCCAAGTTAAGGCCAGGCATTCGTAATTAAGCATAAGCCTCTGTGTGTGATTTATTTGGGAGCTGGGTGGTGCCCCCCCCCAAAAAAAAAGAGTAAAAAAACAAATAACAACAAACCACCTCAGCATTCAGTATGTAAACCTGGGTATTCACAGGGATTTGGTGGAAATACCAGCCTGATGTGTGTTTAGATGGTTAATCTTGTCAAAATGATGCCTTTTCCCTCTGAATTTGTGCTTTCATCCCTTGCTTCATGTGGAAGGAGTAATTAATAGCTTGGTCTTAAAAGGTCCCCTGTGGACTTATGTATGGAAATCAAAATAACTAAACGAATAATGAATTGTGTTACCAAAGGATATTATTATCTCTTCTAATTATTTATGTTGTTAGAGGCTTGGATATAAGATTTACTAAGATTATCCTGTGATGCTGTCTTAGCCAGTGTTCTGTTGCTGTGAAGAGACACCATGATCACAGCAATTATAAAGGAAAACACTTAATTGGGGCTTGCTTATAGTTTCAGAGGTTTAGTCCATTGTGCGGGAGACGTAGCTTGAGAATTTCTATATCCAGATCCACAGGCAGCAGGAAGAGAGACAAGACACTGGGCCTGGCTTGAGCTTTTGAATCCCCAAAGCTTGCCCCTAGTGACACACTTCTTCCAACAAGGCCACACCTACTCCCATGAGGCCACACCTCCTAATCCCTCTCAAGTATGCCCTCCCTAATGACCACACATCTAAGTCTATGAGCCTATGGAAGCCATTCCTATTCAAACCACCACAGACACCAAATAGAAGTTGCCTTTTCCCTATATTTCACATATTTTGGTATCTTCTCCCCTGTCTTTGTCCTCTTTCTGGTTCTACCTTCTTTGGGTCTCCTACCCAGACTCTAGATTGCTTTTTCTGCCCTGATGTTGTCTAGGTTTTGATGCAACAGACTAACAGCATCAGCCCTGTTCTTCTTGGAGCCCGATGCTTCTCTTCCTATTTACTCCTTTGCCTTGAGGACTCTGTCATTACCTCCTCAATTAATCTAGTGTACAGGCAGTGGCTGTGTGGTTCCTGGCTTTCTTTTTTCTTCTTATTTCCTAAAAGCAATTTGTTTAATTAAAATAAATTATGTGCGTGTGTTTGTGTGTGAGTGTATGCACTGTGTGTGTGTGTGTGTGGGGGTGCATGGAGGAAGAAATGACCATGCTCATCAGTCCTGCTCCCCTATAGCTATTATCTTTCTGCTTATTTCTTGCAAACTGCTAGTTTAATCTGTAGTTTTGATTTCTGCATTTTAAACTTGACATAGTTTTAAGATCATTTGAAATCTAATTCTACTTACTCATCATCATTGTCTAGTTTAATGATAAGTTAATATTTCTTTCTCACTGGTGGTATCATATTAAACAATTTTCTTCATGGAAATAAGTTTGGATTCTGTAGGATAAGTAGCCAAGAGTAAAACTGCTGGGTGGTATAACACATCTATTTTTAGTTCTAGAAGAAATAGCCAAACTCCTCCAGAGAGGCTGTATCATCTTCTATTCAAGCAATATGCAAGTATGTACAGAGATTCAATTTCTTCACATCCTTGCTAGCTTTTAGTATTGGCTAGTGCCACAAAGTTTTATTTTAGTCATTCAAATAGGCTTGTTTGTAATAGTCTGAGATCAAACTTGCTTAGCCATTGATTTTTTTATTGGTAGTTTTTCCACCTGAAAATGTGACTATTTTCCCCTTTATGCAATTCAATTACCACACTAGAATATATATGCATATACATTATATATATACAGCTTTGCCTATGCTTATTATTGCCTTGCTCCTGTGTGGATTCTTTCAATTTTTTAAAATTAATACTTTTAGTTGTTGTATACAGTCACAGGTATGTGGTGGTTGAAACTGTCAACTTGGCAAGATTTAGACTCACTATGCAAGTAAACCTCTAGGCATGTCTTTGAGGAACTTTCTAGATTTGATTAAACAAGGTGGAATAACTTACCCAAATATGGGCAGCACCATTCTCTGTGCTGTGGTCCTGAATTAAAAACAAAAAAAACAAAAAAACAAAAAAACAAAAAACCAAAAACAACTGAGCTGAAGCCAGCACTTGTTTCTGTTTCCTGTCTATGGATACAATGTAACCATCTGCCTTCCAATCCTGCTGTGATGACTTCCCCACAATGATGGACCGTACTCTGGAACTATGAGACAGAAGAAACACTTTAACCTTCAAGTTGCCTCTGCCAGGTATTTTGTTACAGCAGTGAGAACAGTAACTGACACAGTGGATTTCATTATGGCATTTTTACACGTGGATGGATTGGCACTTTCCTAGTATACACCTCATACTACCCTTCCCTGTCCCTTCTTTGCTTCTTGTGGGTCCGCCTCTCGCCCCCAATAGCTTGCATTTCTAAAGTGGCTAATAATGTCCAGCTTCTTTGCATGGACTTAATAATCAGTGTTTGTCTATCCTCTTTAGTGAAATGTCTATTCAAATGCTTTCTCTCTTTATTGGAGGCTTTTTATTGTTGAATTCCAAGAATCATTAAGATACAATTTGTTGAATGTGATTTGCAAGTTTTGTTCATTCTCTTAATGGTCCAGAACAAAGTTTTAAATGTTGGTGACTCTCATTTTCTTTCTTTTTTTTGTTGATCATTCTTTTGGTATTGAGTCTAAATTTTTATTTTCCACTTTCTTTTCAGTGCTGAACCCAGGGTCTTGTGGCTGCTAGGCCCCTTTGAGTCTGAGAACTTGTTGCTTACAGCAAATTCTGGAAGATTGTTTTCCTCTTATTTTCTATAAGTTTTATAGACTTATATTAGATATTTCAGTCTCAGATTCATTAAAATTAACTTTTGTTTATGACCTAAGGTTTAGATCAGGAGTCACATGGAGTCTCTTGTTTAGAACAGGAGTGAGATTAACAAGTCAGTGGTTAGGTGAGATTTTAGAAATCCTTGGGTTTAATTTTTAACTTAGGAGATGATTAGGACATTGGGAATCTCAAGTGATGGACAATTTCAGTGGAGAATGAAGACGGGACCATCTCAGCCCATTAGTAAAGGCAACTGGGAGCTCTATATTGCTCCAGAGTGAAGGAGGCACACACTAGAAGGTGGTGGACTGTTTCATGTCACTTCTGTTGATCCTTAGAAATGATTAATATGCCATGTTGCCATTCCACGGCCACAGGTCCTAGTTCCTTCTGTAGAGAATGCTTTCCAAGCTGAGTGACATTAAGTAAAAGCCCCTCTGTGTTACCTATGCTTGCTCATTTCATTTTGTCATCCGTGAGAAAATACCAGAGATCACCAAATTTTCTATAGTTGTCTATTTCTTGCTTTCTCTTGAGACAGGGCCTTATTTGTAGCCCAGCTTGCCTGGAATTCATGATACAGTTTAGGCTGGCTTTGAACTTGTGGCTATCTTTCTTCCTTTTTGTTGATGTGATCCTCAGACTAAGTTATAATAGTCTTTTTAAGAGATAAATTTATTTCATTAATTTTAGAAAAGTATAGTTATTTCTTCTTAGAAGTGATCTGATGGAGGCTTAGGTTAGGTGATACTGATCCAATACTTAACATAGGCTAGACATCTCCTAAGACTTTTGTATATAATGAAGACTTTTCATTGAAGCCTTTAAAGGGATATTTTAAAATTATATTTATTACCTACTTTGTATGTGCATGGGTGTCATGATGGTTGTAAGTCACAGGATAACTTGTAGGAGTCAGTTCTCTCCTTCTATTATATGGGTCCCATGTATCAGGCTCAGCCCACCAGCCTTTAGCAGCACACACCCTTGTCCACTGAGTCATCTCACTAGACTATGGGTGTTTTGCTTTATCATTTTCATTTCACAGACAAGACTGCTTGAGAACAGAAAGACTGATGAATATACCCAAGCTTTTCCAACTGGAAATTCTAAAGCTGTGATTCATCTTAGGCAAAATGGTCTCAGAATGATGTGCTTAACCATGGGAGAAACCCAGATTTTTCTCCATCTTATCCTTTGAATGTGAAAAGACAGCTCAAGAGGGATAAGAAATTTCATGTAGTGACTAATTTCCATATGAGAACCCAGTTTAATGGAGATACACAGTGAGTAAAATAAGACTCTGGCATGATAAAACCCAAGTATTTCTCTGTGCATGCAAAAATAAAAACTAATGTCCCAAATATATATTATAATACTTTGGGCAACTCAGTTGATGGATTTCAACCTCCTCATTGGAGACATATCAAGAAATTACCCACTAGCTAGTGAGGTGACAGGTGGTTGTGCTGTCATTGGGATGGAATTCAGGGGTGTGATATTCTGATGAAAGACAGCTTGCTTTGAAACTCCACTGCTCATTGTTTTGTGCATTCTTGTCTACTCAGGAATGGTGGCAGAGATGTGTCCCTCTCACATGCTTCTCCTCCATTAGGCAAAGATAGAAGTGGCCTCTTCACAAAAGTCATCACAAACCTGCAATGTCATTTGACGTCCAGGTCACAATTTTATTTCTGAAGCAACTTTACTCTTAGTTTCCATCATATCCCTGAATGGACCAGGCATTTATAGCTCACCGCTAAGTCCCCAGTTTATAGCAGCCAACTGGAGGCTGTGCAAGGCAAATGTTCTGACGCCACACAGGAAACTTCTGCAGAGTACACGGGAAGCTGGATGAATGGACTGCATTATGTGCCACTGAGCTGTGCGTGATTTTTCTCTGAACAAGACGTATTTCCTTCTGATAGAGACACTGCCAGAGTGTATCAAGTGATGTAACCAGCTGTTCTAAAAATATCTGAAGTAAAACAGCAGAGGGTCCAGTTAAAGGTATAAAGCAAAAGATACTTAACATGTCTTATAATCCAGCTTAGGATCAAGACCAGAAAAGTAGAGAAAAATAGAAACATGGGGGGGAGAGGGGGTTGTATCTATTTGAGTAATGTTGGTATTGCTAACACTTTAATTTTAATTTTTTGAGTCAAGGAGCATTATGGAAAATATGGTATCATGTACTGAGTCCTGACATGAATCTGCCATCTGCTCACTGTGGCCTAGTCCAGTTCTTTATTCTCTCTGATTCCCCTTATTCTCTGGCTGATTGCAATGGTTAAACAGGGAAAGATATCAAGAATAGCACAGATTATAAACACCATGTGCCCATGTAAGTCCACAGAGTGCATTGATTTTTATTTGTATTATCTAAACCACGTACTTCTAAAATCAGCTTCTCAAAAAGAAAGGGATGTGTTAAGGTTTTCCTATCATATTTATATTTGGTTTTCTACCGGGGCTCCTCAGACTGTCTGTTAGGAAGAAGTCTTTGAAAGGCTGTAATTTCTCCTGTGTCATCAATTGTCCTTCAGAGGTCAATTCTGCAGCATTATGAAATTATGCTGTGAGAGTTTCCAGCACTTTCTCTACTACTGAGCAGCCACTGTCTGTGAACCAACATCATTAGTCTTGCATGCTACTCTGAGGGCACTCACGTTGCTGGCACCCATTGGCCTTTTAAGTCTTTTTTTTTTTGTTTAGACTTATTTATTTACTATGTATACAGTGTTCTCCCTACATGTATGCCTGCAGGCCAGAAGAGGGCACCAGATCTCATTACAGGTGGTTGTGAGCCACCATGTGGTTGCTGGGAATTGAACTCAGGACCTCTGGAAGAGCAGTCAGTGCTCTTAACCTCTGAGCCATCTCTCCAGCCCCGTCTTTTTCTTTTTTTTGACATCTGTTGCTCAGCATCCATGTCCCTGTGGGAACTGCTCCTCCTCCACTCCATATGTCTCCAGTGAGGTTCCAAAGTGGAGGACCTTGCCCCCTCTGAAGACAGGGTAGATCTATCATGGTCCTGGCAGGAAACAGATGGCACCCTCAAAGTGGGAAACATGAGGACTATTTGATAGGAGTGTTTTAATGGGGGGCAGAGTTATAGAAACAAGAGTTAGTGCATCACTCAGGTGAGCAACAGCAGAGTATTGCTGCTTCCATTAAACGTAGGACAAGGGAGGTGTCTTAGGTAAGGCTTGTATGGCTGGCTGTGAAGAGATATTATGACTAGGGCAACTCTTATTAAAGAAAATATTTAATTGAGATGGCTCTCTTACCGTATCAGAGGTTCAGTCCATTGTCATCGGGATGGGGAACATGGTGGTGTGCAAGCAGACGTGGTGCTGGAGTTGAGAATGCTACCTACATCTTGCAGGCAACAGGAAGTCCACTGACTGTCACACTGAGGAAAGCTTGAGCAAAAGAGACCTCAAAGCCTTCCCCAAGAGTGACATGCTTCTTCCAACCAGGCCACACCTCCTAATAGTGCCACTCCCTTTGGGGGCCATTTTCTTTCAAACCACCACAGGAATCAATGTCACTAGCCCCTAGAGGGTCACTACACCTGATTGAGGTAATGCCTGACAGTACTTATAAGTTTTGAAGTGGAGTGCTTCAGGAGCAAATTAAAAGGAAACTTAAGATAAATTTTTGTAACCTCTCCATTCTCACATTTTTCTAATCTCATGTAAGTGTCCTCCATTGTTCAGACCCAACTGGAAGGGAGAGAAAAGGGAATCTTTCCAGTTTTTATTAAAGTTATCTTCCTGTCACAGAGCAGATAGACGGAGTGGATTATAGATCATAGGATTATCTATGATTTCATTGACTGGATGGGATCCTTCCTCGGAGAAGGAGGTACCATGTTAAAGCTGGGATTCCCAAGTGAATGGAGATGTTTAGCCTCAGGGACATCAGATAAGGTTGAAGAGGATGTAGTCACTAGGTACCTGTAGTAATTGGTATAATCTCAGTCATTGTTATTGTTTTAAGATTCTTTCCCTGAGACATATAAACAATGTTGACCTATCCTCCTAAGGACTCAACAACAAACCAAGGTAGAGTTTCACCAAAGTCATTCTGGGAAGCCAATGAGCTTATTAGGCTGATTTACAGAACTTGGGTGAGGGACTACTTACAGCCACACTGGAAAGTCTTCACCTAGCATGGATGATGGCTGTGGCATAGATGAATCTTCCCTTTCAGTTAAGTTTCCCCAGCCTGTATCCTTTAGTACCTCTGAGACCTCCAAGGCCACTTCCAAATAGGAAAGAAAAAAATGGATGGGACGTATAGGAGAGAGAGCAAGAATCTCAGGGGTGGGTCCCATGATCTCCTCTACCTCCTCATTCTCTGAGGGAAGATCAGCTGTCAACAAGACAGCTTGTGATGGTCTCTTGCAAGCAGGCACAGCTGATCTGGTTAAGACGGTGGCTGTATTGCACAAAGGATTTCATCCTATAGGAGTCATTGTGATTATTTCTCAGTTTTGACCACAGTGAGGAAATCACCAGAGGCCTTTTCCTGATCTCTTCTCTCATACAATTGGGGTAAGGCATAGGTGATTTCAGCACACATCTGAGGCAGAGTTAGAGTGCCCTTCAGTGGGGAAATCAACACTTTCCCGGTAGAGAAGGGCTTCTGTTTATTGGAATGGACATGCGATGCTGGCTCAGGGCTAATGCTTCAGTCTATGTTCTCTTAGCAGGAAGTAAGACTTCATGGAAATGCCCTGCCTTGGTAGAAGCAAAGACACTGATTATCTATATGGGGAGTTGGAAAAGTTTCAAAGGCTCCTATCCCAATGTTATATTTCAGAAGTATAAGCCTCAATCTTTGGATAGGTGTACTCCATGATGCTTCTAATGCTCAAGGGAGAGCTTGCCATCTCAGGTATTAATGTCATTTCTTTCCCACAGAGCAGTGGGATAAGAGTATACGAAGTACTTTACTCCTATACACTATTTGCTGGCTTTCCAGAGAGTATTTTTGAGAACCATCAACTGTTGTTAAGTAAACACAAACTATCACACAGGGTCAGGGGAAGGGTGAAGCAAAAGAGGTGCCCTGATAAATCTTGTATGAGTGGAGAGGCACTTTGGCCCAAACGATGAGTGTCGCTGGGCTGATTTTGTCTTTCACTGCAGTGCAGGTCACAAACTGTCTAGAATGCCCCATGGACAAGGAGTTCTCATGTTTCATTTGGAGCGTTTGCCCAGGCAACTTCTGACTGAATGCATTGGTAGGATTTTAGATTGGATACAACTGTTTTAATTCCTCTCCATCTTGGTACAGGTGACAGTGTCTTCCAAGGGGTGACCTATGGCTCCTTGTACAGCATTTTAGCTCCTCTCACAGATCTGTAGCTTCTTTTTCCAGTAAGCCCACAGTTGGCTCCCTTACAACAGGCTCCACTTAAAGACCAGTCAACCCGAATATGCATTCCAAATTGGAGGGTAGATGAGCGTCTACCTTTTTCAACAGCTCTGGAAGGTAGCTCCATTTTTGAAGTGCATTGCTAACTTCCAGTTATAAGCATAAGCTCTATGTGTGTGAAAGCTAAAACCACCAGTTTCCCAAGCTGTGGCTGTAGGGCCTCATCTGATGATATGGATTGACCTTTTGACTCTCAATAACAGGTTCCACAGAAACTGGCCTTCATTTCCATTCACAGGGTAAGATTTTGGTTCCACAGAGAATTGTTTTCATTTCCAATCATGGAGGCAGAGTTTCATTTTAAGGTTGAATCCTGACTTGCATGCACGTGTGTGTGTGTGTGTGTGTGTGTGTGTGTGTGTGTGTGTGTGTGTGTGTGTGGTGTGGTGTGTGTGATGTATGTTGTTGTGTTTATTCTGAAATTGCAATTTCTTAGCCAGAATGAAGACTACCAGTCCATTGTGGGGTTTCTGTATGCTGGCTCAATCTAAGTGTCTTTATTTGAGTAGTGAGTTAAAAGATGACTGTGATTTTTACTGGTGTTAAGATGTGCCTAGCACTCTGCAATACTTAACACAAACGAAACTATAATAGCCACTTTGTCTTGATCATACAATAAAGGCATGGCTTAGAGCACACCATCTAGTTAATGCTCTATCATTCTAGTTTCACTGTCAGAGAGTTAGCATGCAGCATGTGTCCTGACTTGACCCCTTTGTTATGGAAAGTGATACAAACTGACGAAACTACACAGATATTTCTTTTGGGAAATGGCTATTGGCTGTTGTCTGTTAACCTCAGATAAAGAGAACAGGCTTTTGGAACTAGGAAGACATAAGAATGTGGGAATAGGAGACTGTAACTAACTGGACATTGCAGGATCCTTTCCTTGGAAGTAGGCTGGCCCAGGGTGTCCTCCATCTGGTCAGGTCTAGATGACCTCTCCGTTTCCCTGCCACTGGACCGTCTCTGCTGTTTTTCTAGGGAAACAAGGACACAGATGCACGGCCGGAGGTCACAGAGTGAATCAGCATCTACTTGAAGATTCTGATTCTCAAGCCTGGGCTGTGGCCTTAGGGGATGTGGGAGACATTATAACTGCTTTACTGATTTTTTTTTTGTCATAAAAGGAAAAAAAAAAGCTTTGGAAATCACTTTCTCATCATTAACACTATTGATTTTTCGACTATTGATAGATATTTTTAAAAGACATTTGTATGTAAATTGAGCAGGCTCAAGGATCACTATTTGCATTTATATTAGCAGGGTGCTTATTGCCATTAATTATTTATTGTGCTTAGCTCTCCTGAAAGTGGGATTTTGGTCTACAGTTCACAGCTGGAGCAGGTTTCTAAAGGCAGTGTGGTATATTACCAAGGTCTGCATGGGCTAGCATCTTACCTCCCCTAAGCTTGTGAAAAGGACTTCCTTACACAGGTGGGCATTCCTCAGAGTAGTGAATGAATCTCTACATAGATTTGCTTTTATATAAATAACCTTGTTTTGAAGTTTCATTGTATGTTGTTATGGAAACCTTTGGTTCACTTGTGCTAGCATGTTTGGTTAACTTGTACAGTGAAAACCTTTCAGTTGTTCACAAAAGCAGAGAGAAAAGTATTATGAACAAGATCTCAGATAAACCTGCGACAAAATAGCAAGCAGTGTATTGACACTTTCCTTCCATCTATGATTACCTACTTGCTCTCTTTTTTACTTTGCTGAAGTATTTAGAAGTCCATCTTACATGCTATATATATCTTACCAATAAATTCTTCAGAGAACTAGCAAGTACTTAAAACAAGAATGTCAGAGTCCTGCTATCACCGCAGTTAGCATAATTACCCAGGGTCACCTTAATCCTAGTCTCATGTCATGTAGTGTCTAGAATCAAAAGCCAACATCTGTGGTTGTCTTACTTCAATCTTTTCAGTTTGATGAGAATTCATGAGTATCAACTATGAATCAGAAACAAGGATAACACAGACTAATTTGTCCCTGACCTATACATGCTCATCGTCATGCAGAGAAGGCAGACATACTAAATTACCCTCATGGACAGTACAGAGAAGGCTGCCCTAAGCTCTATGTCTTAGGCAGTCGATGCACAGGGGAGGGCGAGCGTTCAAGTTGAAACCAACGATAGTGTGAAGGGATTTCTGTGTTTGAGCAATTCTACTGTATACTGTCCATCTTAACCTGCTAAGTGCCCCCCCCAACAATGAGAGTCTCTGTAAAGCAGATACTCTCATTATCTCTGGCTTGTAGAATGAAATGTGGATTGGTTAGATAATGTAGGTTTTGAAAGGTGGGAAAACATTTGGCAGGACACTGGGCAGTGAAGAAAGAAGGCAGAGTGAGTTCACACTGCCAGATGCATGGGGGCCAGAAGTGGGGGTTAGGGAAGGGAAGGGGAAGATTGACAGGAGGAAGGAGCCTTTGCATAGCTGGGGTCAGAAATGCCCAATAACGGAAGCTGGAAGGGTTTTCAAATAGAAAATAGTTATCACTGGAAATATATACTTACACATATCTATCCACATACACATAAATTTAAATAGTTTTTTAATTCTTTGAGAATAACATCCAATGGATTTTGGTTATATTTACTCCTAATTCTTTCCAATAACTCTTCACAGATGAACCTCACCTCCCTATCACAACTATGTGCTTTTTTTTTTTTTAAATAATCCATTGACTCTAATTTGTGCTGTTCACATACTCCTGAGAATTGGATCCCATCTCCTGGAGCCTGCTCTACCCACCAGGAGCCATAACTTTAAAGTAAACTGTGGTGGTATTGTGTTCCCCAAAATGTTGTGTACTCTAATAAATTTATCTGGGGTCAGAGAACAGACAGCCACTAAATACAAAGGCTAGAAAATGGTGGCACTCACACCTTTAATCCTAGCATTCCAGAGATAGAAATTCTTCTGGATCTCTGTGAGTTCAAGGCCACATTGGAAATAGTCAAGCATGGTAACACACGCCTTTAATCCCAGAAAGCCAGCCTTTAATCCCAGGGAGTGGTGGTAGAAAGCAGAAAGATATATAAGGCATGAGGACCAGAAACTAGAAGCATTTGGCTGGTTAAGCATGTGGCTCTTTAAGCTTCAGGCTTTCAAGCAGCACAGCTGAGATTCATTCTGGATAAGGACACAGAAGCTTCCAGTCTGAGGAAACAGGACCAGCTGAGGAATTGGCAAGGTGAGATAGCTGTGGCTTGTTCTGTCTCTCTGATCTACCAGCATGGACCCCAATAACTGACCTCGGGTTTGATTTTATTAATAAGAACTTTTAAGATTCCTGCTACAGTAAACTGATTCTTCCTCTCTCAGAAGTCCTCAGTTGTCCAAAGATCATCAGCTATGGGTGAGGTCTCATGAACCCCTTTCCCGTTTCATGCTAGACAGTTGACTGGCTTGATCTTGTTCGGGTCTTGTGTAGGCAACTGCAGCTGCTGTGACTTTATGACTATTGTGGTCCTACCATGTCCAAAGTACACTGTTCTACTCCATTCTCCCCTGGCTTCTGGGTCTTACACTTTTTTTTATTCCCCCTTTCAAGATGGTTCCTGAGTCTTGGAGGAGGAATATATGCAGATGGTCCATCTGTGGCTCAGCACTCCACCGACACTGATTCTGTGCACTTTAAGCAGTTGTGATGGTCCACATTAACCACCATCCCCTGTACAAAGAAACTTCTCTGATGAGGTCCAAGAGCTGCACTAAGCTATGGGTAGGAAGATACAAATTTGGAGTACACTTTGATACTATGTCCTTTCATTAAAATTAAACATAGGTTTGCCTCTGGAGCCCATGTGCTTCCTCTTGTGGATTGGATCTGAAATCTAATCAGAAGGCAATTGGTTAGCCCCATAACATTTATACCACCGTTGTGCACCCATGGTCATATCTTGTTATGCTTGCCATTATTGCAGTTCGCCTCTGGGTAAGACTATAGATGAGCTTCTGTCCTCCAGTAGCTTGCATTGTACCTTCTAGTACTAGCTAGTCAGCAGGGAGGTAGCTGCTTGACCAGTACTGACTTGATTTCTCCATGTCTTATGACCAGTGTGTCTTCAGCACTAGGGCTTTACAATCAAGGACAATAGCAATAGGCTAAACTGTTTTGAGGTTCTCCAGAATGCTTCCAATAACCTCAAGGGAGTTATCTCGCACCTAAACTTTTTCTTTTTCTTTTTGAAAATTTGTCCATCTGTGGCTTCTAGGATGAGTACAATCCTAAGAGCCAGAAGCTTAAATGGCACACGTTCTATGTGGGTTTCAGTTTCAAATCTTTAGACTTGTGTATTTTATCTGTAGTAGTTTTGGAGTTTAACAAACTGGAAAGGAACCGTTGGTGGGGAGGTGAAAGAAAAGTGAGGAAGTGGGGATATCAGAACACAGGTGATGTGAAGGGCAAGGGGGAAATAGTGAGGAAGGAGGGTTAGATGGGGAGAAGGATGCAGGGAGGGATACAATCACATTTGTATTATAGAATGAAAAATCTATTGGTCCTGTTCTTACAGTGGGATATTTTTCTGAGAAATCTCTGGGAAAGAGACTAGAAATGAGAAAGTCAGAAAAAAAATAAAAAACATATGTGGTACTAGTGATTGAGACCAAGGCTTTGTGTATGTCAGGCAAGTGCTCAATCAATAGTACACACATACACACACACACACACACACACACACACACACACACACACACACACAGCTCTCACTCCAGTTAAATTTGTATCATACTGAGTTTTTAAAGGTTATTAGGATGTTCTTTTATAATTATAAAAGGTAATAGTCACAGGATATTGTAAAGCACTTGTTTAGCATACACAAGGCTCTTAGTTTAACCACAGCACTAAATTTATTTTAGAAGATTTTGGAAAAGACATAAAAAAAGACAAGAAAGTTCTGCATTTCTAGGAGAGGGATTTTTCTTTCACTTAACATAATGTCAATAATTTTGGTGTCTTTAGATACTCACAGCCACAACTTTGAATGGATACAGTCTATCCAATAGTGAGGTGGTCCTTAACTATTCTCCCACTATGGGGCAGCCAGGTTATTTTCACATGCTTCATTTGTTTGTTTGTACTTAGAAAATAACTTCTGTTTATATTTACACCACTTATGCCTATACCAGAATTGGAGTCCTTTATTATTCTCCAGGTACTATGACTAGAGCAATTACTGACATTTTCCACATTAGCTGTCCTTTTGTGCCACATACAACCAATTAGTAACAGAAAGAGGAGACAATGAACCTGAAGATGTTGGTGTGCAGTCTGGACTTGCTGTTACATTGTACACTCACCACAGGGTATTTTGGATAATACTGCATCAGACATGTGGGTGACTGGACTTGACCTGGGTCTGTATGGCAGGCTAACATTCATGTCCTTTATGCTGTCTTCAGGCAAACATTATTTTTCTGAAGAGTCTTTCCCTTAACAAAACAGACACCCCTTAAATCTACTAGTAGTCACTTCTGTAGCAAAGAGAGCAGGCAGGGAAATCTATGGTTTTGAGGCTTTCCAAAGTGGGGGCAGGATGTTCAGCTTTGAAAGTGGGGCATATTTTGTGGGAAATTTCACTTATATACCATTAAGAAACTCAGTACACCAAATCAATGCACTGTGTTCACTTTTAATAACCCGAAAATTGATCACTTGAATTCATTTTGAAGAATGCCATGATTAGATTGCTCGGGAGCCTGGGTACAAAATGCAGGGTATTTAGAGATTATAGGTAAGCTAAGACCATATCTAATGAAGTGATGAAGCAATAGTTCAAATCAATTGTTTACTCTTCTTTAAAGCAGTATGATAAACCTCATATATGGTATAAAAATACTGGGACCCTACTTAATGCTACACACCAAGTGGTAGGTGAGACAAACACGTGATACTGGAAAGAAATAAACAGTCCCCAAAGAAAGGATAATAAGAACGGAGTGGTAGACACATCACCAAAGAAGGAAATTAAGTAGCCAACTTGAATTATTGAATTTTCAGTACTGAAGTCAGTGATTTATTTACCATCAAGTACTGCTTGAAGGTGAGCAAAGTATGCACACTAAGTCCCCATGGTTAAATGCGTCCAGGTAGGCTTTAGAAGCCAGAAGCCGCCTGGCGGTGGTGGCGCACGCCTTTAATCCCAGCACTCGGGAGGCAGAGCCAGGCGGATCTTTGTGAGTTCGAGGCCAGCCTGGGCTACCAAGTGAGTTCCAGGAAAGGCGCAAAGCTACACAGAGAAACCCTGTCTCGAAAAACCAAAAAAAAAAAAAAAAAAAAAGTAAAAAGAAGCCAGAAGCCAGGCAGAGTTGGGCCACTAACAGAGACACAGTACCTGTTAGAAATGTATCTCTTCAGAGCCAGCATCCTGCCCCTGGCAAGAAGGTGAAGGGAAACCATATTTCCTCACCATACCCCCAAAAGAATTTTAAGGCAGACAGAGTTTGGATGTGGTTGATGAGCTGATTCTGAGAGCGCCATATTCCTTTGAAGGTGTTAAGTGCCATTCTTTGATGCTTACCTTGGAGTCCTGTGGGAGGACAGCTCCCACCTTTTCCAGGGTTCTTATGAGGAGAGAGATAAGAAAATATTAGATAGAAAGATAGTGAAGAGGAGAAAGACAGAAACACAGGATAGCTTCGGGAGGACCTGGGTCAATACCCAACAGCCCTTTCCATTTATTCAAAAGGGTTTTTTATAACAATACTAAGAGTCTGGGCAAAAGACCTCCCCCTTGCTAGATCAAAGCACACAACTCAGCCAAGTGTAGACCCTTCCAAACATTTGGTAACAATGCCCGTGGTCAAATTATCTCCTTATGCAGCTCTGCTGGGTAAAGCAAGCTCAGATGCTCTGACCCTGAGTAATTTGGGCCTCTGCATAGGTCCACCTCAATATATACAGTGATAGGCCTCCTGTACAGAACTGGCAACATCAACTGAAGTTATTGTGACCTTCTCTTCCTTGGCTTTCTCTTGAGTGTCTTGGGAAAGAAATGTGAAGGGACAAAGAGACACATTCAAGCATTGTGGTGGGCCATAGGGTGAGATGTGGGATGCAGGAAGGAAACATGGGCTTTCCTTTTCCACTTAGTTCATGTCCAGTCAAACCTTTTAGTGGCACTCATTGGGGACTGATGTTCGTCTTGTACAGTTGTGTGGAGATATCTGGATGTTCTTCAAGGATTCTCAAAGGATTCTAAACCATTATCAGCCCAGGGATTCTGCCCATAACCTTGAATACTTTTGGGTATCTTAGCAATAAAAATATAGTAATTAGTTTCAAGGAATTCACCATCTAGCTTAAAACTTAAGTCTTCCATCTTTCTAATCTCAAAATGAGAGGTTAAAAAACAAACTATCTCTATACAAAAAGAATCTGTTTATCCCTCGTCATGGGGAGGAGGGAGACAGTAATGGACTGATGATGACTATAGTGATTATAGGGTGAGTGCTCCTGCTGTGACTTGAGCAAGCCTTTGTTTATATATCAGCACTTGGTATTAAACGCAAATTCTTGAGCATGTCAGGCAAGCACTCTCACACTGAGATGTATTCCCCAGGCCACTTTTAACTTTGTATTTTGAGAGAGCATCTCACTAAGTTGTTCAGGCTGGCCTTCAACTCACTCTGAAGTTCAGGCGACCCTCAAAATCGCCGTATTCCTACTTGCCTTAGCTTCCTGAGTAACTAGGGTTGCAAGGCTGAACCACCAGCCCATCTCCAACTGGTGTGTAGATGAAGCCCCATTTGTTTCCCATTTTACATGGGCTGTTGAACTCTGCCTTCATTTTTCTTTCCACAGTTTGGAAGTAATCAGAGCCTATTTACCTTGTGGAGGCGTCAACCACGTTAACAAGTGGAACGATGTATAAAGTTCTTCGTGAGTGATTGTTATTGTTATCCCTCAGTAAATGTTACCACAGGTCAAGGGACTTCAGCTTTTCAATTTAATATTGATTTTACCACAGGTCCAATTTTCATAGTAAACCATGCATTCTTTATGTATATGAGCTATATTTTGAAATATGAATGGAGTTACAAACATGTTAGCTTCTTGCCTAACAGAACTTTGGCATTCTCGCTTCCTGTCATTTATTTTAAATATAATCACCAGTAAACAATAAAGGAGCTGCACCTAGGAGTCTGGGGACCCAGGGACTTGTTGTTTTGTACCTGATTTTCACGGTTTCTCTTCAGAGATATGACTTTATATTTCTTAAAAATATCCACATTTCTTTAGTTTCTTTTTTATGGGAGGGACAGAAATCCCCTTTGATGGGAGCTGTGATGAGAGTGTGGAGAGATGGCCTATGAGGGAGCTTGATGAGCATATGTCATTCATAAGTGAGAGGTGGGGTTTATAAGTTCTTCTGTGTAAGAAGGGCAACTTGCATAGAAACTAAAATTATGCATATAATTCATAGTGCCCAGCTATGCATATCATTCTTTTATAGGAAAGTGAGAACTTCTAGTTGTCTGGCTCAAGAAATACTTCTAGCTATTGTCTAAATGTCAATCATTTCTCTCTCCGTACTTTAAAAGCAATAGGAGAATGGTACCCACATTCATCCTGAGTCTCTCATGTGGATATGTAGTTTTCTCTTTCTGTATTGTCTTCTCCATTTTATCAGCTTTCATCATTAATGAGTAATATCTTCCAATCTGTTGAACAAGGCTTAAAATTATATTTCCAAGATATCATTTAAAATACACATAACTGAAGGATAGCAACCCAAACCCTTTGAGTGTTTTTTTTTTCATTATGTACATAGAAAATCAGTTCCAAGTATCTAACTTTGAAATATGAAGTTGACTAGCTCTAGGGTAGAAACACTTGGTGGATATTAAATTTGTTAAGAATCTAACTAGTTGTCTATGCACTTAAATTATAAATTAACATGCTCTCTTTACAGAAAGATAGAGTAACCAATCCTTGCTTTAGATATCTTTGGACTGTGTGTGTGTGTGTGTGTGTGTGTGTGTGTGTGTGTGTGTGTGTGTACATAGTGTCAAATTCCACAAGTGGCCAATCTACTGAGAAATTTGGATGTTCTGTTGGTGAGTTTGCTAGGTAAATACTACTTTTTAAGTGGCTTCTTTAACATCAGAACAGTAGTCAGATATTTCATGGCAGCATTTACATTTTCTGTGTTTTTTTTTTTTTTTTTTTTTTGTGTGTGTGTGTGTGTATTAGGCATCTTCAGGAAAAAAAGAAAGGAAGCCAAGTTACAGAAATGAATAACTATTTCAGCTTAAGTTTAATTTCCTTGGAGATCTAATGAGTTTTAGCAATCCATTGTGTGTTCAATTGTTTCAGACAAGGAATCCTTTCATTTTGAACTCAGTGAGGTCATTTTGCTACTTTCCTACAAGGTTGTTACCAGAGAGAATCATTTATTTGTATTTATTCTAATTGTTTACATCTTTCGTGGCTGTGTATGTGTTGTGTGTGCAGGGTGTCTGAGTGTGTATGTGTGCAGGTAACTGTGCACCCTGTGTGTGTGTGTGTGTGTGTGTGTGTGTGTGTGTGTGTGTGGTGTGAATGTACTCATGTGTAGGTGACAGTGCACCCCTGTGTGTATGTGAATGTGTGCATGCATAGGTGAATGTGCATGCACCCCCTGTGTGTGTCTGAATGTATATACGGGTAAATGAATGTACCGACCTCTTTGTCTTCTTGTGGACACCAGAGGTCAACAATGGGTAGCTTCCTCTGTCACTCTCCACTTTATTTTTGGGGAAAGGGTCTCTGACTGAACCTGGAGTCTGCTGTTTCAACTAAGCCAGCTAGACAGAGAATTCCCAAGGTCTGTCTCATTCAGCTCCACCAGTGCTAGGGTTCATGAGTACTCTGCCTTCCTAGGCTTTTGGATCCGAATTCAGGATGCCATGCTTGCACAGAGGACACTTTATTTACTGAGCTATTTTCATATTCCCTCCCTTTGTCCTTTATAATGAGTCAAACAGTTGAGGGCACTCCTTGTTGTCAAACAATAGTATAAAGCAGTGGTAAACTGAGATTCGGGACAAGTAAGTGTTGGAGCAGGTATGAGCTTTAACTCTGACACTATTGACACTTTGAGGGAAATGAACAGTAACTCCTCTTTTGTCAGAGGCAGAACAGTTATGATAGACTGGTACCATGCCATGGTTGTGTGTGAGCTCACTGGCCTTGGGAATATCTAAGACTGCTATTACAACCCTGACAGATCTCTGCCCCATTCTTTTGAGGTCATATTGTTGGCCAGTGTTATAGCTACTGGATATTACATTATCTTTTATGTGTATTAGGGGAAACAATTCAAATTGTTGGTATTTGACAAGGAAAATAGAAATAAAACATCTTATTATGATATGTAGTAAGAGCAAGAATATCACATTGTTTATATTTTATTTCCTATTAATACAGTCATGTAGAGTCATTGATTTGTTTATGCAACAGGAATAAATTGTATCCTGTCCTACTGCTTCTAATTAAGGATACTAAATTTCTTTCTTTAATATATGATTTTTATTAATTCTTTGAGAATGCTATAGAATGTATTTTGATCATATTCAACTTACAAATGTGGTTGAGTACTATTAACAAATTGTCTTATATATTAAAGATGATTTATCCTAATCCTTAATGGCTTTATTGTTCTGTAATCTAGACTTTTTTATGAATGTGGCAACCCAGGCATTATTAGGAGGTCTAGATAATTAAGAAATATTCAACTTAATTACCAAGAACACTTCTGTATATAAGGCTATTAGCAAGTGGGCTTATAAAGAGTCTGATAGGAGAACAGCACTCATTCTATTAATCTGTATTTCAGGAAGACACCTCAGCATGAAATGGGAAAGGCTGAAGTGTAGGTGAAACACTTTACTGGAGCTTATCCAGCCTTAGAAGAAGCATTCACAGCATTTGATTATGAAGAAGATGTTATGCGATACCATTCCCTGAGCAACATCAGCAAACATTTACTTATCCCAGTTAAGGAACTGACAATAGACCAAAATAAGGGCACCACCAAAAGCCAACTAGGTAAATCAATGAATTTTATTATAGCTACTATAGTATATATACTATACTATTATAGTTCTGCCTCTGACAAAGGAAAAGTTTCTGTTCATTTCCCTCAAAGTGTTGCAAGTGTCAGAGTTAAAGCTCATACTTGCTCAAATAATATTATTATTATTTTTTGTTTTGTTTTTTTTTTTTTTTTTTTTGTGACAGGGGTTTCTCTGTGTAGTTTTGGTGCCTGTCCTAGATCTCACTCTGTAGTCCAGGCTGGCCTTGAACTCTCAGAGTTCCGCCTGGCTCTGCCTCCCAAGTGCTGGGATTCAGAGGTGTGCGCCACCACTGCCCAGCAGATGAGGGGTTATTTACAGAAGCAGAAATTACTCAAGGAGAGCTGAGTCACCCCCAGTATGGGTGACAGCTCATGAAAACCAGAAGTTGGGACTAACAGGCATATCAACAAGGTTGAGGGCTCATC
Source organism: Peromyscus leucopus (assembly GCF_004664715.2). Classification (NCBI taxonomy): domain Eukaryota; kingdom Metazoa; phylum Chordata; class Mammalia; order Rodentia; family Cricetidae; genus Peromyscus; species Peromyscus leucopus. The sequence goes on from NC_051074.1 coordinate 30,947,229, forward strand.
TGGTCTGAGCCTTCTCCAGGCAACTCAACATGTTTGGGATAATATCCCAGCAGTTCTTATTGATTACTTAAGTTTGAGAAGGTAGTGGCTTACTGTATCTGCTTAGTTTCAGGGACTTCCTAAATCTTTTGAGCTGTTTACTTCCTGAGTCTTAATGAGCCTCCCAGAAGGATGGACTATTTCAACTCCCTGTAGATCATCCTGGGTCTTAAGAAGCTTGAATCCAAGATGAAATAAATGTTTTCCCTCTACCTGAGAGAAAATTGCTACTCAAGGAAGGATAGAAGTTTGTGCTACTAACCAATAAACTGTAAGAGATACTCCAAGAGAACTGTTGCAGAACAAAGATCTAGAATGTTAGTTCTAGAGGTACAACCATGCAGATATGCATGATGATACTGATGAGGGGAAAAGAGCACACCTGTTTTTTCTTTGCTCCCTTGCCCTCTTTTGATCAACACTCTGGAATTTTCATGGGAAAAAAGTCAAATTTTGGAGATACAGCTTAGATATCAGTAGAGGCTTGAGAAAGGGTCCCAAACAGACAGGACTCACTTGAAATTTCAGGAGCTTTAGGTAATCTAAGAATTCAGGAGACATTTTTCTCCTTCCTAGGAAAGATCTTAGAAATGAAAATTTTTTAATTTCTTGTCCTCTTTCTATGGTAGATGAGGGGGCTCTGTTGATGTGTTTAGACATAGATCATAAATAATCCCACAGGGGTCTCTCATTCCTGGTCATAGGTTGACTCTGTGTTCTGGAGGACTGTGATGTGGAGGTAAGAAAGTCTTACAGAAAAGAATCACTCCTCACAAGGGTGTCTATAACTCACCCACCAAATTGCTGAGACTGGCTGGTTTCCAGGTGGTAGATGGTCAAGTGACGCACCTGGATTTCTCTGTCTTGGCCTTCACTTGCTCATAAGATCTTGTAGCTCATCTCCAAGAGCAGTCCTGCATTGTGTGACATTAGGGTTCTGGAGTCTTCAACCTCACCAGTAAGATAGACATTCTAAATAAAAAACTTGATTTATTATTAAAATAGAAACCAAAACCAAAACCAAATATGCATCTTGTCTTTCTGAGCTTGGGCCTAATGCCAGGATTGTATCAGAAGTACATACAAAAGTGAATGGCTTATCTTTAGTGGTCAATTCCTATTTTGTAGAGTAAGAAAAATGTTTTTAGTTAGAGAGGTGGGTATAGAAAGGGGAGAGACTGGCTAGCAGCTTGTTCCTCTGGGTTTTGAATATTTACTCCCACAATTGATTAAAATATTGGGAAGTCTTATTTCACAAACTGATTGGCCTATGAGGGCCTCACGAGGAAATTTTGCTTCTAGCCCTTTGATTATACTTTCTGCCTAGGAGCTGTCACTTTGGTCCATAGATTGAGTGATCCATAGTATGTCAGATTCTTGCTATCATCCAAAGTAAAATCAACCCCAGAAGGTATCAGCTGGCCTTCACAGATTACCAGGTCCTAGGAGTAGATGCACTTGGTGCAGAGGACTAAGGCAGTGATACCAGGTCTGAAAAGAGCCAGTGTCTCTCCTTTCCTGTCTCTTTAATCTGTAGAATCAAAATGGCAATCAGGCAGAGACTGTACCTGATGCTAGGCCAGGAGCATCTACACAGGGCTCTTAAGCAAATAGCATTTACCCAAATGATTCCTTATCAGGATGTATTCTGCTTTTCTCTCCTCTTTGTGTATCATTTTATAGACCCCTCTTCACTGTCCATGCTTTGTAGCTAACTGTTGGGGTGGTAAACTCTTTAAAGTGTTTCTATATCTTTCCTCTGAGAGATGGACACCCCAATGTCTACTTTGAATACTTTAAAACGCACAGCTCACCCAGTGTTTAAGAATCAAGTGTTCTCACTACTTGCCTTCTTCCCCACTGACAGTCCTAAGATGACCTGCCTCTTTTTGCCCTCTATTTTGGAGCTGCTATAGGTAGGCGGAAAGCAAACAAGATCTTTGATTTCTCTTGTGTTACATGCATGGATGTGTTCATTGATATAGTGTGAGGAAGAGCTACAGGGGAATCCTGGCAGCTTGGAGCATTAGAAAAGGAGCACTATTGGGAAGAGGCCTGAAAATAGGAGTAAAGAATGAGAAGATAATTTCCAGAAATTGCCAATAGGGAAAAAATTCTGTATTTTTCAAATTGAAGGGTACAAGTGAATAAAGGAATAAACTGAAACCAGGGGGAAAATCCAGTTGAGAGGAAGTACTTTCTGTCTGCTGATGTCAGACCTCCTGTCCTTCCCTAAGCAGGGAACAGAGCTTGTCAGTTTCAAACAGCAAGAGACTTCCATTCTGACTCCTTCAAGGATTGTATTTCATATAGGTGAGATTGATCAATTTCAAATGTCTGAATACAGTGAGCTTCAACAACAAATTTGGATAAGGGTGTGCCATACCTTCAGATATCCAAGGATACTTTTCTTCAACTGAGAGTTTAGAGTAAGTACAATTATATGGAGCTCTGTGACAGGTTCATCCCTAACTAGAATCCATCCCCCATGTTTTCCTTAGAAGGGATAGTTGGCTATGTCTAGACTCATTTGTCCTTATCACTATTGGTGTGAGTGTGAGCTGACATGCCCTACTATCTCATCGTTAGGGGCTACTGCTCACTAAAATGAACAGGCTATCCCCTCTTGTTGCTGGAGGGCTTCTCTCCAGCTTCCACCAAGCCCCGCAGTCCCACAATCCACGTATAAAATAATCACTCAGACGCTTATAATACTTATAAACTGTATGGCCATGGCAGGCTTCTTGCTAACTGTTCTTTTATCTTAAATTAACCCATTTCTATAAATCTATACCTTGCCACGTGGCTGGTAGCTTACCGGCATCTTTACATGCTGCTTGTCCTGGTGGTGGCTGCAGTGTCTCTCTCCCCTTCTTCCTGTTTTCTCAATTCTCCTCTCTCCTTGTCCCACCTATACTTCCTGTCTGGTCACTGGCCATCAGTGTTTTCTTTATATAGAGTGATATCCACAGCACCCTCTGACAAAGAATTATTAAGTTCAAAGTGTGGACATGCTATTGCTGAGAAAGAGAAACTTGTTTCTTATGTGCATTACAAGTATAAATCAGAATAAGGTAGACATTCACAATGCCTTCTCGAAAGGCTTTGCAGACGTCCACTACCCATGGGATACAAAGAAAGATCCATTGCTTAAGTAGTAACAGTGATTAATTATTCAAGTGCAAGCCCACAAACCTTTCCCCTGCCCCCAAGGTACTAGATTTTAAAGAAGTGGTAAATTTAAAAAAAATTGATAATAGTGGACAAGCCCATAAAAAGCAGACTGATGATTGCATTTTGCATTTTCACATGAGGGTCTGTTTTATACCAGATCTCATAAAGAACAAAAGTGTTCAAGGAAGACGAGAGTGTGAACAATTTGAATGTTCACCAGAATGGCCTCGAGAAGAAACTGGTCATTTGTTATGAGAAAGAGGACAGCTTGTTCTTGCCATATCTAATGGAGACATAAAAGCTTAAAATTTACACAAAGACCTTGCATTTTTATCCTTGTAGAAGCTGTCTTGGGGGCCTTTAAAGTAGGGAGAGGAGGCTATGTGCACCATGAATTCGTTCCTCCCTCCTGATTCCTCGTCCTCTGACTACTCACTCCATTTAGTCGTGTTGGGAGATGATCCGCTATTCAGAGGCTCTAAAACCAGTGAGAATGAGATCTTCTTTAGGATGTTTCACCACATGCCTGGGTTGATAACAAGCAACATCTTTAAGGACAGAATCTTCATAGAGACCTTTTAAGCTCTTATGAATTCACATCAATAGAACTAATAAGCTTATGCTCTCAGGCTAGTGTGTGTGCCTATTAAGTAAAACTAATTTTACTTAATCTTAATTAGGTTTCAATTTCTATTTTGTCTCCTCAGTTCCTGCATTATTCTCTTAATTACAGCTTATTCTTAGCTTGACTGGGATGGGAAAATAAAGTCAAGGAGTAGAAAAAGGAGCAGGGTGTAAGCAAACCTGTTTAGGCAACAAGGTGCAGAAGACTAAACCTTATGGGACTGTGAGGAAGGTTGAAGATGTGCCTGTGTAAGAGTGTGTTTACTTCAAGGTTGAATTTACACAGAAATAGTCCCTCTCCCAGGTAGACCACTTTCTGTTTGAAAGAGTTCGGTACTTTGACTGCCTAGAAATATCTTATTCAAATATCCAATGTCATACTTTTGCTAGCATTTAGATGTGTAAAGTTGCTAAAAGACAAGCTGTAAACTGCAGCAAGCCTGCTTCCTAAAGTGAGTCAATAAGCCAATTGCTTCTCTGTAACTACACAAAACTGCATGGTCTGAGTCCCCTCTGAAGCCAATGGCAGCATCTCATAGCAAACCTCATAACAGCTCACTTCATCAATACAGGCCCTTGTTTTCTAAAATTTTAAAATTTCAAAATATTGGGTTGCAGCACGTATTTTGTAATTTCTTAGTTCCTTTCTTGAATATTAAAGATTATTTTTAAAAAGCAACTGAATTTGTGTCAAAGCCCCTGCTGAAAAGCAGAATCCCCCTGGTCCAGTGCCAAAAGCTCTTCCAGCAATATCCCACTGTGCTTCAAAGTGAAGCAAGTTGCTCCAGGACCATTGCAGTGTGGCTGCTGCCTCATTCATCCTCAGCCTCGTGGTGTGAAGCTAGAACATCTCGATGGAGGTATGAATGTGTGCACTATCAATGAGTGACTTGCTCACCTCACACCAGAATCCAGAGCAATTGTAAGTATGGAAGACTAGGGGAAAGAGGCCGAGCTATACTACCCGTGGTCCTGAAAACTGCCTTGTATTGTGTGGCTCAGTTCTCAGCATTGAAATGCTCCTTCTAGGAGGGAGTAGCAAAACTAACAGGCCTCATGAGTCCCCTCCCCATGGTTTTGTATGCAGTAAGCACTTGCTGGGAGAGTGGAGACTGTTTGGGGAGCTGTCTACAAGTCAGGCAGAGTAGAGACTGTGGAGCTGTCTACACATCAGGCCATGAAGTCCCAGGGTTGTAGCTTTTATGAGCTGTTACCCATGCTGGGGTGGGCTCTCAGGAACCTAGGTATGTATGGGTCACCCATTGTCCCACAACTCCAGTCAGCTCACTAGAGATTGGAGGAAGAGTTTCTATGTTTTGTCACCAGGCTCACTGAAATGAATAGATATTCATTTACATCTTCTTGAGAAATTCATGCAGTGTCCTGGTAGTCTTTTAACAATTTTCTATCATCTTCTACCAACACATAAACTAAGGCTTTTATCAATTAGAAAACTCAGCAGCTTCCTTGAGGTCATAAGGAACCCTGATTTTACTTAAGATTAAGCAAAATTAGTTGTACTTGCATGTCTTTGGACTTCGGGTGACAATTCCTAGGAAATCATGTAACATAAAGGAAGGATGTAGTGGCAACCTAGCCTGATGGTGGGTGAAAGCAGAGATGGGGGAATTCAGGTGCACTGTACTTTTTAAAATATGGTACTTGGTCATAGTCAGAGAACCAAAGAGCAGGGTTTAAGAAGATGTGTCTCACTGAAGAGTTATTTCTTTATTTTTGATTAAGCACCAAATGAATGAAGAAATTTATACTTACATCCTATTCTTTAGATGTTGTGTCTGGATAGATCTTTTATTTTTAAAGGGAGACATATTGAAATATAGTCAAACATATTCAAATAATGGAGATAGAGCATCATTTAGAAGATATCAAAGAAAAACATCAGTGTGGAAGAAATTTACTACAGGAATCAGGGAAAAACCTAGCCTCTTCTATGAGGTAAAAAATTAAAAATAAAACAAATAGATAGATGAAGTTATCATAAAATAGTATCAGGAATCCGTGTTTGATGAAATTGTATTTGGGTAGAAATAGACACTGTTGAAATTCATGCCAGCAAGTAGATAATTCAGGGTAGGAGAAGAAACACAAGCAATGAAATTGGTCTTATTTTTTGTTTTGAGGCAAATTTGAAAGTTTTACCAGGGTACTGAAGTGGGGGGGGGGCAAGACTGAAAATAAGGAGGAAAACAGAGAGAATAAGGAGCCAAGTTGAGAATTAAGGAATTCCAGAAGAAAAACAAATAGAGAGGAGGAGCGAAGTAAAGATTCAAATGTGATTAAATGAGTTTCCCGAGCTGGAAAAGAAAGAGCACGCAGATGAAAAGCACTTACCATGTTCAAAGAAAGCTGAATGGAAAGAGAGCTATGGAATGTTTGAATTACAGGGATGGAGAAGAAAGAGATGGTAAGCCATTCATACAGGAGCAGAGGGCGGGGGAAGGTGAAAAACAAAAGAACAAAGCTGGGCTGCCCTCAGACTGACATCTCCCCTGGCCAGCATGTAGCTGCCTCAGCAGACACAAACACTAACCTGACCATTTTATATTAGCAGGCTTACAAAGCATCCATTCGCAGAAATGGGTGGCATTTATAGATACGTTGAAATCAGGCCTAGCTCATTTCCCCCCTAAAAACTTTCACCTGTGAGACTCCAGAAGGGTTTAGATGCAGGTGTGACCAGACTGTCTGTCGCAGCAGCTGGTGGTGTAAGTGACTGGTGGTGCAGCTCGCTTTCTCATGTGCTGGGAAAAACTGTCATCTTAGCAAAGGCATGTGAATTGTCAGTGTTAATAAAGCTACGAGCATTTGAATGGCACAATACTGCTGCTTCTCAGTGTCATCTGGACGAAGGCTGGAAGTTAAATGCTTCAAATTTATTCATTTATTTTGTGAGTAATGTGTATGTATATGTGTTCTCGTGTGTGTGTGTGTGTGTGTGTGTGTGTGTGTGTGTGTGTGTGTGTGTGTGTGTGTGTGTGTAGGCCTGAGGACAAAATTGGATGCTTTCCCCTTGTCAGAAATAGGATCCTTTTCTATGTTCACTGCTGCATACATCAGGCTAGCTGGCCTGTGAGCTCCCAGGGACTTTCCCTGTCCTTACCACCCTGCGGGCTCTTAGGAGGGCTGGCAATAAAGATGGACCGGTGCCTGCTTTACTTGGGTTCTAGGGACAGGAGCTCAGGTAAGTACTTCACCCACTGATCTTAATTTTCATATGAAGTCATTCTCCCTGTTGCTAAAGTATCTTTGAGGACATCTGCAATACATTTCTTTGAAAATATGTGTTTCATTTCTTGGATGAAATTTTTCATGCAATGTGGGTACTAGAGTCAGTTTGGACATGACTCTAGGCCCCATCAGGAGAATGATACTAGTACTACACTCACTACACCTCCTCAGAAAACTGTTGGTTTAGGGGAATCAGCTTTCCCATCTGTAACACTAAAATATTGTGTATTTTTCTGTGAAGGCTAAATAACTCATCTTTTTTTATCATAAATAGACAAAAATACTTAGAACAATATCTAATGTACATTTTCGTAATAAGAGCTGTGAATTTGTATCATCATGTCCACATAAGAAACATATTTTACACACACACACACACACACACACACACACACACACACACACACACACACACACACAAAGTGTACAAAGAAACCTAAAAAGAAATTATGGCTATTTATTATAATCCCATATTTATCATGCATTAGTGGGCTATGCTATTGGAGCCATTCTAATCTTACTACTTTTTAATTTCTTGGGCTTAATTCCTCCTCCTAAGAATCCAGGAAGGTAATATTTTTTAATATTTATTTTATTATTGTTATATATATATAATATATATATATGTCTCTGTGTAGGTTCTATACATTTTAATCATATTACTTTTTGTTTTCTTGGGCTTAACTCCCCCCCCCCAAGAATCCAGGCAAGTAATGTTTTCTTAAAATTTATTTGTATTATTGTAAATTATATATATGTGTGTCTCTGTGCAGGTTTGTACATGATAGTGAGTGCTGGTGCCCTTGGAGGCCAGAAAAGGTGGTAGAGTCCTTGGAGCTGGGCTTAGACAGTTTTGAGTTGCCAAATGTGGATGCTGGAGGCTGAACAGGATCCTCTGCAAAGGCAGTATGGACTCATCATCACTCCAGCCCCAACAGTGTTTCCTTTAAAGAGGTCACAGAGGTACCAGTTTCACTTTCATCCTAGAGCTTTGTCTACTTTGCTCTTTCCTTAAAATGGGGGGGGGGGGGAGAGGAGAAGAGTACCCAAGGAGATCTGGGGGAAATACTCAGTGTTGTACCAGATCTCTCCTGTTTCCTCCATTGCTCTACTCTTCCGATGACAGACACATGCCCCAAAGTACTTCAGTGATGTTGTCAGCCAGAGAAGTAACTCTCTGTAGCTTCAAAGGATTGAATTAAACACGATCATGGTGTCTAACGCCTAGCCCCACATTTACCCTGCACAGAGAACTGGATAGAATTAGTACTTGCTGGATGGTTGAAGTTCTCTGGAGTAGTGGATTGATGCCCTTGGGCAGGTTTGGCAATTGAAGCTAGCCCTGACTCTTTTGTGTTCTATTCCAAGCTATAGAATGTGGCATGACTCTTTCAATACATCCTTTCATCTGCGCCATAATGCCGCGACTCATTGTAACAAAAGCCTTCATGGATTTCATGTCCAGCCCTTAAACCTGGTGTTCTTTGTCAGTAATTGAACATTCAGTTTGGGAGAGAGCTAGAAGGGTAACCATGGCTTGTAAATAACTTATAAAGCGTATTTTTGAGATGTGCTGTTGTTTTAACCAAACATTTTTGCACATTCTCTCTCTCTCTTTTTTTCTTTAAATACTGTGTTTTGTTCAGTGACACTCTTGGTACACTACTTATTTGAAACCAATATCTCCAGCTGTTTTAAATTTTTCTAAATTTAGATTTTCTTTTGTTAGAGAGAATTCCTTAAGATTTCCTATATGAGGATTTTAGTTTAGTGTATGTGTGTGTGGGGGGGCGGGGTCACAATTTTTATCATCCTTTTTAGTATCAATATTATTGAAGTAAATCTCCCAGATATTGAATAATTAAAAAAATCTCTTTTGGTTACTTTCTAAGTCTATAGTTTGCAATAATGATGAGTTACAACATCAAGAAAGCTTATTGTGTGCTAGGCACCAAGTTATATGCTTTGTATATGTAGATTATGTTAATAAAGTATTTCAATAACAATAAGAAGGTACTGCTTTCATGTGTGTATGTGTGCATGTATGTGTGTGCCTATGTATGTATGTATGTGTATTCCTGTATGTGTTTCCTCACGTGTATACAGGTGCATTCCTCTCTCTCTCACTCTCTCTCTCTGTTTGTGTGTGTGTGTGACCTCACATATATTATGCAAATACTGTATCATTAGCAATTAAAAAAATTAATCACTATAAGACAATTTGATGTATTTATCAGTAGAGTGTAACAATTTCAACTTTTGTATTTAACTTATCATGGTTGGGTAATTGGTCTGTTTGCTAATAGGACATCCGTGACTTAGAGAGGTGAAATAGTTGTGTAAGTTTATATAGAAACATCAAAGGTCTTAGGTCTGATTAATTCCAAAGCCCATTCTCTCCACAATTCCATTTAGTTACAGTTAGATTGGCATCTGCCATGTATTTGTGCTAATTTATGTGAGCCAATCCTGTGCCTAATAGCAACAGGAATATGTATTGGTTTCCACGAGATATTTTTTTTTCTGCACAGTTTCCAGGAACAGTTAAGGAAATCATGGGGAAAAGCCCTAGAATCTTCAGCTCTTGGGGTCTTTGAGGAAGTTAGTCACTGACCAATGTGAACCATCTATTGAGAAGAAAATGAGGCAGAATTCAATGAGTGCTGTGCTGTGTGGAAGTATTTAAAAGCACAGTAGTTCTATTTGCTTACCTTACCTTTGCAAAGATTTGCAGGAATCTTATCTCTCATGAGTGAGAATCACAGAGGGGGAGACATGCAACCTGGAAAACTGGTGTTCTGAAACAGGCCTCTTCCTTATAACAAGTGGCTGGTGTAAATGTGTGTGTGTGTGTGTGTGTGTGTGTGTGTGTGTGTGTGTGTGTGTGTGTTCCTTATAGTGCATGCTATAGCATGTCAAACACATTGAGAAGCCATGTTATGTATATCTGCAACATCAAAACAAAATAAACATGAAGAGGAGGCAGCCTTGCCTTGTCTTAAAGCTGTTTATGTTCCAGGTGGTTTGGCTTTTAAGGTTCTAGTCAGGTGACGTAGCTGCAGTGACAGACCCCCACTTCCCCAAATCCTCTCATAACAAAAGGTAGAAGAGATACTGATGGAGTTGGACCCAAGCTACCCTGAGAAGGGAGCCCTTCCTGTGTCTTGTACTTTGACAACCAGCTCTTGTGTGGTACCCATGTGCAAGGAAGGAGTTTGTTTAAGTAACTGTTTAGATTGAAACTCCAATTAACATGAGTTCACACATGTCATACTGTTTTAAGAAAAGTAGGATCAAAGCAGACAGACAAAACCAGAAAGAAATACCACCAAACAAACTGGCATCCTCCCCTGTACCATATCTCTTAGAGTAACCTGGAAGTTTGCCACATCTTCTGGAAAATGCTGCTTTAATATTGAGTTGAAGGAAGAGCTGTTAGCAAATAGAGACCTATTATTTGGTGAAGATAAGTGAAAAGTGGGAATAAAAAATAAGCACATTTGCTTTGGAGATGAGACTCTGTGTGCTGGCAGCCAAATGTCTCCATGTTAGGAATGGGGCTGTGACCCTCACTTGTCTGGAGACCACAGCACTAGAGGATCAAGAAACCTTGCCTGGAGATATATCCTTGCATCAAATCCCCCCAGCCAGTTTGCCAGATGGGTAAAAGTGGATTAAGCCCAAGGAAGGGATAAATCTTTCCAATGGTACTCAGACATGGATGGTATTTTCTGCTTCTTTTTACAGAGGCCGATGATCCGATTTAGGGAAGAAAAGTAGAGATCAGGGACAAGTGTAAGCTGCCCCAGAGATCTCTACATTAATCTTTTAAACTCATTACCTTATTTTCTCTAATAGATGTCATTTGTCAAAAGTAGCGTGCCATTAGATTTTTCTTGCTATTTAAATATTTGTCATAAATATGTCAGTTTCTAAGTCTTTTTTTAAAATCTCTTGAAATGGCAAATAGCGACTTGTAATTTACTTAAGAATCAGAAAGCCTTCATTTGGCATTCATTACTATTTAGTGTTCTCATATAATATAGGACCAAAGTAAAATGCAACAGTGAAGTTATTTCCTGAATTGTTTTGTAATAATTGGTTTGTCTGTTGTTGTTGTAACCTGCTAAGTAATTAAGTAGGACATGTGTTTCTGAGACCATCAGTGACAGAGATGTTGCCCCAAACAAGAAAGCATTTAGATCTGTCTTTAGGGTATATGTTGAAGCTTTTTATATGATCATCAGTGCGTCGTCTTCAGGGTGGAATGTTTTCCTTCATGAGTGGATCAAAGGCTTTCAGTTTGGAACTTGGAATGTAGTGAGTGAGGAAAGTATGCAGGATAATTTAACAGGATAATGTAAGTCCAAGTTCAAAAGTATTTATATTCCCCCCAGAGACCTTGTTCTGAAGTATCTCTAAGTAGCATGTGTGATTGTGTACTTAATACATGCCTGTGTTGTTAGTATAATAAAGACTTTCTGATCTGATGCCCTGGAGAAAGGTGTCAGTGCATGCAGGCAGAAGGGCCCTAGAGCAGAAACATATTTTGGCCTCTCATCACAGAAGCTAAGGGACAGCTGCTAATTGCCAATTGTCATAGACTTTGGACAACCTGGCCTTTGACCTTGCAGAGGAACTCTTCTCTGCCCTCCCTCTGACTGTGTTTAATTCCATGGCCTCTCTAGATTTGGGTACATTCCTGCAGCAACCTTGCCAGATTTCCTAGAAACTCCCTTTATTCACTGTCCCTGGGCTCTGGAAGGCAGAGCTAAGCCTCCAGTTGGCTTTTCCTTTTTTTTCTTCTTGACATTCCTTCATCCAAGAGGCTCCTGAAGGTCAGCTCCCCTATCTGTTCCTTTGAATTCACTTACTCCTCCCATTTTGGGATTCCCTATTTAGTTCCTCTCATGCTTGGAAGGTTCTGCCATGATTCTACACACCTGGGCGTGACTTTACAAGAGGCTTTGCTCTTTAGTGCAGATGTTAGCTTTCTTACTGTGTTCTCACAGGCTCTGATCTTGAAGCCTGGACTGGATTAGACATGAACTGACTCTGGAACTCATCTAGATACTGGCCCATAAGCTCTCAGTGAAGATGCATTGGGATGGCTTGAAGACTCAGGTGAGTCTGGGATTATAGGCTTGCACCAACATGCCAAGCTTTGGATTTCCTCAAAGGCCTATAGAAACAAGGTGCATATATGTATGCGGGTCAGAGAACACAGTGAATGGTCAGCATGCTATTTTGAATTTTCTCTGATCATCATATTTCTTAAATACATCCACCTTGCTCTTACCTTCCTTTTTGAAATGCCTTTGCTCTTTATCTCCCTGTGTAGAGGAAATCCTTCCCAATTTGTTAAAAGGCAGAGGTGGTTCATTTGCTCCATTATAGTCTACTAGAGTTGTTGTGTCACTGGTCAGGTGTCCTAAGCATTAGGCATTTGTCTCTTACGGTTATGCAAGCAGTAAGTCTGAAGGCAAAGCCATCAGAGTTGGCTTCTCATGAGACCTTACATCTTCACTTGTGACTGGCCACTTTCTTGCTGGTCTGCTCAGGTCTGGTTTGACCTACAGCCAGATTTGGATAGACTATTTGAATAGTTTCTTTAGTAAACAATGTATATATATATAAAAAAAAAAAACCTCTTGATACTGCTCATAAATGTCTCTATGTCTGGCTTTCTTTGAAATGTTAGAGAGCCTGAGCAGAGTTGGCTTATATCTTAAAGAGACTCAGGGTGCTGTGTTCTTCAGACTAAATACCTACTCTCCAGGCTTCATGTTCCACTAACATACTTTTGTCCTTTAATTGATTAGCCTAACTTCTGAGGCATTTATGTTTTTAATTCATAAAATATTGATATATCCTCACTTTTCTAAACATGTTCTACAGATCACTACATTAGTGGTTCTCAGCTGGTGGGAATTTTGTCCCCACAGAATAGTATTCAAAGCTCCACCCTTTAAAATTTTATGAGTTGTATTTGTCCCTGTGTTTGGGATGGAGAAATTCATGAGCCATGGTGTTTGTTTGGAGGTCAGAAATAAACATGCAAGGAATCAGTCCCTTCCTTCTACCCTATGACTTCCAGGGACTGAACTCATGTTTCAGTTTGGTGGCAAGTACATTTATCTTCTGAACTATCATACTGACCCTGAAGCCATTTGTGACTTCCACAACTACAAGGTGGGCAGGTGCTGAGGCTTCTGGTAGTAGAGTCTGAAGATGTTACTACATGTTCTATAGTGTGCTCCCATAATGCAGTGAACGTGACTAGGAATATCAACAGGGCTAAGGTTTTAAAACCTAGATGAATATAACTAGAAGGAAGAAAGAGGCTCCATATCTCTGTTTGCTGCCACTACTTTTCCATTTGATGACATTCTGACAGTGGGTTCAGACCCATTAGAAAACAGTACCCAGGATAGCTCATATGTCTGACCTATTATGTTCATAGAAACTTTTCTATGACTTTCTAAGGTTCAAGATTTGGGCACATTTCTCATGCCTATCTCAAGTGTTTACTTCCATCCTGTTTCACCCAACTAGCCAAAGAGTCTTGCCTTTCTGTTTTATTTCAGTCTTGATCAATACCATGACCCTCCTGGTTTGCTGAAAAAACTTCTTGGTACATCTCACTCTTCAACATTCTACACATGGTCTCCAAGCTACTTTCTGGAATGTACAGTATATTACCTATTTACTTTTTCCAGGCCTTCTAGCCCTGTTAGTTCTTTCCCCTTATGTTCAGTGACTGAGCTTTTGTAGATGTCTGACAGTACTTTATGTTTGCTTGCCTGGATCAAGTCATCTATACAGTCTCAGCCCAGCAATTTAAGTTCTTCCCATAGTTCCCTAATAAGGTCAAGCCATGTATGAATATGGCTTATGCTTCAAGTAGACATTTATAATTTTTGTGAAATACTCAGACTCTTAGCATTTATGTTAAGCACTTCTTACTTATTCTTTATATATTGATTTTCTTTTAATGCTACACACAGTATTAACCCAGATGCAATTTTCTTGAAGTAGAAGCTATATTTCTACCTAATAATAAATAAGTTCATGACTCAAAATTCAGTTGTAAGTTGTTTACTGAACCTTTTTGCTCAATATAGAATATAGATTGTTGGGAATATTCATTATCAATGGTCAGGTAATTAAATGCTTTTAATCCTTGAAGGAAGAATAGTAGAGGGGAAGGGTGTGGATCTTGGAGTTAAAGGGTGTTGAGTTTCTGTCCAGGTTCTACTGATTAATAGTTATGTAGCTTCTGGCAAATGAGTTAGTCTCTATTCACTTCAGTTTTTATTAATCTATAAAAATGGAAAGAAGACTGTCTCTGGACTAGGTTGTTCTGATGACTGAAAAAGTGGTCAGAATGATTTTTTTCTCTGAGAAAACTTCAATCTGCCATTGGTGGCTTTGAAAATTTGAAGGTGGGGTGGGAGACTCAAAAGACAAGGAATGGGGCAGTGACATCCTTTGGCTTGGGTCCAAAGAAATGGGTTCTTCTTTAGAGCTTCCAGAAAGTGTGTGATCCTGCCCACACTACTATCTTATTTCAATGAGACTTATTTTGACTTCTGACCTCTAGAGTTGGCCGGTAATAAATCTGTGTTAAGTCATAAAATGTATGATAAAATTCTAACAGTAGTGATAATAAACGAGTATAATTTTCTTATTCCTCTTAAGGGTTTGTACTTGAATGGCCTACCTCAAGAAGAATGCAGAAGAGAGTGTCATTTCAAATAGTCATATTAGGTGCTTGAGAAGTGGTACTAAAAGCTGTGTACTAAAAGGGGAGAAGGTAAGAAGCTTGTTGTTGTTTACATGGTAGTCTGTGCTGTGGGATGGTCTGTATGTCAAATGTGTTGCTCTGATTGGTCAATAAATAAAACACTGATTGGCCAGTAGCCAGGTAGGAAGTATAGGTGGGACTATCAGAGGAGAATTGAGAGAACAGGAAGGCGGAGGGAGACACTGCCAGCTGCCGCTGCCATGACAAACAGCATGTGAAGATGCCAGTAAGCCACGGGCCACAGGACAAGGTATAGATTTATAGAAATGGATTAATTTAATATGTAAGAACTAGATAGCTAGAAACCTGAGCCATTAGGCCAAACAGTTTAAATAATGTAAGTGTCTGTGTGTTTATTTTATAAGTGGGTTGTCGGACTGCCAGGCCTTGGTGGGATCCAGAGAGAAAACTCTCCAGCTACAAGTCTGTGTCATTATTCCGATTGATAAGAGCTTCTATGTTTTATTAAATAAGAGTCAGTTTGTGAAATGGCCTTATTGACTAGCAGAATCAATCCCATTCTGTTATCCCTAAGAGATGTGTCCTTCAGTCATTACTCTTTATTATGAGTATAAAGAAACTACAAACTTGCTAAGACAATCATAACAATAATCTCATTATCATTGAACTAGGTCAAGAATTAGACAGTGGAGATTTCTCATAGGTATGGTAGTGATATGAAATGAAATCAGTAGGTATGCGTGGACTATTGATGTGTACAACAGCCTGGACCACACAAGCATTAATGGAAATGTAAAGATGTGTTTAAATGATAATAAATGAGTCACAAGGTGCTGTGGGATGGTCTGTATGTTAAATTGCTCTGATTGGTCAGTAAATAAAACACTGATTGGCCAGTGACCAGGCAGGAAGTATAGGCGGGACTAACAGAGAGGAGAAGAGAGGGAACAGGAAAGCAGCAGGAGACACTGCCAGCCACCACCGTGACAAGCAGCATGTGAAGATGCTGGTAAGCCACGAGCCATGAGGCAAGGTATAGATTTATGGAAATGGATTAATTTAAGCTATAAGAACAGTTAGCAAGAAGCCTGCCATGGCCATACAGTTTGTAAGCAATATAAGTCTCTGTGTTTACTTGGTTGGGTTTGAGCAGCTGTGGGACTGGTGGGTGACAGAGATTTGTCCTGATTGTGGGCGAGGCAGGAAAACTCCAGCTACAACAAGGTAAATGGAAAATTGTAGAATCTATCATGATGTTTATAGAGATGTTTAACTGACAATGGTGGGTGGATTAAAAAGCACAAGGTTACAGAAGAGACCAACACTGCAGTGGACCTGGTTCTGGCCCTGGAAGATGCTTCCATTACTGAGAAAGAGATTTCTGCTCATGGAGTGCTTGAGGTCTGTAACGAGCCTTTCTCTGTCTCACCAGCCAGCTCCCAAATAATGACATGAATATCTATTATTAATTGTGGAAGCTCAGCCTATAGCTTAGGCTTGTTCCTAACTAGCTACTGTAGCTAAAATTAACCAATAATTTTTTAATCTATGCTCTTTTATGTGGCTTTGTTGCCTTTACTCTGTACTGCCCATCCTGCTTTCTCAAAGTCTGCTTTCTCAAGTGACTCTGCCTTCTTCTTCTCAGGGTTTTTCTCTCTCTGCCCAGAAATCCTTCCTATCTCTCCTGCCTAGCTATTGGCTATTTAGCTTTTTATTAAACCAGTCACAGCAATACATCTCCGCAGTATACAAATATCCCACCACAGAAGTTCCTCTACCAATTTTAGGGAGATTTTCAAGTCCTTCTAGGCTGAACTCAGGGCTTGGATTATTTTTATAGTTGTTAAATTTCATTCTGTATGAAAGAGATGGAATGGTGTATGATGAAAGTCTCCAATTATGAGGAAAAAGCAGTGACTTACATGGTACTATGGTCATTTCTACTTGAGTCTCTCCTGTTTTCTTTTATTTTATTTTACAGTACCATTCAGTTCTACATATCAGCCATGGATTCCCTTGTTCTCCACCCTCCTGCCCCCCTCCCCTTCCCCCCAGCAAGCCCCCTATTCCCACCTCCTCCAGGGCAAAGCCTCCCCTGAAGACTGAGATCGACCTGATAGACCCAGTCCAGGCAGGTCCAGTCCCCTCCTCCCAGACTGAGCCTAGCGTCCCTGCATAAGTCCCAGGTTTCAAACAGCCAACTCATGCAATGAGCACAGGACCCGGTCCCACTGCCTAGATGCCTCCCAAACAGATCAAGCCGATCAACTGTCTCACCTATTCAGAGGGCCTGATCTAGTTGGGGGCCCCTCAGCCTTTGGTTCATAATTCATGTGTTTCCATTCATTTGGCTATTTGTCAAGCGAGTCTCTCCTGTTTTCTTAGTAGTGTGACCCTGGCCTATGTGACCTAAGGTGCTGGTGATTTTTCCTATACTCTTCCCTCAGTCATAACACTTATTCTTACGAAGCACTGGACTTTGCTAACACTTGCTTTTCTGCCCAGCATCTTCCTACTTCCTCAGCTGTCCCAAACCGAATCTTTTTTTTTTCCCCACAGTTTATAGTGAGTTTCTTATTGCCAATCTGCAAGTCACACTGAACATGTCATTACATCACTTGTGTAGGACACCGATTTTGTTTTGGGGAAGAGAAGCAAGCGCTGTTCTCACTGGTGAGTTCATTACAACTTCAGAGGAATCCCACAGCCTAGACAATAGAGTTTCAGTAAACATGTTAAGGGAAGCAGACAATGCTCTAGAGGCCTAGATACACTTTCTTGCTGTATTGTGTAATCAGGAGGATGGTCTTCTTCAGGACAATATGGTTCACAAGACTGGAACAATCCCAAGGGACTGACAGGGACTATGAGGATGGGAAGGAGGGCTATCTAGAGCCATTTTACATCAGAGATAACTGTGACAAAGTCCTCAGACCTGTAATCTCTCCTCTGATCATCTGACATAGCATTTAATGTATTCATCCGCTTTGTCCCAGAAATCCTCCTTGTCTCATAAATGATGTTCAATATTCAGTGGATCATCAAAATTCAAAAGGTCAGTAAATAAAGAGTTGAATCCCCAAACAACATCCTTCAATGTCCTAGTACGCGCCCGGC
This sequence comes from Peromyscus leucopus, assembly GCF_004664715.2. Classification (NCBI taxonomy): domain Eukaryota; kingdom Metazoa; phylum Chordata; class Mammalia; order Rodentia; family Cricetidae; genus Peromyscus; species Peromyscus leucopus. The sequence goes on from NC_051074.1 coordinate 30,965,200, forward strand.
CAGTGCCATCAATTGAATGTTCTCTTAGTAAACTTAGACATATTTCTCCCTGTTTCTGTGATGTTGGGGTGAGCAATTTTAGTCAGGCATTTCACCTTGGGAGGCACCATGTGGTATGCAGCAGGAACTTCAGTTTCAAACTGAAATTTTCCACCCTGGCAGTAGCCCTCATCTAGGCTTACAGTCTGCTGAAAGCAAGGAAGCTTGTGTGGTTCATGCTTGTGACACGTACAGGGTAAATTAGCTTCAAGCTCAGCAGCCTCTTTAAAACACAACTTGTCTCTCACAGAAACCCTCCAAGTGGAATCCGATGTGGAGGTTGATGTCCGGATCCTCTGAGACCACCGTCTGTCCCTCTTCAGCTTGCTCGTCAGCGTTAGTATTACTGCCACCTTTCTTCTGAGCACCGGTGAGTCTGGCAAGGCGGGCCAGTATCCAACATCATGCTTGACCGGCAGGGCAGTAATACGTGAAAGCGCTCCCAGCTGAATCTTGGATCTCTTTCATCAGCCAAAGTCCTTGGTCTGAGCTCCCACAGAGTGATCTAGGAATGAGATCTCATGCCAACAGAATGAGATTCCTTTCATAAAAACGCAGAGGAACCATTTGATATAAATGCACAGTCTGGTTTTTTTATTGTTATTAATGTACTCAGTAGGTATTATCCTTTGAGAAATGGCTCAATAGAACTCTGGTTGTTTTTGTAGCCTTCACATAAAAAAGAATATTAAAGGGCTAGTATAGTGTCATCTGGGAAAGTACATCTAAACATAGAAGCTGTGTCAAAACCAATTATTTGGGGATCACATAGACAGTGTCATGTCAGGCTACTGTAATACTGATTCTTTAGGACAAAGATCATTAGCTTTATTTATTTATTTATTTATTTATTTATTTATTTATCTATCCATTTATTTATTTATTTATAAATAATTTATTTTTATTTCATCTATGTTGGTGTTTTGCCTGCATAGATATCTGAGTGTGTGGTGTGTGTGTGTGTGTGTGTGTGTGTGTGTGTAAAGGTGTCAGATCTCCTGGAACTGGAGTTACAGGTAGTAATGAGCTGCCATGTGGATGCTGGGAATTGAAGCTGGATCCTCTGGAAGAGAAACCAGTGGCCTTAACTGCGGAGCCTTCTCTCCGGCCCCTATTTATTTATTTATTAAAATTGAATACATCACTTTCCTTGTCCCTTTACTCTCTGTGGCACCTCTCAGGTACCCTCCCAACAACTTTTTCCATGTTTCTTCCTCCCCACTCTTAAATTGATAGTCTTTTTCTTTGATTATTACTATATATGGAAGAAATGTGTGTGTGTGTGTGTGTGTGTGTGTGTGTGTGTGTGTGTGTGTGTGTTTTAAAAATATGTAAGTCTCACCTGATGAGTCCCTTTTTACTATGAGTGCATATGGTTTCAGGGCTGACCACTCTTCAGTGGACCACCAATAAGGAAGCTCATCCCTGGGAGAGGCAAATTCTCCTTTTCCCAGCAAGCATTAGCTGCCAGTAATTTTTTTTTTGTCTAGGATTGGAACCCTCCCCCTTTTCCTTCCACATTAGTATGTCCATTGATATTGCTGGTGTTCTGGTCTTGATTTTTCCATGACTTCTAGGAGAGACTGTTTCACAGAAGACTTCCTGGTATTCTGGCTCTTGCAGTTTTTCTACTTCCTCTTTCAAACTGTTCCCTGGGTCATAGATGTAGACACTTCCACTGGGAATCCATGGTTGAATTCCCACAATCTCTGCATTGTGTGTGGTTGTCAGTTTCTGTGAGGGTCTCCATTTGCTGTAAAGAGAGGTCTCTTTGACCAGGAGTGGTAGTCACACTTATCTGTGGGTATAAGAATAAGAGTTAGAATAGTAGTAAAGAATTATGCTGACATATTTAAGTGGTGGTAGGAGATTCTATTCTAATGTTCATGACCCTACTAGCCCCTGAAAGTTGGCTAGTTTCCTATACCAGGAACTATTTCCCTCCTATTGAGTGGGCATTACATCCAATTAGTCAGCTGGTGGTACCCCTAACCTACCAGTGCCACTTATTGAACCTTTATGGATATCTTGCAATGCTGGTCATTGTCCTGGTTCATGGGTGTTGCAGCTGGTGTTTAATTACTCCCTTCCCTTGACACCTTACTTAGTATTTTCTGGAACCATAGAAGCTAGACTACAGGAATGAGGCTTTCAGGTCAGATCTGAATCATATGTCCTAAGAGTGTGGTGTCTTCAGCAAAAGTGGCCTACCCTCAACCTCTGAGAGGCCACCAAGACCTATGTGGACAATTTACATTATTCTGGGAGTCACTTGGGTTATGGTGACTATGTAAAATGAGATTTATCATACCTGGTACATAATATCATCAATTTTAAGTAAACTTTAGGACATTCCACACTTGTTTTGTTCTTTTGGTATATTGCAGAATGGCTTGTGTTTAAAATCAAATTTATACTTGTAAAAGAAGAGCTTTTGTTTCTGGTTTGATAAATGTTGAACAGTGACCAGAAATGAAACCACTGAACTGTATTATTATAATTTGAAAGTCATCAATACCCTTTCCCAATTTCAAATACAGAAGTTTGTAGTATTTTGTAGTCTATAGAATCATAAACAGTTTGTGCTCTAGCTTCTAACTTCTCTGTGTGTTTGGGAATACTAATGTTCATTTTCCTGTATATGGCTGTCATTCTGAGCTGAGGGCAGAAACTCTCTTTTCCTAGTATCTGTCAACATTCCCGGGGAGTTACTGTGATTTATTATTTCTGAATGATTAGAGGGGTGAATCCAGGGTTCTGACTGTCCATCATTCCTCTTCGTTTGGCACAGTTCCTTTTGTTGGGTTGGCATGATCTGGGACTCAGCTTTCCTGCCTTTCTTGAGCTAGCTTCCCTTTATGTCTTCACTGGCTGTCTTCACCCCTCTTCTCTGACTCCCTGTCTGTGTGCTCACTCTTGCCCTGCTGCCCTTTTCCTCCATTCTCCAACACTTCTCTGCCTGTCACCCTCAGATGGCTAACTCCTATTTCCAGTCTTGATAGCTCACTCATCTTCCTGTGTGGTACCTCCAAAGCATTTTGCTGATACTGTGAACACCATGGCCAAGATTTTTATCATGTAGACCACGTGTGGGTTTTTTTTTCACTTGTTAACTCAACACAAAGTAGAACCAACTGGCAAGAAATTAGAGGACACTAAAATGCAAACTACTTTTATGAACACTTCTGAGTTTCCTCTTTCCGACTCACATTTCCTTCCCAAATGCTTATTTTAGTGACTATGCAGTTAGAAAAATTATGATCGTTATATCCTCATCTCTTGGTTTGTATTTTCCTCTTTCTTTGGGAGGTTCATCTTTGGGAGATGTTGAGAGAGCGGACTGACAGTGAGGAAAAGTTGTTTCTTGAGTGACTGGGGCTTAGGAATGAAACTGGTTGACACGTGATTCTTAAAGACAGCTGTGTTTCCAAGATATGAGTGCCTGAAGTTCATTTGTTACAATTTTTTCTGGCTTTGCTATTAGTTAGCTACCCATGTTAAACTTTTAATGTTCATTGAAATGAAATTTCTCTGCTTGGAAAATCAATACATCCACTTACATATTTTTATCCAGACTTAGAGTTGTTTCATTATTATATGATGAGATTTTTATGTTCTTTAGCTTCTTATTGATTAAATGCTTCCTAACAATCCCCTAGCATTGCTTTATTTAAGATAAAAGATAAACCTAATCATGCTTTTTGAAAGTCCAGGGACCACACTGGTCCCTGGTCTTTATTACAAAGAACCTAGATAACGATATACTTTATCTTAAATTCTCAGTGTGCTTTAATTAACTTCATTGTGAGCTAATAAACTACCAATTAGCTTCCCCTAATCTAGAATGTGGTTTTGTTATTGTCAACCTACTCTTTTAACTAATAATAGTTACTCTTTTAACTAATAATAATAGTAACTAATAATAATATTGAGATGATAGCACCAGCTCAATGATTGATAAACTAGTGAGAGTAAGAATGAACCCTTTTATGAGGCGTGATCTGAAATGTTTAGAACCCAAAGCATTTTGGATTTACTGTGTTTTGATTTTAGAATGTTTGTAAATAGGTAATGATATGTATTATATATGAAATCCAAATGTGAACATGAAATTGATTGATTTTTCATATATATGTTATACATATAGTTTGAAGCTCATTTTATATAGTATTTTTTAATATGCCTGGATTTTGACTGTGACATGTCACAGGAGGTCAGATATGAAATTTTCTAATTATATATCATACTGATGTTCAATAGGCTTCAGAGTTTTAAATTAGGGATGCCTAACCTATATGTGCATGAATCTGTGTTTAGAAAGGGATTGGGGATAGCAGGGAAAGTAAAAACAAACAAACAAAAGAGAGCTTTTCTTTTTGGCATATATATACACACACACACGCATATTTTTTAAATTTCATATATATGTTGTTTTTCGTCTATCTATCTATCTGAACTTTTTAAGTAGCTGTGCAGATTTAAATTCAATTGCTTATTTGCAAACAAGTTAAATATATTTGTGGTCATGAGGGGGAAATGGCATATCAGAATTTTTTTATTTGAATTTAATCATCAAGCTTTCCAACCTGTGTATAGACAGAAGATTTAATTTTCTTGAGTCTCACATTCTTGTAAATGTTACTTATCCAAATAATACCCAGTATGTGGTCATATTGACAAAAATGTCCTGTGCTCCTTAGGTATAAACCAGTCAACAGTTTTAGATAGTAGATATGATTTGATAATTTTCTTCCTAGTAACACATGTTTGGAAGTCACCTGGATTTGTCCCTGCAGTTTTGATTTAGAATTATGCATTAATTTTAATACATGGTCAATCTCATGATCTTCAGTGAGATGTTTCTTGTAGCCAGTGGCCATCTGCTTGCTGCCATTTTTATGGCATTTCAGAAAGTAGACATCTCCCCACCTCTCCTGCACCTGAATCCCCCAATGTTCTTGTTAAAGGGATATATGGCTCGCTCCCAGTGAAGGCTCTTATCAGAGAATGTTATCTTCGATGAGTGCTGCCTGTGATTCTGATGTACAGCAGCAATGGAGGAATAGAGGAGAAATGCCAGTGCTTTCCAGTGGTTGAGGTGGGTTCACACAATAATGAATATGGTAACACAGATCATCAATATGGAAAACAGGCTGTGGCAAGCATCCCTACTATACCAAGCCAAAACCCTCTTATATCTGGCAGAGAGAGAAATGACCATTTGATTTGTTATCATTAAAATGAATTCAGAAAATCCAACCAAAAATGGCCCAATAGTGTCTATAGCCATCTAGTATGGCAGATAGTAATACATGAAAACTTAATAAAAAAACATTGAACCAATGAAGACACACAACTCTTTCTTGTTCTCACAGAGAAAAAAGAACAAAACTCTGAATGCAAAGTGTCATCTCAAGCTTAAGAGTATCTTTAGCTATGAGTGGAAAATCAACAAGGAAAAGTTGTCGGAATGGAAGGACATTGATGCATTGAAGGTATAATTTTGATGGGCAAAATATTCAATTATTAGAGACATATCATATTTCTAATTCAAAGTCAGGCACAAATGTAGATTTTTGAATCATGAGACTGCCTGTAACACCATTTTCCAGCTCCTAAAATTATGCATCATTTTGACATTTTCTTCCAGACTTTTTCTGTGAAATATTTTTTCCAGAGCTGAGTTGTGCCATCTACATTCACATCAGAATGTTCCTATAGTGTTAGATGTCAAGTGTTTCCTGTCATGACTACAGCATTGCATGATATTGACATAACATAATGTGAATTGAATTTTATAAAGAGCCTTTGGTAGTCATGATGTTGTTAAAGGAAGAAGAGTGGATGGAAACATCTAGCTAGTGGGGTACAGATAATGTTTTAGGGAAACACAGAAAAGCTGAGATTCATATTCAAATGCTATTTAAAGAATTAGATTTAGTGAATTTGGAAGATAAAGGAAAAATGATTCAGAAAATCTCTTGTGTACTGTGGGATGTCTTTCTGTATACTGTAATATGTGTTGCTCTGATTGGTTGATAAGTAAGGCTGCATTGGCTTATAGCAAGGCAGCTTAGAGGCAGGCAGGACATCCAAGCAGATATACAGAAAGAAGAAAACTTGCCAGGAACAACATGCCAGCAGACTGGTAATACCATGGCCACATGGCAATACATAGGTTAGTAGAAATAGGTTAATTTAGATGAAAGAGCTAGCTAGCCAGAAGCTGAAACCATAGGCCATACAGTTTTTAAATAATGTAAGCCTCTGTGTGTTTACTTGGGTCCAAATGGCTGTGGAACCGTGGATAAGAGAGATTTGTCTGAACTGCAGGAGGGGGAGGAGCAAGGGGGTGTTGTAGGGGAGTGGAACCTGAGAAATTCATGGCTACACTTGTGTATTTTGAAATTAAGAAAACTCTTATGTTTATAGCCACAAAGTAGGGCTACCTCCAGACTTGGTCAGAAAAGCTCCTCTAATTTTTTTTTTAATGTAGTCATTGAGAATTTCACACATGTATAAAATGTTGCATCTATCCCCTAGTCCCTGTCTCCACCTCTCCTGGAACCCCTCCCTCCACTCTTCAGATCCCCTCCCAACTTTGCATCTCTTCTTAACTGCTCCTCCTCTTCTCAGCTCCTCCTCTTCTCATCTTCTCTTCTCCTCCCCCTCTCCTTCCTCCTCCTTTTCCTCCTTTTTCTTCTAACTGAGACCTATTATGGTTCCCATATGTGTGTAGTGTCGGTCCAGCTACTGGAGCATGAACAACCTACTAAGGAACACACTCCCTGAAGAACACTGATCATATCTATTGCTATTAGCTTCTTAGCTAGAGGTGAAGCCTTGCATGTCTCACCCAAACACAAGCTGGAATGTTGACTGGCTTGAACGTCTACAGGTCTTGTGCAGGCACGCACAGCTGCTGTGAGTTACTGAGTGGAGTGGTCCTGCCATGTCTAGAAGACATTGTTTCAATGCAATCCTCTCTGATTTATGGCTCTTTCTAACACCCCTTCTTTAGTGTTCCTCAAGATTTGCAGGGAAGTGTGATATAGATGACCCATTTAATGCTGAATACTCCCCAGTCACTGATTCTCTGCACTTTGACCTACTGTGGTTCTTGATAACTACCTACAAAAATGTTCACTGCCCTTAGACATCAGGGAAGTACAAATTACAATTACTTTGAGATTCAATCTCAGCCCACTCAGAATGGCTAGAATTAAGATGACAAATGACAAATGCTGTGAAGGATATGGGGAAAAGAGACATTTATACACCATTGTTGGGAGTGAAAACTGGTGTTGCCCCCATAGAAATCAATATGGGGAAATTTTGAGGAAGTCAATTCCTCAAAAGCTAAAAATAAGTCTATCGTATGACCCAGCTATACCACTCCGGAGCCAATGCTCAAAGGACTCTCTATTCCACAGAGACACATCCTCCATTCATATAACAGCTAGGACATTGAAACATCATCTGGTAAATGGATGATGAAAATGTGATACATGATACATATGCACAATGGAATTCCAGTCAGTTATAAAGAAAAATGGTAACTTCAGGTAAACTTATAGAATGAGAAGATATTATTATATTGAGTGAGGAGACACTCAGAAAGACTAACCTGTATGTTCTCTTTTACACATGGATTTGGAAGCCACAGACACAGTCAAAAAGCCTACTATCAGGTTTGAAATACTTCCTCTTAAGTGGTCAGTCAGGGTGGTTCAGGATACTACCCCAAATCAATACAGGGTATCGTCATTGTTTTTGGTTGCCTGCAAGAACTTGATGGTAAGTTCCTGTTGCTCAGTACACACACATTCCAGTTACAGAACCAATACCAGAATTATCAACCTGATAGTGACTTGGAAGCCTCCAATCTGATGGCTAGCTAATCTGATGGCTAGATTGCATAGTGCTGGAAAATGTTATGCACAAAGCTCTTGAAGAAAAGTGATTAGTCTTACCCAGGTGTAAGCTGTATGAACTTGAAAAATGACTGACCCAGCAAAATACACTCAATGGTACAATAGTAGCTCTAATGTCTTGGGGGGGGGGTGGTAACTGGAGGCCCACTCAATAGGAGGAAACTCATGCCTAGTACTGTAAACCTTGGGCTAGAGAGGTCATAGATCCCAGAGGAGAACCTCTGTTAAACCAACACAGTATCTAACTGACTTCTAAATACTCGTCTTTATATATGTAGATCAGCACTATTCTCAGTCCTCATCACAGAAGTTTCTTGTAGTGAATGGACAAAGTGCTTTTTGCAGGGAAGAACAGTTAATACAGAGACTCGTGGATGATCAAGGTACTGAGACTAAATGACTATTGAGTACTCATCCCTCTCTGGAACCTTGATATTAACCCTTTGAAGGCTCAGGTAATATATATATATATATATATATATATATATATATATATATATATATATTTATCATTTTTTCTCTTTCTTGTTAAAAATTTTTGTATTTATTTTACATACTAACCACAGATCTTCCTTTCCTCCCTCCTTCCACCTCCTAGCCTTCCCCCCAAAACCCACCACTCCTCCAAGGCAAGGTCTCCCTTGGGGAGTCAGCAGAGCCTGGTACATTCAATTGAGGCTGCACCAAGGCTGCGCAAGGTATCCCACCATAGGCACAGGGCTCCAAAAAGCCTGCTCATACACCAGGGATAGATCTTGATCCCACTGCCTGGGGGACCCCTAAAGAGTTCAAGCTAAACAACTAAACAACTGTCTTGCCTATCCAGAGGGCCTAAGTTCAGTCCCATGGGGCCTCCACAGCTATTTGTCCACAGTTAATGAGTTTCCACTAGTTTGGCTGGCCATCTCTGTATGCTTTCCCATCATGATCTCAATCTCCCTTGCTCATAGAATCCCTCCAATCTCTCATTGATTGGACTCCTGGAACTTGGTCTAGTGCCTAAATATGGATTCTTGCATCTGCTTCCATCAGTTACTGGAGAAAGGCTCTATGATGACTGTTAGGGTATTCACTAATCTGATTACCGGAGTAGGCCAGTTCAGGCACCCTCTCGACTATTTGCTAGTAGTCTAAGGTGGGGTCATTCTTGTGGATTTCTGGGAACTTCCCCAGCACCCTGTTTCCCTCTATTCCCATGATGTCTTCATTTATTCTCTTTCCTTGCTCTCCCACTCTGTCCCTGTTCCAGCTCGAACCTCCTGTTCCCTCATGTTCTCATGCCCCATCCTGTGCCCTCTATTACCCCCCTCACACTTAATTTTCTCATGTAGATCTCATCTATTTCTCCTTCCCTAGGTCATCTATGTGTCCCTCTTAGGGCCTTCCTTATTAGCTAGCTTCTCTGGAGCTGTAGGTTGTAGTCTGGTTATCCTTTGCTTTACATCTAGTATCTTAGTCTTTACATTTTAGAAGACCCTGTAGAAAGAACATAAGAGCTGAATGATGGAGAGGGGGCTATGAATAACTTGGCTCTTTTACTCATGAACTCAGAGCAGCTGTAGTTACTTGCATAGGCCTACACAAGAGAAACATTCCATCACAAATAAAAGAGCATCCCGGCTCCTTCTTGATGGCAGCTGGAAGAGGGCGAGTCATTATCTTCATTGGTTTACCCACTGGTGAGTCCTCCATGATCCACACCTATGTACACATGGATGGCTTTAGTGAAATTTAGTGAGTAAAACAAAACAAAAACAAAACCCCAAACAAAACGAAGAGTCATGATAGTGGGAGAGGGTCTTGTTTGTGAGATGCTTGGGGAAGAAGAACTGAGGTAAGAGACAATAGAGTTGGTGAATGTGATCAGAATGTAATATATATGTAAATGAAATTGTCAAAGATAGATTAATTTAAAAAGTAAAAATAGTATCCTGTACATACTCACAAAAGAAAATACAGATATTTAAAAAATAAAAATAAAATGCAAAGATGTCTATTAAATTCAATCAAGCTAGAAAATGTAAAAGGAAAACCACTTTAATGGGGTGGGTATTTCTCAAGATTAAGGGTTTGACTTTTCAGAGTATATGACATAAATCCATTTGATTCAACTCAAACTTGTAATTGGTGCTCATCTGAGGCTTAGTACTGGAGAGTCAGAAGTGGGTAGCATTTGTTCTTGCAGGTATTTCAGACAAAAATGGCAGATAAGTTGTCTGTCCACAGTGTCAAGTAGGAATGCAGAAGAGATCCAGGGAGGACATGCAGTTTTGAAGGCCATGGATCTGCGGGTTTGAATGGGCATCATAAGACGAGTGAAGTGGGCAAGAGAGAAAACGGCAAGAAGAGGGAGGATTGAGGAGAGAATTGTGGCATAGCTCCTTGTTAGATGGGCACCATGCAAGACTGAGACTGTAGCTGGGTAACCAGGAGATGGGCACCATGCAAGACTGAGGCAATGGCTGGGTAGATCAGAAGTGCCCAGGGTATGCTGTGAAAACATATAAATTAAAGCCTCAGAGATGTCCTTTGGATTTTGCAATAGAGAAAGCCTTGAGGATGTTTGAGGGCTGCTGATGCTCACGGAGAACTGAGTAAGTGCTAAAACATGACAACCCAAACCAGTGTGTTCCAGGTGCTAATTCCTGATGGGAAAGGGAGGGAGTGGGAAGGAGACAGAGAGGCAGGTCCCCCACAGTACAGAAAACTCAAACATATATAGTGACAAAAGGAAGAAACAAGAAGAGAACTTGATGATTCTATAGAAAAGTGCTAAATCATGCATCAGGGTCCTAGAGTGTGGCGTGGAGTGCATTGGATGGTTTTAAGTTAAATTTTAATTAAGTACAGGAGATTTTCCTTCAATACAAACATGAGAACAGGAGGATGTAGCAGGTTGCATGTAGGCAGAAAGGGCAGGCTGGGCAGGAGCTTAGTGGGGACCAAGAGTAATGAAACAGAAATTTAACAATGAGTGATGTTTTTCATGTCATTGAAATTGTCAGTTTGAGAGACTGGAAAGATGGCTCAGTGCTTAAGGGCATTTGCTTTGAAACTGTAAGCATAAGAATTCAGATCTCAGGACCCATGTAACAAGCCAAATGTCTCTGTAAAATGCTCCAAAGCATGCATTTCTGGGGCTTGCTGGCTTCCAGCCCAGCTGATAAAACCAGAGTCTCTGGTTCATAGACAGATCCTGCCTCCAACGAAAGGAGGAGAACAAAAGAGGAGGGCACCAATGTTCTCTTCTGGATTCTGTGAATGCATAGGTGTGCACACTCATATACTCATATGTGTACAAATACTTGCATGGTCATGGACACACAAAAATGCATAAAATAAGTCTCAATAATTTACCAGTTTTGATCACTTTGATATTTATGTCTCATGTTATTTCATATTTGAATCCTCTAATACGTTATTTCATAGCTTATCAGATAAGACAAAAATGAGAAGCACAAAGATTGCAGAGGCTGAATAGATGGCTCAGTGGGTACAAACACTTGCTGTGTGAGCATGAAGAGCCAGGTTTGGATCTCCAGCACTCATGTAAACACTGGTTATGGTTATGTGGCCTGTATACCCAGAACCCATGTGGTGATATTTTATTTGTGCTGAAATGTGGTGATATTTTATTTGTGCTGAAATGTGGTAATATTTTATTTGTGCTTTAATAAATAAAGTTTGTCTGGAGATCAGAGGAATAGGAACAGCCATTATAAGTAAACAAAGAAGTCAGGCAATGGTAGTATACGCCTTTAATTCTATCACTTGGCAGGCAGGAATCTGTCTGGATCTCTGTGAGTTCAAGGCCACACAGGAAGCAGCCAGGTATGGTGGCATGCACCTTAAATTCCAACACTTGTTAACCATGGAGTTCTGGAGGTCTGTACAGACAGACAGGAAGTGACAGAGCTGGGCATGAAGAGGAAGTGATGTAGCTGGACAGAGAGAGCAAATCACATGGCAGAACAGCAAGGCATATAGGCGTGGGTAGACAGGAAGTAACTGGCATTTGGAAGCTGCCGAGTTGGTGAGGTAAGGTTAGCTGTGGCTTTCCTTATTTCCCTGATCTTTCTTAGACTTTTGCCCCTATATCTGGTTCCATGTTTTTTATTTAATAAGACCATTTAGAAATTCATCTACAAACCCAAGGGCAAATACGGTGATAGGAGGATGACTGGGACTTGCTGGCAGCTATCCTAGCTGAAAAATGGAGAGTTCTAAGTTCAGTGGTGAAACTCTGTCTCAAAGATTTTGGAGGAGAGTGATAGAGACCCATTGAATGTTCTCTTCAGGTCTTCATATGCACACACACACACACACACACACACACACACACACACATACACACACACATTGAATCTTCCAATTTAAAAAACATGTCAGAGATTAAAAACAAATTTGATTTAGGAGGCTACATCCCTAGAGCTTTTTATTTAAACGAGGCTCAGGCCTCTGAACTCCACAGATTGCAGCAGGAACCTGATTCCAGGAAATTCCCTGGTCCTGTCATTTTTGGAGAAATTCTAACAAACGGAAGCTTTGCTGTGGAGTTTCATAAATATTTATCAGCCTCGACTTTTACCCCCAGGAGGTTAAAGATCTCTGAGTCGTGGAAGAGAATGCCTAATAGTCTGATTTGACCTGAATTAGCAAGCAAAAGGAATCTTCAAATTTGCCACTGCTCATTGTAACTAAACAATGACTTTTGTTTCCAAAACATTACAAGATAATGAGTTGTTCTGGTCATTTACAAAACACTCGGGGTGAATACTAGAATGAGTTTAACCACTGTAATCCTATTTAATAAATCATATTTTGTTTTCCAATTGGCTTTGTCTCAGGAGAAAATCAAGTAAGATCCATTTTCAAAATACGTGAGATGTTAACCAGGTCAGTTTTAGCACTAGAAATTGTTGTTACTTTTTACTTTTGTTTTTACTTGTTCCTTGTTCAAACTTATACTCTATACCATCTTTTCCAAGTTTATTTTTATTATTGAATTAGGTTGGTTTTTATTGTACAAGGCTAAAAATATTCATCTTCCAAAAGAGTTGACTTCTGGATGACTTTATTATAGAAGTACGTCGTTTTAATAACTTAAAAATAAACGGTGCATTCAATCAGTTAGTTGAGAGAAATATGGTTAAAAAAAGGGACAAGGGTGACACTGTTAATGTCTTAGAGACATTATATTAATTTGTGATTCATATGCTTACTTATGTAGTATTTCAGGGCACATGAGAGAATATTAATGTTGTCTAAACATGATTTCTCTCTTGATAATTTTCTGCAGTCTAAGATGAGTGGAAATGTTTTAGTGTGTGGTGAAATGAAGAGTCATTTTCTGTTTGGGGGGGGGGGTCCCTTCCTGTCTGTCAGCAATGGACTTAACCATCAGTGGTGTACAGCTAGCTACTGGTGCCACTAGTGCTTCAGAGAGAAGAAAGACAAACATCTCTTCTCTCTGCTGCGAACACCTGTCAATCGCTCAGAAACTGATGAGCTATGTTAAAGTCGCTGTGGGATCTCAAAGAACCTTGATAGTTAATCAAGGGCTATAAAAAAAATTTCACTGAACCATGGGAAAGGAGCATGTTTCTCTCCAGGGGAAAAGATATCACAATATTGTGCTGTCCAGTGCAGGACAAGTCTTAGAAACATGAGCCGAGTGTTTGGTTAAGAGCTCAAGGGTATTCATTTCAGGTTTTGTGAGTTCTGTTGCTTTAAAACTTTTTTTTTTTTTTAACCTGTTACTTATTTTCTTGTTGCAGTACTTTGTTTTCTATTTTTTTAAAAAAGAGACTCCACAAGACCTACGTGTTTCCTGGAGCACATTTTGTAGTTTTCATTGGAAAGGGGGTTCCCAGAGCCTTTAAAAAAGTGTTTCAGCTTTGATGTTTTTTGGAGAATCCTCACTTGTTCAAACCAAAGAGTCAAAGTATGCTCCTTCCAAGTATATTTTATTGGCATAGAAGCCTGTATTTTACAATGTTATTATCTTGCTTAATGATCAGCTTCCTTTGTACTAAATATTTTCATTCTTTTCAAATTAATAGTTATCACACAGAAGACCAAACATCAAGAAGCACACTTAGGGGGCAATTGTAAAAGGATGCTCAGATCACGAGCACATGGTTTGGAGGACACAGAAAAGTCCAAATAGCAGCTAGTGTATCCGTAGATGTTTACATTTTCTAAATACATTTATTTATTTTGCCTGTGTGTGTTGTGTGTGTACAGGTGTGCCTGTGCATGCATGCAGAAGTCAGAGGGCAACACGTGGGAGTTGGTTCTTTCTTTCAAAGTTTTGGGTCCTGGGAGCTGAACTCAGGTTGTCAGGCTTATAGGTGGGCGCCTTTACTTACTGAGCCATCTCACAGGTCCTTAGTAGAGGGTTTTTTTTTTTTTTTTTTTTTTAAATTTGGTTGTTTCTTTCCCATCTTGTAATGTTCACTTTACAACCAAGAGCATTAAAATATTTAGTGCATAAAAAATCCTGACTATGTAAATATCATGGATACTTCTTATTGAAGAAGTATTGATTCATGATGTCATTTTATTCAAAAAAGCCTTATTGCCTTTTTATTGTTAGGTACTATATACAGTTCCTACTTATATTCCAGCAAGGATCCAAAAACAGTTACTGTTATGTTACATTTATTTCCTAGACTCCAACATATGGGGAAGTGACCATATGTACTTACATATGTCTGGACAGTGACTGCCCAGAACTCACTGCAAAGCAATACCATGACTTCATTGCCTTGTTTTTCTGTCATAAATGCCTTCAATGTTCTGGAGCCCAGCTTATGACAGTGAGTGAATAAATAAAGTTCAAAAATCTATGAAGGCTGAATGCCAACTCTCATTCTCTGAGTACATAACCTCTTTTAAAAATAAACGAAGCAGAAATCAGAGAATGCACAGTAAAGTCATATAATGCATTGGTGATGGGAATAGAAAGGACATAGTCTAGAAAACGGGTGTTTTATCTTAGCAGCTTCTGGTGATCTGTGAATGTTGGCCTTAGCTTGGTTTTTAAAAGGTCAAGGTTAAAGGCAACTGTGTGACTCGAGAGCCATGGCCGTCTCTTGCACTGCCATTCCAACCACCTGTCTACAGGCATGTGCTCATGGTCACAAGGCTGCGGACAAGGAAAACATTCTACAAGAAGATGAACAAATATGGCCTGAGTGACAGATTTGTCCAATCTTTCCATGCCTATGCAAGGCTTGGAAAATGAGAAGCCGATAGTATCATCTCTGTAAATGAAGGACAGCTTGTTATTACAGACACCAATTAGCAGGTGAAGAAGGATTGCTAGTTTGGGAAGCACATTGTCATTTTGAAAAATTTTGCTAAATGGGACATGGGAAAATGGTCCTAGAGTACTGTGCCCACATTGTGCATCCACATGTTGGGAAATATTTCTGTTTTGGTAGAGTTGTAGGTGATACTACTTGCATCTGTATTCTGCACCACAACTGGCTAGATGCTGAGAGGCTTTGTGTAGTGAAGCCCAAATCCCACACATTCAAGCCACTTGGCACTATGTGCTTTGAGTTATATTTTATCCTGTGCAGCAGTGAGTTGTTCCAACCCGACACTGTGTATAATTTCCCAGAGTTGTGATGCTCTTTAATCTTAACACAGCAACAGATCGCAGGATTTATCTCTCCCAGTAGAATCTCCTGCAAGGTAGAACCATCTTGTTTTCCTGCATCCCACTTAGTCTTAGGAAGTGGAGCTAGTGTTGAGTATGACTTAGAAAAAAAAAAAAAAAAAAGAAGAAGTCTTGATGAACTATAGTGCTTGGCAGAAAGTGGCTTTTGCCCAGGACTGACACAAATCATAAAAAGAATATGATCCTTCATACTAATTGATAAAAGATTTCTCAGTAAACCTTATGAATTACTGACCCTCAGAAATAAATGCTTTTGGCATTGCAAGGCAATAAAATCTGGGTCAAAGCAGAATGATTCTATGGCAGTTTTGTTCATGGGGAAGGAGAACACACAATTTAAGGACAAAACCAGTGTGTGACAGTCTTGTTTGCTCTTGTAAAATATTACCTACCCTACATAGTAACTTATACGCCATTGCTAATATTCTCTCATCTTATAAGTGTATTTTGGGGTGTATTTAAAGACAGGTAAATTCAGCAGAATAAAGCCAACAAGGGCTCACGAAGCTCAAATCTTGATTTAAACTCTCCAAGGTGATGTTTTATTCATGTCAAATTAGGTATCATTTTCAAACCCTGCATTTTGATGAGATTTCTAAATTTAAATCCATAACTGAACATTTAAAAGAGTATTTAAGGTCTCCATATTTTGTCTTATTCTCTAAGCAGATTATGGCAAAATGAACATCTTGCCTACCCTGTCTTCATTGGTTTCTTGGTGCCATGAGAGAAGACTGGGTCATGTACAGTGGAAGTATGTTTATTCAGCTCAGTTACTCAGTTTGTGAGTGCAGCACCAGAAAGCAGCTGTGTTAGGGAAGTTTATTTGACTTTATCTCATGAAGGAGAAGTATAAAGACAGGAGAGTGTGCCAAAACAAAAGGAAGAGAGGTGGAATGTCTCCACCCCGCTTCACAGTAACTGTTTCTGTCCTGAGAGCCAAAACTGTTGGATTCCAGAAAGACATTAACCTCTCTTATGTGTCCCTGAACCTCCCAATCCTGGGGATCAAATCTGAGGACCAAATTTCAGTGTAACTCTTAGAGGAGACAAATTGGATCCAAACTGCCCAAATTGCACTTCTTACACAAGCCTGAATATCTGAGTTCAAGTCCCCAGAAACCATGTAAAATCTGACTGTATAGTGCAAGGATCTAGAGTCTCAACATTCCTAGGGGGAAATGAAGGCAGAGGCAAGGGATTCCTTGGAAGAGGATAACAAGCCACACGCGTGTGTACCCTCCCCCACCCTGTAGATGAATAAATGCCCTTAGAACTTGAGCTCAGTGGTTGAATAAGAATCTAGAGAAAGCAGATAAATCCAAATATATGGTGTGTGTATATTAGTGTATGTGGCTACAATGAAATACCTGATTAAGTATTGTTATGGGAAAGGTTCGTTCAGCACCATGTTTTAGAGGTTCAAAGCCCAGACAGTGTAGTTCACTCTTGGTTTGGCGAGGTCTGCCCCTTGGGTGCATCACCTCATGACACAGATGGTAATGGCACATGTGTGAGAGAGAGCAAAATGCTCCTGTCTCCGACTGAACGTAGGGAGAAAGAGGACAAATCGAGGCACATAGTCCTTTGTGAGGGCATGGTTCTAATGGCTTGATGTCTTCCCACCAGTCCCCACTCCTACCCATCACCAACCCCCCACCCCCGCCCCCGAGGTCACACTTTTATGTATGGATGTTTCAGGATACTCATTCAGATTACAGCATGTAGGGCTAGACTTGAGATCCACTGAGGCAGGAGTGGTTTTGTTTTTTGGAGTAGTACATCCTGATTTGGTTCTGTCAGGCCTATCTTCAAACACATGAAACTGAAACACAATTTTTGAATCTCAAATGGGCTTGTTCTGTCTCCTCCTCTCTTTCAAGTTCAAGGTGCTTACTGACTGACCCGATGAGTGGCCCTCTTGGCTGTGTATTTTGCAGAGAACAGATCCTGTGGCTTCTGTATTTATATTTTACCTCACTTCCAGAGGCAACCATGGTACTGAGTGAGGCTAGGAGTTTCAATGTCTAGATGCTGGATCATTGTCCACAGCTAGTGATTCATATATCATCCCTGCAGACTCTTGAGAAAAATGGATATAGGATATTTCTTAAAGAATTGTGAAGCAAGGTGTCATATAATGCTTGAAAAGTTCCATCTAGACACACAAAAAAAGAAGTGTTATCACATGATTTTCAGGAACAGGAAATTCAGACAAAAGGGAATCCCTTCTGCCTTTTGCCTTTGAGCATTCAAAACTCTGTCAAACCTAAAGACCCCAAGGAGTGGTTCTGCAAAGTGGTTAAATGCTCTTCTTTTTGTTTCTGTAATTGCCAGTCTTTAATTTATTTCCTTTGAGAAAGGGCTTATCTCACCATCAACTCATTACTGGCTTAATATGGGTTAAGCTGATTATAGGCAATCTGAACAGGGATGTTCACACTGCAGAGCAATCAAGCTAATAATACCTTTGGAGAATATTTCTCTTGGCTCTGATTTTAGCAGATCCTGTTGGATTTGATAGCCACAGGTGGAGTGTTTCCTCTTATCCTGCTTCTAGGATACTGTAAGCACTCTGGACTATATAGAAAGAAAAAAGAGAAAAAGGGGAAAGGAAGCAGGTGATATGAAGACACACGTTCAAGTATACAGGAATAAAATTGTTTCTACCTTCCTATTTGGTTTTTAACTTCTTACTGGATTGACGTTAAAAATGAAGAACATCTTAGGGTTCAGCCTGAAAGAAAATGTAAGGGATGGTTACCAAAGGGTGCAGAGATTAGCTGGAGAAGGAAAACTAAATCAAATATCAGAACCAGTTACAGTGACTACCCAGAGAGGAACGAAGGCATTTGAAACCCATCCCGATCCCTTCCTTTTAGTCTGTCTCCAAGAGGCTAAAACATCTGGTGAGGCATGTTAAAGAGCCAATCAATCATGACAGTGTTTGGTCTCTAGGATGCCAGACATCTGGAATGACTATGTTTCTCTTTTCTTTAATTAAATCAACTGAATATTTCAAGTTTCTACAAAATCAGTTCTGTCTATATCATGCACATCAGGGCCCCTTTTCAGCCTTATAATTTAGTTTAGATGCATTTGTATTTAGGTTGAAATGTTTAATATAACCCCTGATTTAAAATGGTTTGCATATCATATAATGATTAATATGGAAGTATTAAAAATAACTGAAAAAAAAGTGACTTTCACTTTTTTCCCCCAAGGCATACTGAATAGCACCTCTTGGGGAGTGAAATTGGAGAGGGTTACAGAACAATGTTAAATAATGACAAGGCTAGCTCAGCCTAGATGAAAACATACTCTTTGATGTAAAGACAGCTGGCACCAACAATAATTTTAACTGTGTGTAACAGGAACACACAATTTATATAATTTATGCATTCCTAGGTTTTTTAGTCCATAGGAATTTGGTCTGGTTTTAGGCTATTTTCAAATATCCTTTGCATTCCTATCTGGAATGGCTGCTGGGCAACTTAATGACTGAAGGGAGTTAAGAAGACATGAAGTGAAACCAGGGACACACACTGGTTTAATGGAATATCACATTTACTAGGAGAGAAATCAAACCAAAAAATAGACAAAACAATGTTTATCACTCTAAATATACGAACGGGAACAACTGAGGAATGTCGGGCTGACATCTCAAGCCTCATGCCTTCCTCTTTAATGATGCCCACATGGGACTTTCTTGGCAGACAAGAATTGCTTTTTTAGGGAGATTCTGTTTTCTTTGGTTTTAAGGAAATGAAAGAAGAAAGTACTGTCTTTGTGCAGCTGGAGGTTATTTTGTAAGACAGATGAATTATGATTTTAGGACCCGTATTATAACCACTTGAGGCAAATTAGCTAAATATTTTATATTCATGCTGTGAAACCTTGGTGACACACGTCCAAACATGGTAGCTAAACATGATTTCACCAAAGGGAGCTTCCATTCCTGCAAGAAGTCTGTGTATACTCAGCTCGTCCAGTTGCTAAAATAAACATTAAATTTCACTTTGATAACAGCTCCTTAGATGCAGATACTTTGTGGTTTCCCTGTTGATTGCCTTCGCAGTATTCTCTGCTTTAGCTTTGTTTCATTAGTAGATGGAAGGTGACCATGATTTCTTGGACACATTTTTACACTTATTGTCTCCACAAGCTTGTGAGGTAGGCACTGTTATTAACTTCATTGAGTAGAGACAGGAGCAGAGACACTTAGGGGGATGAAGCAACTTCATGAAGTTTAGATAATTTAATTTTGGGATTGAGTATGTCTTTTAAAAACATGTGCATGTATATAAATGCACATGTTTTTGTTTTTGTCTACATTAAGGGGATATTTTAAATGGAAAACGTTACTGTATTAAAATAACGGCTTAATTTTTCAGGGTATGGAGCAAAATATGCATGGGAATAATATATAAACACATACATGTATTCACATTTTAAACCACAGGACAATACACAACACGTTATTTTGTAACTTTTTAAAAATCTCTTTATAAGCTTAACTGGCAACTTCTCAAATGCCATGATGAATCCTACTTGTGTCGTCAGCCAAGTTTTACTTTAAAGGGCTAGTTGATAGCAGTTTATGATTTGTGGGCTGTATGAGTGTCAAAATTATGGAACACTTAGAAATCACAAACAAGTGCGTGTACGCGTGTGTGTGTGCGTGCATGTGTATGTGCGTGCGTGCAGCACGTGTCTTAGTGCATCCGTTCATCAGTGAAACACATAGACTACTGTGAACAGTGTTGCCAGTATTTCTGTCATTTTTCTGTTGCCTGTGTACTTAGTGGTGGTACAGCAGCTCTATATTTAACTTTTGGACGGACTTCTACACTGTTTCTCATAATGGCCGTACCAATTTATAGCCTAACCATCAGTGTGCAAGCATTTGGATACAGAGTTGATTAAAGCTAATTAAGTGTTACCATAAACCTGGTCACATGCATATAGCAGTGGTTCTCTACCTTCCTAACGCTGTGACCCTTTAACACAGTTCCTCAAGCTGGGGTGACCCCCAAGCATAAAATTATTTTATTGCTACTTCATGACTCTAATTTTGCTATTGTTATTCATTGTAATACAAATATCTGATATGCAGGGTATCTGATATTTGATCTCAGTGGGGTTATGACCTGCAGGTTGAGAATTAGTGCTATATAGTCTCTTCAGGCACGGTGGGCACAGACTGAGAAATGATTACTTTCCTTTAACTGTGTTTTTTCAGCCAGAACCTGGAACTTAAAAGGCAGATAACATTTCCAATGGACTTCAGAGTATGTGTGCTTGGGGCTTCACCCTTTTACTTAGTATTGCCCTTGAAGAGATAACACAGGGCCCATCACCCCAAATCTCATCTCAGTTTAAACTATGTTAGTAGTGGATGGAGGACCCGTGTTAGGGACAACACTAGGAATTTCTGAAAACATGCAAGAGAGCAGAAATACTTGGAAACCAGGTAAGAAATCGTTATGAATTAAGAAAAATACTCGGTGATATTATGAGAAACTCAAATTTTTGGAAAGAAAGTAAATGGCTTGTGCCTGCAACATTGTTTTAGCAGAGCTTACTGGGAAATTGATGCGTGTAACACTGGTGTGAACACCATGCTTGTGTCCTGATGTCAAACCGGGAGCAGTAGGAGAGAAAACAAAGTGAATCACACTGATGGAAGGTGTGTGTGTGTGTGTGTGTGTGTGTGTGTTACAAATTTCCCTACCAGCAACATTGCCATATTGGTGGTAGACAACGAGGAGATAAGCACAAATTTCACTGTTTATAAATGTGAGATGCCCTTCTCAGTGATGAAGTTGAAGGGCTATGGACTGAAGGACATAGCAGAAGCATTGGGTCGTCAGCATGACTGAGAGGTGAAAGAAGTAAAATCTGCCAGAGTGGGTAGGAAGGGCTTGCTGCAGTGGGAGAGAAGAGGCCTGTGCCTGATCCTTAGGCTACAGCCAAAGGCAATAGTGAGATGCTCAAGGATATGGCTACGGATGAGGCAGCAAGTTACTGTAGGGTCGTCTGGATCAGCCTCCACTGCAAGTCCCTGGGGATTACAGAGGCATGTGGGGCCAAGAATTCTTTCTGTCTTTTTTGTAAGGCACTGTGGACATGGCCCCTATTTCATGAAGCCAGGTGTCATTTTAGAGAAGAGCCAGAGCTACAAGGATTTGTGAGTTAAAGAGGGTTCAGGTTCAAGGCCCATCTAGGGAATTGCTCCAAACAAAGTTCATTGATTGGATTATGGTGCAGTTACCCCTGCAGCCTCATGGACCAGATAGGCACATGATCAAATGGCAAGTCAGACCATGTTTCTCAATGACGGAGGAATTCGTACACATTTGTGCATAGCACAAGTAAGCTGCTTCTCTACATAGAGATACTACGCAAAATGAGCTCATATGCAATACATTACTGAGTAGATGATTCATGGCCTTGCCTGTTGACTTCCAGACTTTCACAGGACCTTCCGTGTGTTCACCTTTCACTTCTGGATTTCTCCAGAAAGCTTTGTACTTAGTGAGCTAATCCAGAAGCAGCACAGGAACATTTCACTCGCTGCCCTCTCTCCCCCAAATCATCATTTTTTTTTTTTTTTTTTTTTGTTTTTTGTTTTTTCAAGACAAGGTTTCCCTGTGTAGCTTTGTGCCTTTCCTGGAACTGGCTTTGTAGACCAGGCTGGCCTCGAACTCACAGAGATCTGCCTGCCTCTGCCTCCCAAGTGCTGGGATTAAAGGCATGCGCCACCACCGCCTGGCTTTGTTTTGCTTTTGAAAAAGTCTAGCTGTTAATGAGACCGTAGTGACAGGACTGTTTCAGCCTCCTGGGGTCTGAGTGTCTGTACACCCAGACATAGTGCTCCAGCCAGGCCTGGTGTCTTCCTGTTGCTACTGACTCAACTCATTTATTCTGTCCTCCCGTTTGCATGTCTTGCCTGGGAGAGAACGCAGGTTAGTTCTCCCTTCGTGGAGCTTGCACTCCTTGCAGCAAGATCGGAGCGATGAGGTTGGAGGAGCATAGGCAGTTAAGTGGGAGTTTTCCACACTGGATCTGTTTGGGAAGTTAAGTGTGGGGCCGAGTGCTTGGCAAAATATGAAACGATATAGTTGGGCTGAGCTTTACTGCATTTCTTGGAGGCAGGGACCTTTCTACGATAGCCTGAAGGTTGGAGAAGGAACACTTGAAAGGAACTCATCCAACTTTCTCTACACTTGACTTCATGCAAAACATTCTTACATGGAGATCCGCTTCTGACGACGACAGTGAGCCTAGAAGAGGGGCCAAGAGCAGCATAAACTGTGCTCTTAACTTGGAAAAAAGAGGACCCCCCCCCCCCCCCCCCCCGCCGCAAGCCCCATTGTTAGTTTGTGCTGTCTTCTTGGAATACGGTGGGAAAAAATGTGTTTATGCTCATCAGGGAGATGAAGTCCAAGTGTATTGAGTATCCAGGAAATGAGTGCAGCATGTGGGACCCAAGCTTGCCTTTGTCTTTCTTCCCAGCCCTGCCTGTTTTACCACAGCTGGCCACCCAAGCTCATCATGTTCAGAGGCCCACCCAGGGGCTATTGGTGTCAGCAGGGAAGGACACAATTGTACTTAGGTGTAAACATGAGAATTTGTGTTCAAAGTGCTAAGTAGCAGCAAATTGTCCCTCAAATATTTGTCGGTAAAATGCCATAGAATTTGTAACAATGTCCCTGCATTTGCCTGCTACTGGAAATACCATGTTTTCAATTTACAAATAAAAATTTAAATGTTATTTCATACTTATATTTAATTGTTGTTTCACGGTACCATAGAGGAAATAGCTTACAAATAACAGTATTTAATTTCTGGGAAGTCCAAGATCAAAATTCTTGAAGATAGGGTATTTCTATAGGGCCTGCCTCTCAGTTCATAGGTTGCTGTATCCTCTCATTGAAGAAAGGATGAGGGAGCTCCCTAGAGTCCTTTTATAGTGGCACTGATTTCATTCATCAGGACCCTGCTGTCATGATCTAATCACCTCCCAAGGGTTCCGCCTACATACGCTATTTTACTGGGGATTAAGTTTTTTAGCATACGAATTTGGAGAGCTACACAAGTTAAATTACGAGAGAAGACATTGTGGTGTTGAGCTCCTTAGCCCTGGCATGCAGAACTTAGATAGCTCTGGTATACAGACAGAACTTCCAGCCTTTCCAAGGTCCTGGGTGGTGGTGGGTTGAGCCTGCTCTCTCCACCAGACCATTGTTCTTGGGTGCCAGTGAAGTCGTACATCCTAGATTGAATGTTACATGTTACAGATAACTTAGATGAATCACTTGACTTCAGTGAGTCTCCCTCACTTTCATAATCTTTAAAAACATTACTTGGTAATGTACTTTCTAAGGATAAGGATATCACAACTGCCATTATTTATGCACTGCTTATTTGAGCATACTTTTCAGCTTGCCTGAAAAGATTTTAAGGTATGTTTGTCATCCAATACACTTATTAATAGTGACTTCTTTGGCTCTCAGTGATGTCTTGTTTGGGATGGATGATAAGTCATACAGTTAATTTTATTTAATGCATTTAACTCAATACTCTATGTATTTTGCTCTGTTAAGATTTAATATGTGTTATTATTTTGTTTTAACCTAAGAAAGCAACTAGGCAATCCACACGATCCCTGCCCTTGTCTATAACAGAACTGCTTTTTATCAGACCTCCTCACACTGAGGTTTATGGGATTAGAATCTCAGAAAGGACACATATCTTGGGAAGATGGGCATTTCTCTGTTCTAAGAATGCCTGTCAATTTATGGGCTAGGTGAGAGACAGGGGCTGAGACAGGATTTTGGTTCAGAGCTTTAGCAGACACATTACAAAGATCATGCATACATACTGCTATATCCTCAGTGAGCACGTCTATAAATTCCCACCAGGTTAGAGAAGAGGAGCTCCAGCATTCTGTGAGTTATCAAAGTACCCTTCTCAAGCATTCTCCACCGTAATGGTAGCCACTCTTACCAGCTAATACACTTTACAGAAATAGGATCATGTGAGAAAATACTATTTCTGAATTTTTAAGCTGTGTGTGTGTGTGTGTGTGTGTGTGTGTGTGTGTGTGTGTGTGTATGTGTTTTCAAGAGTGCATATGTACATTGGTACACTAAATGACACATAAAGTTCATGTAGAGGAAATAATACCTTAAGGGGTCAGTTTCCCAGCTACATCAAGATGAGACAGAGGAGCTACAGAGTCAAAGAGCTAGTTCTCAGCTTTATTGTGTGATGTCACTGATTTCATTTGTTCCTAAAGTCCATTTTAGTCATTCTGAGCAATTCCCAGGGCCTCAAATGTCACCCGCCTGATTTCTGCTCAGCGAGCACCTCATATTTCAATCCAAGCAGCAATGGAATGAATGGTAAGAGACTGAGTATTCATTCAGTATGCCATGTGTTTAAGCCTTGTTATGTATTTTTCAATCTAGATCCAACTCCCTTATAATTAACACAAGTTCCTTCTAGATCCTGGTTTTAGGCTCACTATCAATCACAGTTCTTTTGTGCATTCTCTACATGTCCTGTTTTTGCAGACTGTTCCTGTTTTTAATGAGAAGTTGGAGGAGGCTATGCTGGGAATAGCCTACCATATATCATTTTTGAACTTGTCTAATGTATGTTTACTCCCACAGATACCTGTTTATATTTAACTCACACTGGTTGAATTTCATAGGGTAAGTTTGGTCAAAACATGTTGGTTGGGTTTCAAAATCTTGTACTCTGATCTCTTTGAAAGTTTGCAATGTCATGCTGAATCATTTGCTAGCAATACTCCAGAGTTCGCTCATTACTAGTCGTTTATACAAACTCTGTTTTAGGAATAAATATGTGGGTACAAAGGATTGGACAATAATGGTTATGAAAGAGATAGATTTGAAAGCAAATTCTAACTATTAAACTATGTTTTCTACCTTTTAAAATTTGCCACAATCATAATTAATTATTGTGTACTAATTGTTTGATTCCACCTATCTCTTTAAGTGCAGATTTATTGAGGATGATCTATTTGTTTGTCTGTCTGTCTGTCTGTCTGTCTGTCTCTCACTCTTTCTTTCTCAAGCACATGTTAAAAATATATATAGATCCAAAGACCATGGGATACTCACTACTCTCCCAACCAACCCTTCCCTTTCAGAAAGGGCTCCAGTAGAAACTGGTTCTTTTGGAAGACTCAGACTCAGACCACAGGAAGGAGTTCTGACTGAGAGTATGTGTCAAACAAAGACACTTTTACAAATCTGTTTACAGTTCTGGGATGAGAAATACTAAAAAGAGATGACGTAGAATAAGGACTACAGTTTATTTTAAATAATTCAAATGCAAATATACAGAAAAACTTAAACAGCAATAAAGCTTGATGCCGACCTCAAAAGGTTTGTAAAGTTACACATTTAAAAAAAAAAAACAAAAAACAAAACAAAAACAAAGACCAAAAAAACCCCCCCCTAAAATGTAACTTAAAACAGTCCCTTGCATGCGTTTGCACAATCTTTCAGATATACAGACCTTCATAGAGTGATTGTGACTCACACGAGGCCATTGCTGGCTTTTTCCAAACATTCTCAAATTATAGTCTAGTGTCTTAAATCATGCGAAGTACCTCTAGTCACTAACGCTGGCCTCGCCATTTGGCTTGATGTATGTTTAGTCTATTTCTTCTTGGCAAAAGTGTTTTAGCGCAAGTGTCCGAGCATAAGGCTGACAAAATGTTCTTTTTCCTACTCATTTGTGTGGTCTTGTTTAACAAAAACTATATACATAAAAAATCTGAGTAGAATTTGTTCAAGGAAAGCATACATATCTGGCAGTGTGCTCAGCATGGTGAATAATCCATGAGAGGCTGGTGAATTCTAAGGGAGAGAAAGAGGATGTCTATTTCTGCCATTTGCTGCTCTGGCTACTTAATTACAACTTGGCCTCATTTCATTTCAAAAAAATTAAAATTATACAATTACAGGGAAATAGTTTTAACTTGGTGAGGGGGTTGTACTTTTCTTTATAATATTTAGCATTTGTGCTCCCTCCCACCACTTAAAATTACAAAGTATGGTTTAATGTTTTTTTGAACTTTGGGCAGGAAATTCTGCATTCCTATCAGATTATTCTTGTAACACTAACACACAGGTACATGAGATGAAAATGAATCTTAATTTGGAAAGTCTGCAGTGACTTGTTCTCATGCCCAGGCTGTGTTGCTCAAGTACTCTGAGGACATCACAACATGCATGCCAAGACAAGACATCTTCATGTGGAATAATTCTCCCCACAAAGCAGTCCTTGTTGGATTGTTGGGGTTTGTCAAAATGGAGAGAAAGGGGATCTCCTACCAGGCTGGAAAAGATCAAGTGAGCTTCTACTTGAAACCTGTTATGGATTCAGAGGAGGAAAGTTCCAAATAAAATTAACTAATAGAAGAGGTCATTTCTGCTCAGGATGAACAAGGACTTTGAATTGATGGGGCCTATGGCAGAAAGTTAACGTTTGGGTTGTGGTGAGGCTGATCATGAAAGGTAAACCAATTTTAGAATGGTCTTGAGGGGCATCCTTATACATTTGGATTCTAGTCCAGTCTAGTGCTGATGACTTTATTTAGGGAGAGTGAAATGTTTGAGTGTGTTTAAACTTGGAAACAGCATATAGAATAAACAGGAATCAAAAGCATTTATAGCTTTGTACTGTTTCCCATTTTTATTTCTTTTCATGTCTTGTGTTCTTTGGGCTTTTAAAAAAAGAAATGGTAGAGGACTCTAGCCTGACCATGAAAACTTTAAGGTGTGAAATTAGCTCACTCACTGTGAACCATGGCATGCCCTGCTGAGGTTCCTGGTCTTTTCCCATGCATTGGGAACCCTGGCCTTCATTCATGCACCGGTCCTGTTTTTGGTAGCATAGGCTAGCCTAGTCCCAATGATCTCCAAAGATGTTATAAAGGAGCTTGCACCAGCCTGGAGCTAACCTTTTGCTGTACCCAGCTCCTAGCTCTGCAGTAGGAATGAACAGTCTAACTTGTGATTTCTGAATAATACTTGTGAACCCTCCCCTCCTCTAAAAGAAATGGTAGTGCTAAAGAAAGTGAGAAATAGGCCTTATTTTCTGTGGATGGTGAATTTGTTTGGGGGCCTATGATGTGGTAATGAGGTTTGATGTCCTATAATATAGAAGTATCCCTTGTTACAGGAGGAGCCTTTGGTTAAAACTGTCTAAGAAGAGAGAATGGAGCTGTTGTGCCCACATAGTGAGACCCCCTGAGCAAGACCACCACAGAGCTGATATCTGATGCAAGCACACAGGGGTTTATTAATTACAAGCCCTGGTCTTGGTCCTTTCATTCCCCCCCTTGAGTAACATATCATCTCCAATCTTGGAGGTGTGTCTTTTTGGTAAAAGACTTTGTCATCAGGGTGGTAGATTAATCTGGAGACTAATTGGACCAGGATGTAAGAGGTTTCCCATTATCAATGGCAAAGTGAGCCTCCTCTTATTTGGTTGTTGCCATCTGAAAGTGTGTCATGGGTTTGGTTCAGGGGCTGATATTGGGATTTTAGCATCCTCAGTTTAGTGGTACCCAGGCAGGAAACATCATTTGGTTAAGACATCAGTGACATAAGAGCCAACAGTAATTAGCAGAAGCAGAAGGGCCAAAAGCCCTGTGATGGCTGGCAGAGTTTCTTATCCTGAAGGAACTTGGAAATGAGAATGGTGACCAGTCATTATCTTATCTCAG
This sequence comes from Peromyscus leucopus, assembly GCF_004664715.2. Lineage (NCBI taxonomy): Eukaryota > Metazoa > Chordata > Mammalia > Rodentia > Cricetidae > Peromyscus > Peromyscus leucopus. Next base: position 30,993,635 of record NC_051074.1, read on the forward strand.
GTCCCCCATGACAAGAAATTCCCTTTTGATCTAACATTCGGGGGGCAGGGGGAAACAAGGGTGATGTTTTCACTTCTGTAATTACTTCCTGCTGACATTGGGACATTGTTGTCAGGACCCTGGAAAGCCGGAATGTTAGTCAAAAACAAGGAAGGAATGTAGAGGCACCTGCTTTATTAACTAGCTGAAGAGATGGCATTTATATCAGTTGAATTGGTCCATATCAGCTTTCAGCAAGTTCAGGGTTCACAGTCATTTGGAGTGGGTTGTTACCAGCAAATGATGCTTGGATGTGTCTTTCAGCCAAGCAGAAATCTGTTGAGACAGATATAAACTAGGAACAGGAGTTAAAATTTATGAACTTCAGTAACTGAGGAAGGGGAGGAGTCCCAAGTCCAGGAGAGAGAAAAATATCATCCTTAGGAATAGACAGGTGGGGGAAACTTACATTCTTTTCCATATAGAGAGATAGATATAGATTGAATTAAAATGTCTTTGGACCAGTGAAGAACATCTATAAGTGTATATTAAGAACCTTTTTGTCTCTCTCTTTCTCTTTTTAAAAGAGACTTAGTAGCTTTAATTAATTAATACATTAATCAATTAATTAATTAATCTGCAACTTTGTGGAAGACTCTGGTTGTCTGATGTTGCTAAGTTAGCCCAGTCATCAATGTCATCAAAGATCTGAGAAGGATAAAATTTATCTGAGTTCAGACTTCCAAATCTATTAAAAATGATAGAAACTATCCATTACCCAGACCATCATCATCCCAGGCTCCTGTAGTCTTCATAGCATTTGCAGGACAGGTGTCAGGACAGCATCAGTCTTGGCTGCCGGGCCTAAAATGTGGAAGTTTTTCCTGTGGAGGAGAAGCTTGGGAAAAACTGACATTGTTTTGTCAGAGTCTCATTTGTACATTCTGGACCTAATCCTTGGCAGCAGGTGTTGAGTTAGGGCATCTTGTCCAGTGGTTCAGGTGGTGTCCTCATATTGTTGTTCCATATCTTCTTTGGAGAACTTAGGAGTCATTGTTAGGATTTGGAGTCTCTGTTTGTTATAGTAAGTTTTTTAAAAAAAAAATCAAATAGCTTAAATGCCATATTCATCAGATCTTTGACTGGTTTGAGGACAATTATCTATTAAATATTTCTGAACTAAACACATCTAGACCTAATCTTGAAAACATCTCTAAGTTTGGTAACAATAACCAGGCTAGTTTGTTATCCTGTAGATTTATTAGTCAAATGGACCTCTCAGGTTCTGTTTTATTTCTACTTTAAATAAATTATAACTTAAGTAAGAATTAATAGTTTATGCTTTAACTAGTAGCTGGATGACTACTATTAACTTGTATTCCTTAACACAGAGGACATGCAAACACAGACATTCAAAACCAAATATACATGTGGCCACATTTTCATCCATACCTACAGAGTAGACATTTTTAAACTATGAACCTTTGGAGTCTCAATGTAGCAGCAGAATACCAAGAGAAAGAAATCTGAAACATGTTTCATTCTTTTATACAACTTACATCATTTTCTTTTATCACTATTTAAGCTTTTTCATCCTCAGACTTTCATAATTTGCTTTTGCAGATCCTAATAACTTGCATTTCACATATCTTAAGTTACTTCCTTTTCCCCAAAACATTCTTTTTATATCCCAATACCTAAAACCTTTACGTCTTAGACTCCACATAAACTTTACTTATACTCAAACCTCACAACTTACTTAAACATTAAAGTTCCACATTTTTATACCTCAGACCCAATACAGTACATACTCAAACCCTCATGGCACACTTAAGCCTTCATAGTTTTACATCTTAAACTGCTTCCTGAAACCAAAAAATCATTTAAACTTTCATCCTCATATCTCAAGTCTTCTTAAAAAAAAATTTTATATTCTAAAACACCCTTTTTTAATTCTATTCATCAAGCTATCCTCTACTTGGAATTTGATGCAGTTTTTTCCCCCTTATCTTAACCAATAACAATTTGTACCCAATTCTCTTAAATGATGGCAAGTGTTTATAACCCATTGAACCCAAATGACCAAAATCCATGTATTTATTTTTCCTTTCCTGTGGAGACAAAAGCATAATTTTTCCCAAACATAATGTGTCTTTGACTGGTAATTCAACATTTTTTCCCAAGCAGTATCGGGACAGAGAAGGGTTAAGGAGGGGAAATTGCTGCCCAGCAGAAGAGACCTTGAAGTTATCACAGTGGAGAAGAACTTGGCTTAGGAAGGAAAGGAGAGGGATGTGGACCCAGAGTGTGTCCTTGGTTGCCAGTGTTCCTGAAAAAAATTTTTTTTGTTAACTCCTCTAAATAAAATGATTAACAGTTAACATCAGATTCTCTGTTCAGCATTTGCACAGTTTGCCAACTGCAAACAGTCAATTCCCCATTGCCCTGCCCATAGCTCCCATCTCTGCCTGCCTGTACTGAGGGTGCACACCCCCACCCTCTGTGAGAGCTGCTGGCTGGCTGCAGGCCTCTCTTGCAGACCAAGAGCAGCCCTGCCCATGCTGCAAGCCTCATAGCAAGAGACCTACAGAGGGAGGGAGGTGGCCTTTGCTGTGCCTCTCTCCTTCTTTTCCAGGAAAATAAGGGAGGTTAGACAGAAACAAATGACATTAGCACAGACAACCCAAGTACCAGTATATCAGCACTGAGATGAGGGCCTCACTCATGGCTCGTGAGCCCCATCTAACAGATGGCCTCTCTTGCATTACATAAGCCCCACCTGGCAGGAGCTACCTGCTTCTCTCAGTTCAGTCAGGGAGACCCAGTCCCCTCTATTGTGGGCAGTGACCCACACATCCTTCTAGTGGGCTAGGCAAAGGTCTAAGGGAGAAGAGGGAGACTGTCCCATGGCATCCGGGCATCCGTCATAGTCAAGTCTATGATGAGAATAATTAACATACCACACATAAGAACAAGGGCACATGAAAAAACTCTGCCCCAATGAGATGACCAATAAAGCTTCCAGAACAATGACGGCTTGATGTGTTCTTGGGGGAGCGACCCTCCGGGCTCAATCACACCCCAAACTGTCAAGACTCAAGGCTCTCCATCCTCGATAAAACTAACCTCGAGGGCTTCCATATCTCTGTCTCTTGGGTCCAGAACGTCTTCCAGAACCCCATGATTCCAGCCCTCCAGTGCATCTGCTGGCTGCCACAGGCACTGACTATTACTGGACCGCACCACAGATCTAGTGCGCCTTAGAAAGTGAAAATACAGAGCAGAGACAAAGACACAGAAACTTACCGGCCGGTTAGGAATCCCTTGGATCGGGGTCTGGGGGTTGCGGGAAGATCCCAGACAAGCCCTCAAATGTTGTGCCCATATCGTGAAACACCCTCCCCATCAGGACTACCACAAAGCTGATATCAATGCAAACATACAGGGCTTTATTAATTATAAGCCCAGGCTTGGTCCTTTCAGAGCCATGGTAAAAACAATGAAGGACTGTAGTGATGAAATTCTAATGCTTGAAGAGGAAGACCAAAGACACATTTGGAGAATTTTCCCAGTTAGTGTGTGGAGGTAATGTAGACATGAGTAGAAGATAGGAAAAACAGAAGCACACTGTGTACAGTGTCAGTCAGGTAGTGCCCTTGGGTCTGCTGCAACTGACATTGAGGTCCATTTTGAGAGCTGTGAAAACATCTTTAATTTTCCCTGACCAACGACTCAGTCTGTTAGAAGGGTGTACATCTGAGTAGGGAAGTGTGAGCAGAAGGAAGGTTGCAGAGGATAAAGAGTGAACTGGGGTTGTTGAAATGAGTCCAAGGCCTGTTGTGAGTTTAAGATGTCTGGCAGGGAAGAGAAGGGAGGCATGGCTAGAATGAGGGAAAACAAAGTCAGGCAGAACTACTCTCCAAATGGTAAACCTGAAACACTGAGAATATGGAGATTTAAGTTGGAGGGAGTGAGTTTGGGAGGATAGGGAGTGTGGTGGAGTGAGCGTCTGAGCCACACAGACAACAATCAGAAAAATCTGGAAAAACCTTTTTCCCTAAGAGAGGGTAAGTGACTTCATTCATTCTTTTCTTTGTTTCCTCCTCCTCCTCCTCCTCCTCCTCCTCCTCCTCCTTTTTTTTTTAAACTAACATAAGGTCAAGAAATGCTGGAAACAAAGAACAAAGGTATGAGAGGAGCAGAAATATTTGTATAGTTGAGTATCATTAATTATGTGTTTAATTTATGTGAATATTACCACATTGACTTTAGTGAAAAGGACAAAGTAACAATGGTTGTAAGTGTCACATAAATTACAGAATTTTCTTATATAAAAAAGAATAACTTATTTTTCAAGGGATTTTTTTGGCCACAAAAACTAAACTTCAAGTGCATCTCATATGTTAGATGCTGTGATAGATATCCAGGTCCCTTGTTTGGACAGGCACTGTGTTCCTAGCTGGGCATGCAGCCAGCAGGTATTCTCTGGCTGTCAATTCACTTTGGAGATTGCCTGAGCTGAAGAAATCACTCACTTGCCCAAGGTCATAGCCTGTTCCTGATGCCTCATATCCAGCGACTGCTAGATACAAGGTGTCACGAGCTGACTCTTCTGCCTGTCAGGGAAGAAGTCAGAGGGTCCACAGGGTTTGCAGGCTTCTTCATTGATAATGTATCTTGGTCTTCCCCTTCAACAGGTGGTGAAGGATGCTTCCGAAACAGCTTTTATTGCTAATCTTTGTTTCCAAGTCTGGTTCTCAGGGAAACATACTTGCAAATATTGAAAAATATTCTCCCAGGGGTTAGAAACACTACTAGCCAGCATTAGTCAAATTCAAGCTTCCTTACTTCCCTTCATGGGTGCAATTCCAAGCTCACTCTTTAAGCCACCTCCTGAGCCCTTGAGTCTGCTTTTGTGACTCTCACCTGACATCTCACTAACCCAAATTTTAGTTTCTGATTCAAATGTTTTTATCTTAACAAAGTACTCAAGGAAAGATTCATTTGCAAATAAGGTAACAGATCGTTTGGCTTTTCATGGGTACATTTTACTCCAGCGGTCAGGGTCTCACATTTCTGCAGTCTTGTTATTAGCATCCCCTTAGTTTAGAGCACATGTAATGTTCGGCCTCATTGATTTCAACTATTGAACATTCTCATTTTAAACTTCATTTGAACTTCTTTATAGTAAATTGAGTTTCGCATGTCCTGTTACCCACGCACATATTAGTAACTACAAGTGTCCGTTTAGACACAGCATCTAACAGACAATTTCTTCACTTTTCCCCTTGAATACTGAGGATGTGGTATTGTCGCTCTCATAACTTTCAACAACTGAGCAAAGATTGCTAGTTCTGTGTCTATTTCCACTTTATTATGTAGTTACAGATTCTTGAAAGGACAGCATGATGTTACTTTTTAAAATATGCATTTTTTAAGCTTCTTTCTCAGACATGTGTCTGAATTCTGGGGAGTGTATCTGAGAATGTAACTTATTGGGAAGGACATCTATGTCCTGGTGGATGTCGTCACAACAGTGTTAGCTACAAGAATGACCTTGGAATAGGGAAAATGGCAGAACATGACAGATGAGGTCTAGCTTTCAACACAGGCTGCCACATTGGCCAAGACTTTTATATGAGAAAGAAGGAGCAACCATCTAGTCCAAACCACTATTACTTCAGATCACTATTTTAGCAGCCAAATCAGTCCCCTGATTAATCCTCAATGGGTATGCATATCTGAAAGCTAATTCTTAATGTTATATTCATGTAATCAGTTAGTAGTTGCTTGTCAATAAGTTGGGGAGAATATATGAATTCTTTGAAGATTGTGTGTATTAACTGGAGCCATTTGGGCCCTCATAAAAATGTGGGGTGTGCCTGGCAGTTGAGAAATTGATCAAAGATGGCATATCACCTATATTTTTTTTACCCAGATTTAAAAACAAAATGTTGAAAAAAGTTTCCTTAAGCCAAATAAATTAAATTACTTTAATATTCATATATATATATATATATATATGTGTGTGTGTGTGTGTGTGTGTGTGTGTGTGTGTGTGTGTGTGTGTTAAAACATAATAAACCCTACGTACAATATTTTAGGACAAACACAAAGACTTCAAGACATTTAATGCACATGGCATCCTCCTCTCTGCTGGGTCTTCTAGCCAAGCAGAAGGCTCTTGTCTCTGGTCCCTTTGGTTTTATGGTGCTTCTGGAGAAATTCTGTAAAAGACCTGCCTGTATGTGCGGCTATTCTGTCTGGAAGTCAGCCACTCTCAGGCTGACTCAAAATGACCTTTTTCTTTTTCTTTTTCTTTTTTTTACATCAACTTTCCATTTCATAGCAGCAGGGTTTTGATACCATTCATTATCCCGAAGCACTGATATTTCTGGAAATATTAAATTTTAGTAATTTCAGAGCAAGCTTTCCTGCCTTTTTCTTGAAGTTATTCTTTGAATTTTTCACATGGCTTTATTAGCATTTTTATCAGGGTTGTTATTTATTCCAGTTCAGTAGTTCTCCATGGCTGAGTCTGGCTTAGACGAGGGAAGCTAATTTATTATTGTTGGCTGTCCTTTTCCCAACTCTGTTATTTAAGCCATTAGGTGGCTGCATACTAGCGTTTGGGTATCTGATAGCATTTGAGGACTTAAGCACATGAACCATACTGGAAGAATGATCCTTGGGTTTTAGTCAGTGACATAATTATTTTTCGTATAAAATTCAAAACTAAAGATAAAAAAAATTCCAGGTTGGAATTATTAGCCTTGTTTTAAACTTTAATACATGGAATCTAAGAGAAAAGGAAAAGAAAAGGCAGCACAGGTGATTAATGGAGTTTATTATAGTTTTGAGCAGGGCCATCTGGGTGTGTAGATCAGAACTACCCGTGATACCATGGAGTAGCTGCCATTCATGAGAGCTGCCTTTGTTCCATGTCATTAGGGATGGGTCTATTTAGGAGAGGGTGGCAGAGAAAATTGGTAAATGCTTTAGTTCTGTGCTAATTGTGAACAACGGGTTATGTCCCTTTTCCTTATCCTAATGTGCCTGAAATTGAAATATTGGAACATGAGAGGCATTTTTTTTTCTCTTTACATTTGTGCTTTTTGAACAACTTCAGAATGTGAACTGATTAGCAATTTGACCAACAGACATACATTTCATCTAAAAGAGAACAGTACAAACAGACTCCATGGCTGCTGGATGCACAGGGCATGTTGGCTGATCAGTCTTGTTACTGGGCAAGGTCAACCATAGCTGAAGAGCCTAAAACCTAAAGCCATGCGAAGAGAACTCTAACACAGCCCCATCAAATTTCTGTAACTCACAGGCAAAAGTTGTTTCTAGTAAGAAAGGTAGGATAAAAAATAGTGGTCGTTCCAGACAATGGAAAAGTTTGAACAAGAGGGTGGTCTGCTACGGACTTTAAAAAAATTAGCATACATCATATACTTATAAACATTCACATATCATAAGTAAGTGGCTCAATGAATTTTCAAAGGGTGCTCACCCAGGTCACTATTCCCAAGATCAAGAAATAGGACACCAGGAGCAAGAGAGATGTTTCAGTGATAAGAACAGAGTTCTTGAAGAAGACCAAGGTTGCGTTCCCAGCACCAACATGGTAGTTCACAACCTCCTGAAACTACATTTCCATAGATTTTGATACTCTCTTCTACAGGCACTATATGCATGTGGTACAATCCATCCATACAGGCAAAAAGACATAAAATTCAACTAAAGAAGTCTTTTAAAAAAGAGAAATAAGTAGGACATATCCACCAGATAAGAAGTATCCTTAGGGCTCTCTGCCCACTGAATTACCTTTTCCTATGGTGGCAAATACTAGACTTTCAGTACTACACATAATGCCCATTTCTGAACTTGGTCTGTGTGAAATTATCAATATGTGTTGTTTCTTTTGATCAGCAATGTATCTATTGTGTTCGTTCATGCTGATGTGAGTAGTAGTGGTTTGATCCTACTGTGTAGCATTCTACTACATGGTTATATTAACATTTATCATTTCTGATCTTGGTGGACATTGGTGCTGTTTGCTATTTGGGCCGTTATGAATGGAGATGCTGTGACCATCTTTGTATGTGTTTTAGAGCACACTTGCATGCATTGTTTACAGTGCATGGTTAGGAGTTGTATAGCTAAGTTTTAGGATTTGTATAGCTTCTGGTTTAGTAGATAGTTTTATTTCTTTCTCTTATCTGCCCCCATCAATTATTTCAATATATATTTCCTCCATTAATATTTGAATGCTCTAGTTGTCACACATTCTGGCATCCCCAGCATGGTGACCATTTTTAGTCTTATCCTTCCTCATAGGTATGTGACCCATTATGATCCATTCCCATTATGACTAATAGTCTTCAGCCTGGTTTCCACGTTTGTTGATTTTATAGATTTCTATTGTGTAAAATCCTTGTTTAGTTCTTTTATTCATTTTTCTATCTAGATGTGAGATTCTCCTATTAAATTTTAAAAGTTAAAAATATTTTGTACATAAATCATTCCTTATGTGGCTTTAGGATTTTTATTTCTATTTATGTATATGTTTGTGTGTGCATGTATATGCATGTGTGTATATACGCACATGTGTGCATGTGTATACAGTACCTGAAGAAGTCAAAAGAAGGTGATGAATCCTCTGGAGTTGGAGTTACAGGTGGTTTTGAACCATCCTACATGAGTGCAGGGAACCTAACTTGGGTCTTCTGCAAGAACAGCAAATACTCCTAACTGCTGAGCTCTCTCTCCTACTCCCATTTGTATTCTTGTAGTGCAAAAATCTCCTTGTCTCTCATGACACAAAGTACAGAGCTATTGTGGTGGTTTAATGTTCTCCAGAGGCTCAAGCATTTGAATACTTGCTTTCCAGTTGGTTGACACTTTGGTGAGGTTTAGGAGGTGTGGCCTTGTTTGCAGGAAATATGTCATGGAGTTGGGTTTTATGGATTTGCAGGCTGCCTTCCTTTCAGTTCAATCTCCCTGACTCACACTTGGCAGTCAAATATGTGATCTCTCAGTTTTCTGCTTTGGTCTCCTGCTGCCATGCTTCCCCTGCCATTCTGGACTCTACCCTGAAACCATAAGCCCAAACAAACTCTTCCTACTCTGATTTACTTTGGTCATGATATCTTATCACACTTACATAAAAGTGACCAATACAGGCATGTCCCAAGGTATTGTACCAAAGAACCAGGCTATTCCAAATAGGCACACTAAAATTTTGTCATCATGTATGGTATTTTGTTATTGTTTCATAAAATGTTATATGACATTTTCTTTGTATGTATCTTTGTGCATGGAAAATTTTGAAAAATTGCTATAAGAATATACAATGAATGTTTATTTTTCAACAAAATAGCAATGACCATCGTAATCACCTTCATTGACTTTTACTGACAAAATAACAATGACCATCTTAATCACCTGCTGTGGGATGGTCTGTATGTCAAATGAACTCATTGGTCAATAAATAAAACACTGATTGGCCAGTGGCCAGGCAGGAAGTATAGGTGGGTCTAACAGAGAGGAGAACTGAGAGAACAGGAAGGTGGGAGGAGTCACTGCCAGCCGCCACCATGACAAGCAGCATGTGAAGATGCCGGTAAGCCACGAGCCACATGGCAAGGTATAGATTTATGGAAATGGATTAATTTAAGCTATAAGAACAGTTAGCAAGAAGCCTGCCATGGCCATACAGTTTGTAAGCAATATAAGTCTCTGTGTTTACTTGGTTGGATCTGAGCGGCTGTGGGACTGGCGGGTGACAGAGATTTGTCCTGATTGTGGGCAACACAGGAAAACTCTAGCTACAATCACCTTTATTGACTTTTACTGAATTGCTTGTAAGTAATATGTATATTAGATTCTGTCTGAAGATGGTTATGTTTTTAGTTATTAACTTTCCTGGAGGGCTTGCTCCTCTGGAGCTGGTGACTTCATCCCTTTTCCCTTTCTTGCCACTGTGTGTGTCCTCCGTCGTGGGCTTTTTGTCTCCCAAAGCCTGAGTCACCAGAAATATGAACAAACTCTATATTGGCACCTCCTTCTCCCTCCAAATTCCAGTAGTTCTTATCTTGCTAGGTAATTCTGGAATTGATTTTCTCCATAGTAAGGGAATTTACAAAGTGTTTTCTTCAGCCATCAGCTCACTGACACTTGTTCTACCATGATACTGAACTGGGGCTCCTATGTTTCTCTGTGAGAATACATTTTCTTATACCTCATTCATAGTATTTAGACTGTTTAAGCATTTCCCTTTCAACCCTGAGTCTCACTCACTGTCATCTCTAGCATAGTCAGTAGGCTGAGAGGATGTAGTAAAATTAGATTCTGTCCATAGTGGCTACATTACCAAGACTGTCTTGCATGAATGCCTATCTTTCAATTACATGTTGGCATTGCCTTTATAAAGCCATTTACCTGCCTAGATCTTGTCCTCAGAGAATACAATATATTTTCTTATTGACTCTAGTTCTTTCTGCCAAGAATTCTTGTACTGACCATTCTCCACTGACCATTCTTTTCTTTTCATCCCAATTTATCACTTGAGCTCTGGGCCAGCAGCTCTCAGCATTCATTAGAGAGTTGTGCCACTGAACTAGAATCAATACCCCAAGTCAACACCTCTAAAGTTTTTCCCATGAGCCTCAAGGTCTGAGACTAGAGTATAGCTATCTTATTCCAAATGTGCAGTCAGGAGCTATTGTGTAATTGTAAGTGGGCCCTGTTCCAGGTGAATGCAGCCATATCCTTGCACACTCTGAGGTGAGTGGGGTGAGACACCTCCACTTAGTTGCTCTCCCCTGTATCTTTTGCAATGAACACATTAAAGAATGACAAACCTCTTTTTTGCCTAGTGCATGGTTTTAAGTCCTTCCTATTTTTCCCTTCCTTCCTTCCTTCCTTCCTTCCTTCCTTCCTTCCTTCCTTCCTTCCTTCCTTCCTTCCTCCCTCTCTCTCTCTCTCTCTCTCTCTCTCTCTCTCTCTCTCTCTCTCTCTCTCCTCTCAGTAACTGTTTATCTCCTGAAAATTCAGATCTAGCCTCCTTAGCTTTGGCATACTCTACTACAACAGTTCTCAACCTTCCTAATGCTATGACCCATGTTGTGATGACCCCTAACCATAAAAATTATTTCATTGCCATTTCATAACTGTAAACTTGCTACTGTTATGAATCACAATGTAAATATCTGACATGCAGGAAATCTGATATGTGACTCCTGTGAAAGGGTCATTTGACCCCTAAAGGGGTCATGACCCACAGTTTGAGAACCACTGCTCTACTACTATCTTGACCATAATGATAAATTCAAGAATAATCATAGAGCTTCTGAAATGGACACTGAGTCATGATAGGAGTTACCAACCACACTTCCCAGAACCATGGATAGAAAATTGTATTTCTAAGAAGAAAGTTGTTGAAATACATGGATATATTGACACATTTGGGTCCATTTAATGTTTATTATGTTAATATTTGCTAATTATTTCTTGTTTTATGAAAAATATAAAGGGACTATTGATTTTTCACTTTAATATTATGTAGGTCTATTCAGAATCTTGGTCCTAAAAATCACATAAGAGAAAACATGAAGACAAACTTTCATTTGTGACAACATTTGGTTTAGTAAAAAAATATTGTAGATTTGAAATAAATTTACCACTTCTCATGAAAGAGTGTTTAAATATAAGAATAAGAAGATGGATCCATATTAAAATCCTTGGATTGATAAGAAAATAGGGTGCCAATAGCTGGTTCTGAAATTCATTAAAACAAATGAAAGACTTGGAATGTTTTCTTCATATTTTTTTTTGGCAGAAATTATAAATCCACATTGCAAGTTTAATGATTCTGTGCTTGTGATTAAAACTTGGGTAATGTTTTTTTCTCTTTGAAGAACATAAGAAATGCACATGGTACCCATTATATCAAGCACTTCCTAGTCACATTTATAGAATTTCTCTGTGCTTAAAAAACATTAATTCCTTTCCATAATATAGCTGAATAATTTTTACCATATAGTTTTCATTGTATCAGTAAGAAAATGAAAATCAGAGGGTTTGGGCATATGACAGGATCCCAACAAAAAGTCAGAAAGTTGGGAAATTCAATCCCAGAGTTTGGTCCGCTTCCGGGACATTGGAAATGTGTAATATGGGTTGCAAAAATCAGAATCATACATAGCACCTCACCCCTCATTCCTTCTTCCTCTTATACAGGCCTTTCATCCATGCTATTCATGTGTAGGAAGCCTCATCTGTTTTCATTTATATTTAATCTATATAGAACTAACAGCGCAACTCTGTTCTCAATAGGTGTTGTAAAATGCACTGTCAATAAATGAATTAATCTGTTCCCTGTTTTCCCAGATTTACCAATTGATTAACCCATCATTTCCCACCACACACTCACAAATTCCCTGCTCCCAAACGAAAAGTCAAATCCAAATACATAAGAAACAGACCCAAGGTCCCTCAGTCACACAGAGGCAAAATCAAATGGAAATCCTTCACAGGAAACCCTATGCTTTTCTGACCACTTGTTCCACCAGGCCCTCACAGCAGGGGATGTCAGATGTCAGACGGGAGCAAGTTTTAAGACAAGAGGTCGGTCTCTGGGGTAGCTGGACTTTCCTCTGAACAGCTTACAGTGTTCACTCTTGGTTTTGCTCAGCCAATCAGGTCTCTGTTTTAAATAGTTGTTTTTTTTTTTTTTTTTTTTTTTTAAATCATTGGCCTCTGAAGTCTTGCAGAATATTGGAAACCTGTTAATGCACAAACATATGTCATGCAGAGAAAGGGATAGTCAAAGAAATCAGAATGGTAAAGTCAAAGATGCAAATTAAAACCCAGGAAGAATCAATTAAATAGGCACCAAAGGTCTGTTTAAATGATTAAATGAGACAGAAGTGCATCTTGAGATGAATAAATTACATGGAAGTGTGAGGAGAGAAACGAAGGCCCGGGAGGCATGTGAAGGGGAGGAGAAGTGAGTGCATGCATGAGGAGAGACTCAACATAGGTGATGTGCACTTGGTCTCAGATTTTGGCTATTAGAGTGATTAAATATGCAAAAATGTCACCATAGCCTCTGGGTATCACACCCAACAGGAATACAAATGTGAACTCCTAGAGCTAGAATAACAAGAGGAAAACCTTCACGTTTCTCACGGGGCTTCCGGGCACATGCCTCAGGGGCATAAGACTGCTGGCAGTACAAGGGTGGCCTGTAGTCAGCTGTGACATACTGATTTCAGTGTCCCACTTTCCTCCTGCCTGGCTGCTCTAGACTCAAACGTTACTTTGTGTTTTCCGGAATTCCTGAACAGGTGTCATATAATCCTTTTCCAACAAGGTGGGAATGACAAACCCTGCCGCGAGTTCAGCTTCGCAAAGAGCAAGAACAGCGGGGAGGGGCAGGGATCTCCGAGTTCACCCAGAGCCTGGAGCTGTCTGCCTTGGATTGGCGTGTACAGCCTGGCCTGCTGTTTAAGTGGGAAAACGGGAACAGAAATACTGACCTGATTCACTTGAGGGCAGTTTGGCATGGGGGCTGGTACGCTTGCAGGCAGTGGGGCCATTTCTATGTTTACAGGCGGCCCTCAACGCTTTCCTCTATTTCTGTGTTTTGCTCTAAGGTAAGTCCTCGCCTCTTCTTCCTCTGTCTAGACCAGAGACTTCTCTTCATCTCCGCTGCACCTACCACTGGGTTCCTCGAACTTCCCAGCATTTTTCTGACAGGATAATCCTTCTGATGGTTGGACAAAGTGTTCTAAGGACTTCCTCCACATGGCTGGGAAAATCTCCCTGCCACAAAAACCCAAAACAAACAAACAAAGAAAAAAGCAGGGAGAGGATGTCTCAGGTCACACTGCTAGGAACAACCAAGCTGGAATTAGAAGCTAGAAGTAGAGGCTCAGCTCTGGCTGTCTATAAGATGCTAAATTGCTTCTGACCAGGCTTCCCTCCCTAGGTGTAGTGACAGTAACTCCTGGCTTCTCTCCAACTACCTGCAACACCACTGACCTTGTCTACATGTCTATTCATTGGCTAGTCAGACACAGGCCAGTTACACTTTGTTTCTTCTATGCTGAATGTCATCTACTGAAGCAAGACCAATAAGACCAAGACACTGGTTGTGGTTTCAACTTCCCTTTCTTTTCTTAGTTTCTCTCCCCCACCTTCTTCTTTTTATTTTTCTTCTCCTCCCCCTACCTCATCAGTGGCTTTTTGAAAATGGTCTTATGTATCCTAGGTTGTACTTGAACCCACAATATAACCCAGTCTGGATCTAAACTCACACTGATTCTCGTGACTCAGCTGTGTTCAATTTCTGTTGCTGAACTTCCAGCCAAAGGATCCGTGACTCTTACCCTCCCCTCCTCACCGAAGCCTCTGGGGGAGGGGGGTCAGTGGAGCTCACCTCCATATTCCTAATGCCAGACTCTGAACCAATTCAGAAATAGTCCCTGATGGTCAGGAGGACGGCTTGAGCATATTTGTGGATATGAGGAGGATGTCGCTGGGATCCAACATGAATCTATAATTCCGAGCTCCTGAAAGCCACTTGTCCAATGGAAGTATGCTGTGGAGGGAGGCTTTTCTGAAGAAGATGGGCAGAGCACAAAAAGAAAGTACCTGCCTCCAAGAGTGAGCCCAGTTCTGAGAGAGAAAGCCTTGCTGCACCGCTTTTTCTACCAGCAAAGAGACTGACGTGCCTTCTACTGCCTTGCTCAATTTCCTGTTTAAGCTTACTGGCCTTTTGTAAGTCTTGACAACATATACGACTTGTTATTGCTCTTGAAACCTCTGAAGTAAATAGCGTGAGGAGGGAGGCTTCCTCCTGAGCTCTTTCACGAGAGGGAAAGCAGGCAGAAGAAGAGTCAGCATCACCAGGCAGGCTGAGGCATGGGTGTGGCACAATTCCACTGGGATGGGGATGTCTCGAGTAGCCTTTGGTAGATGCCCTTCCCTCAGCAACTCTGGGCATTCTACATATATTTCCACTTGTCCAGAACCGTAATACTAAGAAACTCTTTAGGAGCAGAATGCAGTTTATAGAACTGTAGCCTGCAGCAGGAATCTTCAAAAGCCTTATTAATTAAATTAAACCTGAGGCCAGTTATTGGGGTGAAATGGAAGATCAGAGAACCAGAACAAGCCACAGCTACCTCACCTCGCTGGACACTCAGCTGGTCTTGTTTCCTCAGACTGGAGGCCTCTGAATCCTCATCCAGAATGGGTCTCAGCTGAATTGCTGCTCAAAAGCCTGAATGCTTAACCAGGCCAAAAGCTTAACCAGGCCAAATGCTTCTAGTTTCTGGTCTTCACGCCTTATATATCTTTCCTTTCAACCATCACTCACTGGGATTAAAGGCTTGCTTTCTGAGATTAAAGGCGTGAGTCACCATGCTTGACTGTATCCTTGAACACAAGGATTTCTGCGTCTGGAATGCTAGGGTTAAAGGCGTGTGCTACCACTGCCTATCCTCATGTTTAATATTGTGGCTGTTCTGTCTCTGACCCCAGATAAGTTTATTAGGGTTTACAATATTTTGGGGAACACAATACCACCACAGTAGCCCCCTTCACCTGCTCTATGTGATGGAGACCCTTGTTTTGGAGGTGTATTTATAAAGCACAGTGCTCACAAGGTGAAAGGAAAACATGCATGCCCTGTTTCCTGGGAACCTACTGGTGATTTTGCAAGGCTAGTCTCTGAAATGGAGTTTAGTGTGTGTAGAAGGGAAGACTCTACTTATTCTGAACTTACTTACAGAAGCATGTGATAGGATTAGTTGAAAACCAGAAACAATGGCCTGAAACTCAGGCGATGGAAACAGCAACCTTTGAGGTTTTGGAAATGACCCTGAGAAAACACTGGCTGCTAGTGTGTATCCATAAAAGAAGATGTTATCCATAAAACAAGGGGAGTCCTCCCAGTCTCAGTGACTCCCATATGAAGACCACTGATATCTCAAGAATAAAAGAATGGTTGGCTGAACTGGTGCCTACAATTACTTACTACACACACACACACACACACACACACACACACACACACACACACGAAAGAGAGAGAGACAGAGACAGAGACAGAGACAGACAGAGACAGAGACAGACAGAGACAGACAGAGACAGAGGTGGGGGGTTGAACCTGGCCCAAAGGCATGGGGTTGTCTCCAACTCTTTTTATCAGCTAGTGGCCAGACAGTTCCTCACCTGACTTAAATATTCTGTTTAGAAATGCTGCCTGATGAGAAGTGTCAAAGTGTACCATTGAGGAAAATGATGAGAAGGGATTCAAAGGGTGGCCTCGTAATACTTCACAGGTAAGTTCTTTCCACCAATATAATCTTGCTGCTGCTCAGAAAGGGTCATGTCTTTACGAATATGGAGTATTAACCAGGACATTGCTTTCACATTGATAGAAATCAGCCCAGAGTGTGAATTCTACATTTTGTAGGAAAGTCTGTATAAGAGGAAATGAGAGAATAAAGGAATAGTTAGAGGTAAGAACTGGACACATGGAAGGCTGCATTGTCACAGAATCTGATACTTATGTTCTCCAGAATGGTAAACAATGGTGCCTAGGAACATAGGAACAGCCCTGTTAATTGGGCAATGTCCCTTTTTACATAAATGTTAAGTGAAGGGGGGAAAAGGGAGACGGCCCAAGGGAGGATTCCAGGAATATACATGGCAAATGGTTTTTTCTTTAAAGTTCCAAATTGGTATTCTGCCCTTTTCTTACTTTTTTTTTCTTGCAAAGGAAATATTTTGAAAACCACAGCTTGTGCTGGGATCTGGTGACTGGTCATAAGTCTTTTTAGTCTTGGAAACTTGGTACAGATCCAATGTGAATAGATTAGCTAAGTGCTGCGACAGCGATCGTCCGGCCAGACTTTCATTTGGGAATTCGGAAGTTTTATGTAATCAATTCAGATAATGGCTTCAGCTAAGAGAAGTTTTTCCTCCCCCCCCACCCCATTTTCTTTTACACGTAGGGCCTTTTGTAAATCTGGACAACAGTGTGTGACTTGGCTCTTCTCTTGAAAACCTGTGAGGATAGATTCTGTGTACTCCCGAGGCTACTAGGTCGACTGTCACCAGCTAATAAGTGACGATTCTTTTATAACTTAATGTACAGCATTAAATTTATGAAGTGGAAGTGCCTTGCTTAGGGCCCTGATATGCACAGGGCAACTGGTTCTCCTGATCTATGGAGAACAACTTTATTTATGGTTGCCATGGATACTTGAGTCTTGGCTCCTCAACATAAGGACTCCTACATATTGAAGATTCTGACATGCTGCTCCATCGCTTCACCCTCTGTCTCCTTCTGCACTGCTAATACCCTTCTGCACTGCTAATACTTCCAGTAATAAATGTTGATTAAGGACCTGTTGCCTTTTCTGACAATAAGCTACAGTTTGCACACAAGGCCACTTATTTCTAAAGAGACTTGGAAGCAGTGGAAAATGTGATATTGTCCCCCCCACCCCCCCACCCCCCCCACCCCCTGCCCCGCCCGGTCTCTCAAGAAAAAAACTTTTCTACTAAAAGCATAATGATAATTATCTGAAAAGGTAGCATATGGGATCAAATACGTGTGTGTTTGGGGTGTGTGAGTGTTTCATGGTGAAGATTGTAGAACATAGGTTGTGATTCACTAATAACTTAGCTAAAAGCATGACAGGCCCTGACATAAATCCATTAGTAAACCTTTAGTCTTTCCTCCTCTACACCTTGTTATCAAATTATACTTCCAGAGCCATTGTAATGATAAGCCTTCATTGTCAACTTGCCTTGGTTTAGAATCACCATGGAGACATATACCTTTTCAGGTGCCTATATGGATGTTTCCAGAAATCTTTAACCATGGAAGAAGGACCTACCCTGAATATGGGTGACATGATTTATAGATTGAGGTACAAAGTTAAAAAAAATAAAATAAAATGGACTGAGCACAAGCATTCATTTTTCTCTACTTCTAGAGACAATGTTCCTGTCACTAAGACATCCTCATCCTGATGGACTGTATCTCCTGAACTGTGAGCTGACATAAACCCTCTCTCCTTTAAATTGCTTCTTGTCTGGTATTTGCTTATAAAAATAAGAGAAGTAATAAAGTCAGCCATGTATGTTTTCTACACAGGGCCAGCATTGTCTATGGTGAGGAACTGTCTCCAGAGCAGAGTAGGGTTGGTTGATAAGCACTCTGTATGGAATCTGCTTACTTTCTGTTCTTGCAGATGGTTCTCCTGATCAGTGTCAGGATGTCATCAAGACATTTCTCTCTCATTTTTACCATGTGTGTGATGGAGGGATGGAAGGCACCTAAGCCTAGGAGCCTAGGAGGAGGAACTTCTGGGTCCACATCAGAGAATAGCAAATGTTCAAATGAAGCAGACTGTAGAGTCAGTCAGGGAAAACGAGAGGAAGGTTTGCGTCTCATTGAGGTGGTAGTTTTAGCAAACCTCATAGTTTTGCTGTTGCTGTTTCCACAGTTCTCATGGACGCTGCTTCGTGATGGTTGGAGTCTAACAGTCAGGTTCTAGACTGCCCTCAGGACAATGAAATTAAATGTGGTGGATACCTGCTTGACAATCTTAACATCAGATGTTCTTTCATATCTATGAGGGATTATCTCCTTCTACACTGGGCCTGTGTGATTCAGGTAGGCTGTCATACCTGGCCTTAGAGGACAGCATGTGACCTGGACGTGGCCATCCCATGCATCAAAGGCTTCAAGCATAGGCTTTGTTTCAGAGATGGAGAAGAGCACCAAGGGCTCCTGATAATGAGCATCTTCTCTTCTCAGTGATTTGTGACCAGGTTGTCAGGAATCACCATCGTACAGGGCTTCACAATGAAATAACACTGTTAGGGTGGGGAGGGGCAGAGGCAAGAGACAGAGGGACTTTCATCCCATGCCTTTATTTCATTTCTCAGTCAAGTCAGACCTGGAAGCCAGGGTTCTTCCCATGAGCTCTGAGCCTTGCTAATGGCAAATTTCCACCCATCTCTGGTCAAAGGCTCGGGGAAAATGAATCAGTTGCTGAAATTTCTTAACCAACTGGATGTTGACATCTTCAGACAGATAAACTGGTGAATACCACCTTTCCAAAACATTTATTAGTGGGGATGGGTTTGATTATTTTTTCCCCCTCTTTTGTCTAAAAAAAAAAATTCTGTGTAGGCTGGGAAGATGGTTCAGTCAATAAAGTGCTTGCCACACAAGCGTGAGAACCTGAGTTTGATCCTCATCACCCATATGAAAAAGTATCTGCCTGTAATCTCAGCACAGTGGAATTGATTGGGAAGATTCTGGGATTGCTGACTAACCAGTCTATATGAATTGGTGAGCCGTAGGCTCATTGAGAGATCCTGTTTCATGAAATAGGGTGGGCAACAACTGAAGAAGACACCCAATGTTGACTTCTGGTTTCCACATTCATGTGTACACGTACAAGAATACACACACACAAGAAGTAAAAATACAAAAATTCTCACGTAATGATTTTTAATTCTCATCTTAAGCAAGGGAAAGCTGGGTCTCTGACTTGATTTTGAGATCTTTTGTAGTTATCTTTTTAAATCTCAATGTTAGACAAAGAAATTAAATGAAAAACAATGATTTAGTTTTTTTTTTTAATACACTGGAGTTAGCTATATCTAAAAGTTGATCATCCACTAATGGAACACCCACAGTCATTCCCCAGAAAGGTTGAAAAGTGACGAGCCTTTGCTAGTCTGTCACCCATCTATCTACTGCCCTGGATGGACAGCATCTTAACTTACATTCAGAAGACCGAGACTCAATATTTGTTGAAATAAAGATTACTCATAAGAATAAATGATTGTCCTTTTTTCTTTTTAAAATAAAAACCATATTATTCTAATTAACTCACAAAGAAAAACACTACACAGCTAATTTCCGAAGCCACCGGACACTTGCTCAGTCCCAAACTCTATCGATCTCAGTGAACTAGAAGGGGCCATGCTGAAGCCATGGAGCTGCATTTAGGGTTTTATACACAGACACCCTTTTTTGATTTTCATTGCCCATTTGAAATACTTCCTACTATTTTTGCCTACTGATCTCCATTTTGGCTACTGTCTTGGAGGCTAAGTGGAGAGTCAGCTCCCCACCACCCATGCTTCTCTCATGAATGAAAATAGGAATGAAGGAAATGAATTAAGAGTTCTATGGAGAGTCTTTCTAGAACATTCTAATATTAAAAAAATTCCACTCCACACTTTCCCCTTATTGCACAGCACAATTGAGCATGAGTTTGTATATTATATTTGCATTTTATTTCAGGATTCTGGTAATTTATCAAGGCATAAATGACCATGTCTTTGATGTTGGGTCCTTCAGAAGCATCACTAAGGAGGTGGTAACAAATCTGCTTGGGAGGTGTTCATGCTTTGCCATAGGGCTGGCCTCACTCAGGGATTCTGGCTTTGCCTGTGTGAAAGGAGTAACCAGACTGTGAAACAGTTTGCTTGTTTTGGCCTCTTCCAGTTTTGGATCCTTCCATAGCCCAATCAATTATGTAGTAATTGGCCCTAAATTCACCCAAATGCAGTCAGCTGAATACAGATTTCACACTTAGGCACTGACATACCCACCCCCTGCTGTGCTTGGCCTGAGTATCTTGTGGATGAACCCAAACTCTCAGTAGGGATTAATTACTATTCTGGAGTAGGATTTTCAGGGTTCACCCTGAAGATCTGCCACTTACTACTGCGTGGCCTCCAATACAATGCATACATAACACCTCTGCACTTCAACTTCTTCACCTGCTAGGATGGTATAGGTTTTACTTCAAAGAGCTGTTTTTGAAGACTGGGTGAGACAATCCATGGAACAAACTTAGCTTCCCACCTGCCATATAGGAACTCTCAGTAGTCATTACTTATCATTCCTGTTATAACCGTCACCATCTGCACTATGACCATCACCGCCATCATCACCATCGTCTTATCTCTGTTAGCACCAGCATCAGCATCCCCCTGATCTTATGAAAGACAACTGCTCTGGTACTGAGGCCAGAGGAGGGAGTGTTGGGGTTAGAGAGAGGGATGGAAAGAGACTCCACGTTAGTGCAGGTGAGCTGTAAGAGTTGGAGTCCGCATGAAGATAAGATTAACTTCAGGGTCTAAACTCCTATGGGTATGTGCACTTCTCTCCCACAACTAGCTACCTTGGCCCATTCTTAGGGCCAAAGTGAAAATTGGGTCATGGGTTGATCATTGGGAATCCATTATAGTCATTAGACTACTTACTTTGTGTAATGGTTTGATACTAAATTTTAAATGGTACATTTATATGAGAAGATTAAACATACAATACAAGCACTGCTTTTTAAAAAACAAAATGAGAAATGAACCACATATGTATTATGCATGTATGTATATTACTGCTCTCCTGGTGTACACTCAGAAATTTTTATCCTCTGTCTCTTTGCCTGCCTCTGTCTAGGCTTCTCTGTCTCTCTCTCTGTCTGTCTCTCTTTCTCACTTTCTCTCTCTCTCTCTCTCTCTCTCTCTCTCTCTCTCTCTCTCTCTCTCTCTCTCACACACACACACACACACACATGCATACACATTACACACCCCCTCATTCAACTTCTTTGTCTGGTTTCTCTTTTCTGATAGGAATTCAGGCAATACCCGTTCTGTCTTTTTGTATAATTCCTTTCCAATGTATGAACTGCTGTGGACTGCCTGCAGGGAGAAATACATTCCAACATGAACCTCTGTAGGATTGTGTAGTGTGGAATGAAAGAGCTAGGAGATTTCCTGCAGAAGGTAGGATTTGAAAAACAGGAGGCTGTGTTTGCTTCTCCTCTTCCCAGCCCTGAAATACATGGAAGGGACACATTGGAACAGGGTCTGAATCAGAATGATGATCCCGGAGCCCATCATGTCCCCTGCTACTGTCTCGTTTCTGTCCTTAACCTCAGACTTGTCCCCAGATGGGAACAACAAGTGCCAGTAACTAGGAGGACATTGGCTCTCTTATTCTCCTGCCCAGGCTTTCCCTTCTCCAAACAACAGCCGGATGCTGCTTGCCTGCTTGGAATTCCTAGCATCCTTCTTTCACGTTCCTCATCCCAGAAAGGATGACAGTCTTTTATTGAGGACCCATCTTCTATTTGCCTCTCTCCAGAGGGAGGAAGATTGGAAGAAATGAAAGGAGAAAAATATAAGATATGAGGACAAAAATACAGAAAGAGCCAAGATATTACACAGAGAGAAGCTGACCTAGTGGCTCCATGCCTGAGCCTGAAAGGAAAGATAATTTATAAATTTACTCACGAAGGGCAGTTTTGCTAGATGGGTTTATCTATTTGCATACTTTTTTCTTTTGACATATTTCCCCTTGTGCTCAAGGTATTTAATTTTCTCTAGGGTTGTTTCTCATGCTGGGGAATGTCCCCTTTAACATTTCTTTCTTTCTTTTGAAGGCATTGATTCTCTTTCCTCTGCTTTTGTAGCTTCATGAGACTGTGTGTGTGTGTGTGTGTGTGTGTGTGTGTGTCTGTGTGTGTCTGTGTCTATTTGTCTTTGCGTCTGTGTGTCTATGTACATGGGCTAGTTTGAACAAGCATACAGGGAAGATATTTGGAAAAAGTGTGTTCTTTGAGGCACATTCTTCTCACCATGTGCTTTGAGAGGCATGTTCTCATTCCTGTGGTATACCAAAAATCCAAAGTGAGTGCAAACAGTGGAAAAAATGTCTCCTCCTGTTTTCATATAGGCTCTGTGAACTGAGACCACAGCCCCTGGAACAGAACAGTGTCTCTTTTGCTTTCCAGTAAGTAGCTGTGTTCTAGAAGTAATGTTGCTACTGGAAAGCGGGGACATCCCTTTGTGGTCACCATAGATACGGAGGAAATCTGTGTCCCCTCTTGGAATTCTTAGTCTCTTTAATAACAGAATTTAAGAAAAGAACAGACTAAAACAGAAGCTCAAAGACTTTTCTTTCTTTTTTTAGAGTTTAAATGAAATCAAATCAAATCAAAACAAAACAAACAAACAAAACACCAAACAACCCAGAGCAAGCAAACTTATGTCTTCCAGCTGCCAAAGATGGAGAATAGAGAAGAGAATGAACAAAGCCACGTACTTTGAGTTAAACTGGCATGGGGGTCAGCCACATGGTAGCAGGAAACCACAAACCAGGGAAGGAGCTTTAGAGAAAAGAAGCAAAAAAATCCCAGAAAAAGCATACTTAGGCTCTGGCCAGCATCCAAAAGAAAAACACAGAAAAGAAGGAAAAGGAAAAAATTATGCTTTCTGTGTCAGGACTCAGAAAGGTCGACAGACCCAACAGAACATCATGGTGGCTTAGAGGGACTGTGCTAGGGCTGGGGACTGTGGGAAGGAAAAAGTACATGAGCTTATTAAGGGCTAATTATTCCTCTCACCTGTTTAGCATAACTTCAAGTGAACTGGCCTTCCTAGAGGTGGTCCTTTAGCCAGATCATTGCCCTGCCTGACTGGAATGTTAGGTCTCCACCCACATCAAAAATTTCACCCTCTGCACCAGAAGGAAATAGTCCTTCCTTAATGAACCTATACCTCTGCTATGACATTGTGTAGTGTTACATCTGTTCTTGTAGTCTGAGCTGAGCTGCTCTGCATATATTGCACAATGAAAGAATGTTGTTTGTCCATGATCTGATGAGCAGAGGTGCTTATTAGGTGTACCTTGTTAAACCCAGGGCCTGATTTAATCATAATGATTGTCTTTTGTGGTACAAATTAAATTACAGAGCTTCTGTTATGTAAACAGGTAGACAATTGAAGTCTTGCTGAAAAGAAAAGCACCCTGTGCTCTTGGAAATATATGCCCTTTCCAAGTTAGAGAGGAATTTGAAAAAAAAAAATCTAGCATTACATCTTGCATTTGGGCTCATGGGAGAAGCTGTGGCTTACTCACCCCAAGGCCTATGCATTTCTAGTCTATGGTTCTTTCTTGCAAGGTAAAAAGCCAAAACATGAGCCCCTCCTAGTCACTTTGCCCACTCTAGAAACCCCCTGAAAAAGGAATAAAAAAGTTATTTGACTTTTAAGTTTTCTGTAAGGTGGACACTTACAATCACCATGCTTTTTTCTTTCATGACCTTAAATTTTTGATAGCTACATGGACTGAGGGTTTAACTTTTGTTCTAAAATTGTGTTATGGTAAAGCTTGGGGATGTTATTATTAATTTTCTCTTTTTCAAATCAAAGTCATTATTCTGAAAACAACAGCAATTGTTTTTGGTGTAGGAAGATGACATCCCAGGGCAATGGTAAAATCTTTACGGTGGGAGATTCTCCAGGGGTTTGCAAAATATAAAATACATAGGTCATTTTCATTATTTGAGATTATCTGAAAAGTACTTAAAATTTTAGTTTTACCTATAAACTGCAATTAGAGAGATGATCAAGATCACTATGCTAGTATGCAACAATTGATTAATAATCCACGTTTTAAGAATTACCCCAATAAACACAGCAGATTTTGTGAGTTGTCCTTACTATGTCATTGGGTGTCTCATAGTCCATCAGCCCAAAAGCTCTTCTGTTCTTGGTCATGGGAGAGAGAAGGGGGATGATTTGAAGTCAATGCCAGATATATTCCAACTTAAATGCGAATCATACTAAGAAAAAAATTAATGAGAAACTTTATTCTTGAGTAGTGCTTTCCACTCTATAATTTCATGTGTATAAAGCACACAAAGGTTGCCTAAATTGGCTCCCAGAGTCCTTTGTGATTATTTGTGGTATATATGCCTCTTATGCTGTGCTTCAATTTCTAACCCCCTTCCTCCAATTAAAGTAAATGTTGTAAGTGTGAAATGAAGTTAGAGGATGTCTGCCCTCTAAAAGCTAGAAGCATGCAAGTGCGAGACCCAATTTCTTGATTTGCTTACAATAGGCTATCTTATTTTCTAGTATTTGCTTTGGTCAAATCATGAAAAGGAATTTCTCTGAACAAGACCTCCTCAGCCCTGTTGTAATGTATATGACTTTCCTTCCTTCTCCAGCAGCTATAACTCTAACTCATTTGGGATAAAGTCTTCATCTAAAACACATTGCCCTCTAAAAATCTATAAATCAAACACCTAGATATTAATGACTTAGAAGCAACAAAAACAATCTATCTTAATGTTTATCACTGTCCTAGATCTGAAGCCTGTGTTACTGAACCAAGATGTGGGATGAGGTGAGAATCCCCCCCCCCCATGCTAGGCATAGCACACAGCATATTTTATCCTTTGTAGGAGATACTTTGGAATAGCCTTGCCACTCTGTCGTACACCCCATTGCTTTCTCTTCCAGGATGACATTGAATGATTCTCTTTCTGAAGCTTCCTAATCAACACTGTCTGCCTTGTGACACATAAGTAGAAGTCTTTCTGAGGTGTTACTAATGTATCTCTTCATACAGCTATTGTAGTTTTTATTACAAGATAATTATTTGGGTGTCTGGCTTGTCAGGCGTATTGAGGAAGTAATCAGGTACTCAGCTGCATCCTTAGAATGGAATCTAATAGAAGGCATGGAGCAGGTGCTTGATAATTGTTTGCCACATAGAACAATCCATTTAGCAGGAAATTCAAAACCCTGCTGTCAGGTAATCAGTGACTCTAAAGTTCTCTGTCCAGTCACCCTCTGGAAAAACTCTGATTCTATATGATTCAGAGCACACCTACACAACCTGATAGAGTAACATCTTCCTCTCTGCGTGTGAGGGACACTAAACCTTCCCATGCTGTTCTTTGTTTCTCTTCAGTCTCTTAAATTTTGGTTCTGACCCATCAAACTCATTTCATAACATGCTCCACTGTGACATATAGCTTAGCAAGCACTATTTTATCTAGTGGCATTGGGAACATCTCTCTCTCTCTTTTTCCTTTGGGGCCTCGAAACAACCTGTTCTGTTGTTAAGTGATCAAAGATTGGTGTTATTACAGCCATTTTCTAAACACATCACATGCTATATTAGAAATAATAAATGTGTAAATCAAATGTTATTTTTAATGGCCCTTGGGGTTAAATTTTTCCAACCTTTCTCTTGTATATTTTGAGAGAAATTAACCAGCAAGTAAGCTAGCTCTTGTTTCACTTGGTCCAACACAATACTTTATAAGAGGTTATACGGAGTCAAGTGCCTAAAACATCATGTGTCTAAATAGTTGAACAATAGCCATGACATATAATGTTTCTGGATTCATATGACAAGCTGTCAGTTTTCCAAGAATTATAAAGGATGTTTTTGAAATAACTGCTTGAAGAACTCAAAGCTAGTCTTATGAACTTGGTGCTTGACTCCAAACCCACAGAATAAAGAAATATTGAATAAAGTCATTTATAGGATCTGGAACATGATCACAAATCCATTTCTGAAAACACTGAGCAGCAAAACATAGTCATCCTATCATGCTTCTGTTATAAAAGTGAAATGGGTGATGGCTCAGTCAGAAAGTTTCTGTTGGAGATGGAGCACAGCCTTCTCTGTCTGTGGAGTTAGGGAGGTATGTATGGTCAGTCTTTTTCTGTTCTTTGAATAGACCTGGCAATGAAATGATCTTCTGGAGAATTCAATGGCATCCTCTGTGTGTGTGTGTGTGTGTGTGTGTGTGTGTGTGTGTGTGTGTGTGTGTTGTGTGTGTAGCCAGAGGTCAACCTCAGGTCTTGTTACATGGGTGCCATCTATGTTGTATTTTGAACTAACGTTTCTCCCTGGGACCTGGTCTCACTGATTTGGCTAGGCTGACTGGCCAGTAAGTCCCAGGGATCTACCTGTCTTTTGTGCCCCAAGACTGAGATTATAAGCATATACAACCACACTCAGCTTTTTTTTATGTGGGTTCTATGGACCAAAGTTAGGTACTTGTGCTGGTAGAGTGAGCATTTTACTAGCCCCAAAGGGATCCTTTTCGGAAGCAATGACATTCTTGAAGGTTCGCCATTCTTGAGCTAAACACTGTTACTGCATCTTACAATATGTCTGCATGGAGCTTTGGCTGGATAAGCCAATGTCACTTTTGAAATTCTAGTAATGCTGTGGATGTCTGATAGCAGTAGAAAAATATTGTTAATTTTTTAAATGAATATATTGAATCTTTTGACATAGTGAATGTTTATTCTTCTGAACTGTAGTGTGTTCATTAAGACTCATTCATATTGATCCAAAAACAAAAACAGAAAACTTGGGGTTAAATTTTTCCAACCTTTCTCTTGTATATTTAACTTGGTCCTTGTGTCATACTGATTAAATGTTCAACGCTCAAGACAGTAATGGCAGAAGGCCCAGCTGGACTTCTCTGTGGCCATTAAACCTTACTGACATCTAAATTCTTTGCTCACCAACTATTTGGATTTCAATTTATCTAGACAGGGTTTTACATATTCCAGGCTGTCCTTGCACTCTCTCTGTGACCAAGGATGGCTTTGAATGCCTGCTCTCCCTGCTTCTACTTAACCATCACTGGGATTATGGGAGTGTGACACCACATCTAGTGGATGTGTTACTTGGGATTGAACCCAAGATTTTAGGCGTATTAGATGAGCATTCTACCAACTGGCCAACTGGTTGTTACAAAAGACAAGGAAGGAGGGAGCGTGAGGTGCAGTGGTAGAGTTTGCACATGTTGGGAAAACATTCAGTTCAGCCTCTCCAGAGCCTCTGATTTCAGTGTTTTATTCAACAGATAGGTAACTGGGCCACTGGTGTGTCTTTCCCAGGTCTAACTTCATCTTTCCTACTCCAACTTTCTCAGTACTTCAAGGGTTCTTCCTACTCTCAGACCAGTAAATGCATTTTTTATTTTCATCCACAAGTTTTAATCTCCCCATTAAACACAGAACAACTTTTGCATGTCTTGATTTTTGGTTTATGTATGCTAAACTGGCTTCCAGCTCTTAGATGTTCATAAGCGTTCTGCACAGAGACCACACTTAAACACTCGAGTCTTCACCACCTCTTTAGCCCACTGCCTAGGCCATCCTGGAAGCACCAGAAATGCATCTCTGTGAAATCTTCATGACCCACCCCAAACTTACCAGTCAGTACTTTAACTGTTCATTTCACTTTACCTGTACCTCTGCTATAGCACTTTTTTAAAAATTAAATTTTAGCCTGTCTGTGTCTGACCTTGGGTCTCTGTATCCCCTATCACTTTCTATACATAGCTACTAAACAAGAAACAGAGAGGAAACAAGACATTGAATTTGAAGTAGGAATAGAAATGCTGGATAGCTGAAGCTATCAGGAAGGGTTTGTTCATCTAACTATTGCTGGAGGTTGGGAATGATTCTAAAGAATGCAGACTGAATGGGGGGGGGCAGAGATGAAGATGAGCAATCCATCCCAGCATGCTAAGGGGCAGAATACAGTGGTGACCCAGCCCCTCAGACAGCCAGTGTTTCACAAGTCACTGAACACCATGAGGTGTTCTCCCTAATGGAGTCAACCTCCAACAACATGGGCCACTTTTCCGCTGTCTTCACAAGATAGTTCAGTCATAGCTCTGTGGGATTCTGAGTTCTTGGGCTGGTCCCTGTTTGGGGTTGTTAACAACACTTTTTCCGTTATACACCCTGATTAGCATATGGAATGATCTGTCCATCCTGGGACCCAATTCATTACGTCTGGTAAAGACTGTCTTCAGTAAAGTCTATCAACATGAATTTGAGTGTAAGCTGAGGAATGAATGACAGACAGCCACAGGTAGAGAGTAAAGCATGGACATATAAAAATAGTAACACAGACCACAGTGTCAGAGCCTTTGAGTCATCTCCATGTTTAACCTGCTGCTATTTTGGC
Organism: Peromyscus leucopus; assembly: GCF_004664715.2. Classification (NCBI taxonomy): domain Eukaryota; kingdom Metazoa; phylum Chordata; class Mammalia; order Rodentia; family Cricetidae; genus Peromyscus; species Peromyscus leucopus. The sequence continues at coordinate 31,022,478 of NC_051074.1, forward strand.
ATGCCTGGAATTCTGTTTGATCAGTCATCACCTCTTCCCTGAGAGGGTCTGTTTTTCCTAGAGATAAACTTTCTCATCTTCAAAAGGAGAGAGGCTCAAGACATTAAGAAAAAAAAAATATCCCTCTTTGACTTTTCTCCCTCTACTCCCAGGAGTGTATGTCAAGTGAAAGAGAATTTGGGGAATGAAGCCGGCAGGGTGAGCAAACCAAGGCTGCTTTCCACTGGGGTGTGAGAGACGTTCCTGAATGCACACATTTAGTTAAGAAAAAAAAAAACTTAAAAAAAATGAAGCTGATTTCGAAAGGAGAAAAAAAGTTCATTAAGTTTTCAATTAGCTGCTGTTTTTCTCAAGGAATCAGTTGATTTACCAAAATTTAAAAAAAAAAAAAGTTAAAGTAGAAAAGAAACGAAGAAAGGTTGCCAACAGAGGAAAAGGCAAAGAACTCTTCCAAAAGGATCCTTTGAATGAAAGGAACATGGAAATTCCAAGAAAAGTTAGCAAGAAAGAACAGTTTCTTCTCCTCGCATCAGTGCGCCCCCTCATGCCCTTCATTTATTCATGTTAACCCATTAGAGATGTCTACACGTTAGTGAAAGCACAAAGTATGTTTCTTACCACAAAGTCGCCTTTGGGACACTGAGTGGAGACTCCAGCCGCCTCTTAAGCCCTCAGTATTCTGAAATCTGAAGTCTGCAGAGACAAACACCAGGGCTGTTGCAGGAAAGCAGCAGCCCAAGTAGTTAGCACGTGGGCCTCCACCCAAGAAAATCACTAGGGTGTCCCCACATGAGCTGGTTTGTCATCAATCCATACGATGGAGACATGAGGTCCAGCTCCAGACTGTGAGTCTTCTGTTTATGTGAAACTGTAACACATACTCATTGTGAGCTACGGTTATGCAGGGTTTAGTCTGTTTATGAAGCCATTTGTGGCTATTTATTAAAAATAAAATTTATGTGTGCTTATTGAAGCTATATTTTGGCAGGCAAAGGAGCTTGGCAGCCACATTTGGGTCAACAGCAAGCTCTTGCCACCTCTCTATGTCATCACATAAAAACTTGTCAAATAATATTTAGTTTTTAATCTTCAGTCACAAACACAAGGTTAGTCATGAAGATATTCTGAATAAGTCTCCTTGGAACAAGAAGCTGGGTGTTTGGACTTAAGTGAAGGTAATAATTAAGTTTCTGGCTTGTTTTGGTGCTGGCAATCTGTTGCCTTCTCTCACCAACCTCTATTACCTGTTTGTATGTAGTTGTTTTCTTGTCCAAGTTACTTGCATCATTAAGAGTTGTCCTAAAATGATTTTTTTTTAAAAAAAATATGAGCTATCTGGTTATTCATTACTATTAAAGTTTAAAGACAAACTTATTACTTGTACTTAAAGAGAAAAGAGTCTGCTCAGATGGCCAAAGTAGTTTTCTAAGTGCCTATGGATCCATGGTGCTTTCTGGAATTTTCTGTCAGTTAAATTGGTTCTAGACTTATTTTTCTAAGCATTGAAGTTGCTTTTCAGAGAGGCCATAGGCTTAGGTTTAGGAATTATAGTTTGTCTAAATTATATATAATCTGGACTCATAGGAGTTGGTTGTTGGAGATTCTGAACAGAAAGAAACATGGCATGGTAAGAGGGATTGGGGATGTCATTCTTCAATAAGGTAGCAAAATGACAGTTGCTTGTGTCTGTTGATGCCAAGTTCAATGGGAACAAGTATGGCTTCTGTGAAATTATTCAAGGAGAAAAGTTTTGTAGAAGGGGTTTCTGAGATGTGATACACAGGCACAGAGAGAAGACATCTCTGCTTGTGTCCCCCTACCTCCATGAATGGCTCAGCTGTGAGTGGCAGCAGGGTCTTGGGTCTTTGTCTTGAAAGGATTTCTGATCTCTATTTTAATGACAGTTGAGTTTTACAGATCTGGTTTTCCATCTCTTCTCTCTTGGAGCTTGGCTTCTGCCATTGAAGAAGAGCTGTTTTGAAGATGCCCTTGTTGATAGTGACTTGTTCCTGCACTGGAGTATTCATTGCTAAGTAACCTAACCTAAATACTGTTGGGTGTCCTCTAGAGCAGACCTTCAGAGGTGCAGACGGCTTGCTAAGACAGACCATTCCAGTAAAAGGCTTACAAAGTACAGGGATGTGTTACCTGTAAGTGATCTATACTCCACAGCTTACAGGAATTTGGATAACTTCATCAGAATGAAACTTTACTTTGGACCCACCAAGGGCAAGAAATCCTACAATCTGTAGGAGTTGTGTGTATTTGATAACAGAAATGTAGCTCACTAGAGCAGGAAAGTTGCATTTGTGGGTCTGTGGGACCCAAGTAACATCATTGCAGGCTTTCAAATAGGAAAACGAGACTTCTGGAAATGACAGCCTGGTGAATACAATCTGAGTACGAGTTGCGGGGGAGATGTTTCTCTTACATTAACACCCATGGAAGGAAAAGAAGGAAAAATGACTGGGAAGAAAGAGGTGATCTGAGGTACAAGCCTAATGGCAGTCTTTGCTTACCTCACAGGGGCAGTGAGAGGATCATGATTCTGCATAGATGTTTGCTACTGTGGGCCTCCACTGGGGTAGGTTCTCTGCAGCCAAGATAACACTAAAGGTGTCAACATCACTTCCAGCCTCAACATGTATTCTCAGAGGCAAAATCTGAGTGGTACATCTTGGGGTCTGCTGCAGTAAACTTATCCCTAGTAAAAATTACAACAAGTAAGACCATACTCAGACTTTTCCTAGAATGGATGAGAGGGGTGGGGAGCATATATTTGAAAATGTAGCCTTTTCTTTTTGTCATTTATCCAACTTGATTTACAGAGATGTTTTGCTATGTGGCAGCTATAGCATCACAGAGTTAATAAACTGATCACTTTATGTACAGAGTATTGTCTTACTTTGTGCATTTTTGATGCTTCAGAAAGCTTCCCCCCCAAGATTATAAAAATATTTTCCCATATAGTCTTCTGTTATTCTTATGGTATCTGAATTTGCTTTTATGATTTCACTTAGAATGTATTTTGCTTTAAGGAAAGAAAGAAGGTGACCTAGTTTTTCTTGTTTGTCCAAACTGTTGGTCAATTATCCCAAATGTTCACAAATCCATCTTCCCTGCATGGGTTTGACTCAGTTGTCATGCCCTATCTGTGGGAACTCTCTCCCTGTCTCTGTGTCATACTACTTTATACACTCTTTGTTGGATCTGAAAGCCTGAGACTGTAGCAGCATGTGGCTGAATCTCCCTGGGACTGAGCACACACAGAAATTCCCATTTCTTCCTGTCTCTTTAGCATCTCCTTAGCCTTCTTCTCTTTTGGCGCAGTCAGATCCCAGTTTCAAGCCTACTCTGCTAACCCTCAGGTAGAAGTCCATTTGTTTTAGGAACCAAACTGTCAAATAATTCAGATTCTTTGGCCAAGCAAGTATTTTGGACTTTTGTTTTGCTTGTATGAATGTGCAAACTGGCTTGCTCTCTGGTCATCTGAGGGCAATACATCCTGTTAGGCAGGTCCACTGTGCTCTGGGTATGTTAAGGTCTTCTGATAACTGGAAGGAAGTGTGGTTATTATAACCTTAGTAACCACTTGATACATGAAGTTGAATTTTCAGTAAACAACATTTTGTGTGTGTGTGTGTGTGTGTGTGTCTGTTTCACATTTCATTTGTTGATTTTTACACTCATTGTTGGTGAATATGGGCTGCATTGCTTTCCCGATTCTGTTTACTGTCTCAGGTTATATTTACTCATTTCACCAACTTGAAGTGTGTTTGCAGATCTGGGCATCCAGAAGCTGAAAGAGGAAGGATGTTGATGTCTTACTCTTGTTTTCTGCTTTATCACCCTGAGACAGGGGCCTCTTATTGAACCTAGATCTCACCATCTTGGCTAGGCTAGTAGTGTTCTGTAAGCTGTTGGAAGGATCTGCCTGTCTCCATCCTGCAATGCTGGTGTTATAGACGTGCATTCCATATCTGACTTTTTACACGAGTGCCAGGGATTTAAACTCAGGTTCTCATGCTTGTGCAGCAAAGACTCTTATCCTCTGATCCATCTGTGTAGCTCCAGGTAAGACTCTTAAATTTCCTCTGCATTAGTGAATGGAATATTGCCAGTTACAACCAAACACTGTATGAGTATCTTTTAACCTTAGTGAAAATTTAGAGCAGTTAGAACTACATTAAGAGAGAAAGGTCTATGAGCAATCATGCTGTAACGTCAAAAGAAAAGAAGCTGTCCCTCAAGGCCTGGGCTACACTGTCAGACTGTGATCCAGTGGCCTTGTACAAATGTCAGCATCTCTGAAACCACCATTCTCTGAAGCCAATAATTTGTGTAAGACAATTGATCAAAATCTACATCACAGAAGTAGCATGAGTACAAGGTAGTGCTATAGGGTAAGCTATAATAATGTTGAATAGTGTCAAGTCTCCAGCCTTCCCTTGGCTTAAAAGTGTTCATGCTAATTGTAGACAAGCAAATAACATGGTTCATTAAGATGCCAAAATTCTACAGATACATCATTATTTTATTTTGCACTTGGGAAGAAAGCTTCCTAGTTCATCATCAAGTATAAAATATAATCTGATTTCTGAGCTGTCAAAAATCTGAATATATCTGTATCTACAGATGAGATACATTAAGTAAAGAAAACATCAAAGACAGAATGATTGGGAAGAAAACAAGTCTGGATTATTGAAAATTCATATATTTAAAAATCTTTTAAAAAGGGTCGTGGTTTATAAATTTTGAATTACAAAATTGAAATTGATTTATGGGCCACTCAAGCAACTGCTTTAATGAATAGATAATTGGTTTATAATTGGCACATTTTGCTAGAGTCAGAATGTATAATTGTTTGGGTCAATTATAAATCTGAGCCACCTGGCTCCAGCTGGCCCCTGAGCTGTCATTTGATTCCATTCTTTGGGGGCCTTGTTGATTTTTCCATAGCAGATGCTCCAAGCATCTTCCACACTCTTAAGGCTCCTACCCTGTGCCTACTGGCTAGAGAATGAATTTTCTTCTTGAACTTGAATGGGAACCATTGATGCTTCTCTGTATTCTCTTCTAATTTAATTAAAAATGTCTCTTTTTCTGAGATAAAAACTATACCTGTATTCCTTCCAAATATTCCTTTCTTTCTTTCTTTTTCTTTCCTCCTCCTCCCTCTAGATTGCTTTATCTATTTTCTCCTTTTAAATTTTCCTACTGGATTCTCTGTTTTACTTCAAATAATCTAACATTTATTAATTAAAAAGGACTTTTAATTGATTATTGTTGAAAGGGAGCATAGAGAAGTCAATACAAATTTGAGCTGTAGAGACATTTCCTAATAGTTCAAGTCCCATCTAATCTCTCTCAGGTTGGAATATTGGCTGTTTTTTTGTAAGGTAGCAAGGTTGATCATTGTCTTTTAACTGCTAGGTCATAATGATTATATTCAAGGAAAATTATAGACAGGCAGATATGCCTTTAATGGTCAAATTGACACAATCTAAAATCAACTAAAGATAGAATCTTAATGAGGGATTGTCTACATTTGGTTGACCTGTGGGCATGTTTGTGGGATATTGTCTTAATCAAGTTAATTGATATAGGAAGACCTCACCCACTGTGGGTAGCACCACTCCCTAGGCAGAAGGACCTGAGCTATTAGAGTGGAGAAATGGAACTCAGCAATGCAAGCAAGCAAGCAAGCAAGCAGCATGTATGCATTTATGCTCTCTCTGCTCTTGATTGTGGGTGTGATGTAACTAACCAATTCAAATTCCTGACTCCTTGGCTTCTAATGACAATGGTCTATAACCTCAGTTGTGAGATAAAAATAATCCTGTCTCCAATAAGTTGGTTTTCATCAGGGTCTTTGATCAGAGCAACAAAAATGAAACTAGAATAGTATATCTGTATATCTGTAGGTACTTGGATATTTTCACTCACATTTTATTTTTAGGGACTGATTAACAGAATACTTACCAATTTCCCATTTGTCTATCTTTAATGTTCTTGTGTTAGTCAGAGTTCTCTAGAGGAACAGAACCTATAGAATGAATCTCTGTTTGTACCTGGAAAGGGGACTTTCCAAGTATAAATGGCTTATAGGCTATGGTCCAGCTAATTCAACAATGCCTGTCTATGGATGGAAGGTTCAAGAATCCAGTATTTGTTCATTCTACAAGGCTGGATGTCTCAGCTGATCTTCAGTAGATGATGCAAGACCAAAGAAGTAGGCTCCGATGCCAGGAAAGGGATGGACTTGGAGTGAGGTGAGAGCAAGAATGAAAAGAGCAAAGCTTCATCTTCCATTTCCATGTTCTTCATGTAGCCTTCCAGCAGAAGGTGTGCTCAGATTAAAGGTGTGTCTTCCTACTTAAAGATCCAGATTAGAGGTAGATATTTCCACTTCAAATGAAGGAAAAAACATCCCTCACAGGTGTATTCCTTCCTTTGGGTTTTAGTTAATTCCAGATGTAGTCAAATTGACAACCAAGGGCATAGTTAATTCCAAATGTTGACAATCAAGACCATCCATAGCAGTTCTCCAGTATTTTCTTTGGAGGAGCAAGTGAAATGATTAAAGTAAAACCTAGAATTCACAATCTCTGAAACAGTATGTGTACGTCTGCCTACACATCTCTCTGAATAGCAAAGTATAGGTGACTTTACACATCCAAGGATAAATGGCAGCCCTTTAGACAGTCATTGTCTGGATGGGTAACACATGAAGCAGGAGCTGAAAAAGAAACTAGCCTCATTGGCCAGATCTTGTCTCCTACTTGTGCTTGCAATGTTTTATTATAATATAGTGATGCTTCCTTATGTAATGTGTGGTCACGTTGTTTGTGGTTGTGTGATTCTGAGTGGTCATTCCAGGGACCATAATGGGCACAATACTGAGGTATTAACTATCTGATCCTTTGCAGAAAAAGTTTTGAAAGGCCTAAAAGAATCCCTGAGAAATCCTTCTTTTTTTTTTTTTTTTTTGTTCCCACTTTCTTGAACCGATCTTGAATTGGGAGTGCCCATAAGGTGTTTTGTTCTTGTTTTGATGGAAATAATTAATGTATCTTTTATGACAAAGCAAAAAGAAGTTGCATTTAGGAGTTGAAATTGAGGAGCCTGCAGTCGTGTTGAACTGGCTGGGGATGACACTGGTGCTGAGGATGACTGGGCATCAGCTTTAGTACTAAGGCCTAGTGATTAGCAGTTGAAACCTGGGGACATCTGTCAACTCATTTGCCCTGTTGCTGCCATCAGAAGGGTACCATAGTGGAATACATTTTGCATTTTACAAGGTTAAAAATGTTGAATGTCTTATACCTCTGTTGATTGCAGAGTTTGACTTACATAAATGTTCAAGCCTTTCACAAAGGGAAAAAAAAAAACAAAAAAAAAAAGATGCTTCATATTTTTTTTAGAGCAAAAGTTTTTAAAATAACACTCTTTGAGGATATATTTTAAATATACAGAAAATAAATGGTGTTCTTATTTTATAAACTTTTAAAGTCATGGCAAAGACAATAAAAATCTATAATTCTATAATCACTGCTACTATTATATTAATTATTGGAATTAATTGAAATAATTGAAACAATTATTACTTTCAATTTGCTTAAAATTTCTCAGAAGAGGAAATGAGTCTTGATTGGCCCCAGCATGAACTTTTGTGGCCTGTTTTAATCTGGAGCAATCATCTTGCTTATTTAGTCAACCTTAAAGACTTACGTCTTTCTTTCATCCAGAAGTACTTACTGAATGACCACTTTGTTCCAGCATGGTAGTCTATGTAATTGTGATTTGAGATGAAGCAAAGCAGATCATTCTACCTTTATGGAGCCCCCTGATCTTTAAACTGGATAGAATTTTCGCAGAAGACAGACCTTATGGAGAGAAGTAAGGCACAAACCGCAGATAAGCGTTTAAAAAAAGGGATGGCAAGGTAAGTCTCAGAGACAAGATGACATGTGGGAGGGACTTGAAAAGGGCAAAGATGTGAGCCACACCTTGTAATAAATGCAAAGGCTCTGAGAACTAAGGATATCTGGTGTGATCTATGAAACCTCTGGAGACAGATGTGTCCAGGGAAGCTTGATCATAGAGGATCGTGATCCTAGCAGGTGGGGAGTGGTGTAATGGTGAGTAAGTTACATCATTGTATACTTAGTAGGTCAGTGGGAAGAAGGACTTTGGGTGTCTGACTAGATGACAAGGGATGATGCTATGGAGTTCTTCAGAGACATGTATCTGTTTCTAAAGGATCCCTCTGTTTATGTGAGCCTGAAAGGACCAGTGATGTTGGGCAGCTCCTCCCATATTCAGGGAAGCAATGGTATGCTTTAGGCTTTGCAGTGTTACCAAGGCCTGATCTGGTCTGAGGTATATTCAGGAAGATGGAGGGAACGCATTACTGATGCGTTGGACATAAGGTGTGAGAGATTAAAAAGGAAACATGCAGTTATCCTAACCAGAGATGGCAGGCACAGTCATCAGTTTTTGCCTTTTAGCTTTGATGTCTGTCAGGCCCATGAAGCTATCAAGTATGCAGTTCACTCTGTAATTATGGAGGGGGTACAGCAGCTTGTGTCACAGATATGAACAGAGAGGGCATTTGGAAAAAAGATTTTCCAAGTCTCTGATGGAATCACCATAGGAATAAATGAGGAATGAAAAGCATATAGAAGCAATGTCTGAGTACTGGGCAATTCCAGTGCACAGTGTCTGAATGGTGAGGAGGACACATAAAGGGGTATCAAACCGGTGAGCAAGAAAAACATGTGAAGAGGCACAGTGAGGTATTATTTTGGAAGAGAGAATGGTGCCAGGTTAGACTGGCTAGTCAAATAAGTGAAAGATGGACTGGCACCCACAGTCCAGTGGTTCTTAAACCCACAGGATTTAAAAGCAGGCATGCCAGTGGAGATCCCAAAGAGAACATCTTGATGCAGTGGTGGAGTTGGTACGGAGTAGGATTAAGAGAAAATGGATGACGAATCACAAAGGCAAGTATATGTACCCCTCTGGAGGAAAGGTACCATCAATGGGGAAATTGTGGTGTAAATAGGAGAATGAAGTCATATTAATACCAGGATATGAACATAAATATATATGTATATGTGTACATACATATATATGCATATACATATCTTGCTTGCAGTGTGTGTGTGTGTGTGTGTGTGTACACTTGTGTATGTGCTAGTGGAGACTAACAGCAGCAAGTGTCTTTCTCAGTTTCTCACTGAACTTGGAGCTCACTGATTCAGCTTCACTGACTGGCTAGAGAGCTCCAGAAATCCACCTCTCTTTGTATCCTCTATCCCCAGGGTTACAGACACATGCCACATCACCCAGCTTTTATGTAGGTCCTGAGGATCCTAACTCAGGTCCTCATGCTTGTAAGTTAAGAGCTTTACTATCTATGACATCTCATCCCCATGAGGTTACTATATTTTAAGACTGGAGAAATGTCTGTGTTTTATATAGCGCTGATAATAATCTAGTGTCATGGGAAAAACCTGATGAGACATGAAAGAGGGTAACTATTGTAACAGAATCCTTCAGTAGGCAAAGGAGCACCTGCCTTAGGGCACAAGGAGAGGGGATAAGGTTAGGTACAAGTGCATGGTGTCTGGAGAAACAGGTGAGAAAGCAGAGGGTAGGTACAAGCGCTCATGGGTAGGTAGAAATGATGGTAAACACTGCAGTCTGGTTGTTAACATTTCTCAGAACAGGAAACAAAGAAGAAAAAGGCAAGACTGGACAAGACATATGGAGTTGAGGAGGAGCTTTCCAGAAGAGTGGAGGGTGGGTTAAGAGGAAACAGAATGGCTGTCTGACAGTGAGAAGCACATGGGGTTTTCGGCTTAAGATGCTCCTGGCTATTCTTTGGCCCACTTCAGTCCCTTGGATATAGGCCAATGGGGAGCTGATATTTAGTGTTAACCAGGGTTGTGTCTGCCAAGTAATTAAAACAGAAGTTTTACTGACTGTGAGCTCTCTGAAAGAGAGAGGGGGATGAATGAAAATATATTAAAACTAGAGGCTCCTAGTGGGGCCAAAGAGTTTCAGAGCCAGGAAACTACACTTAAATTGATGTCAGGTCATGTAGTTCTTGGTGCTGAGGCTTTCAAGGTGCCTTTTACTGAATTTGTTTGTTTGTTTGTTTATTCTAATAAGGCCACTGAGCAGAATATCATGGGAAGATAACTAAATAGAAAACATCTAGGCTTCACTCCAAATTTTCTAACTCAACAGATCAGCAGTGAGGTTTGGGAATCCCTATTTCTTGTAAGTTCTCTGGTGATAGTGACACATCTTAGTTGGGGGAGAAGATGTTAAATGTCATGGAGGAATAAAGAACAAACTTGACTCCTTCAATTCAAGGCTAGCCACGTGGCCTATATATGAACTCTGATTATTTTCTCACTGAAAGGGAAATATTTTGTACTGATTAAATTTGTGTGGTTCTTACTTCCTGTTGGGGAGTAGAACCAATACAGGCACAAGACAAATCAAAGTGAAACACACACACACACACACACACACACACACACACACACACACACACGTGTGCGCATGCATGCACACATGCACTCACGTGAACAAGTGCATGTCAAAATGGGAATTAGTTCTGAATTTTACCATCATTAAAGCAGGGCCTCAAAGTTTGAAGCAAATCACACTCTTCTCCATGAATACATAGAATACATGTTCTCCATAGAATACATGTTCCACTCTGTGCCTCTAAATCTCAAAAGTTCAAAATCTGTTTCTCATTTCTGTAGGGCAGAGGCCTTCACCAACAGCCTCCTGATCACTCACCTTCCTCTCTCTATTTCCCCTCATCCTAGGTCTTTTAGCAAAACTCCACACACATTTGACTTGGTGGCTACCTGTGCCCAGCCTTTCCCCCATTTCGATAATTCTGATAGTCAGGAAAGCAGGTAAGGGAGGGCTCCTGGCTCTTCCTCAGTGAGTCTTGGATCCCATGGGGCTCTAGCAGCAGAAAGAGAGGCCTCTCCTATGTGGGCGCTTGGGACTCCCTGCTGGCTGGCACAGCTCTCTGCAGACTCCCGGTTGTGTTGATTGACAGCCTCGAATCGGCAGGGAAAATGGGACTTTAATTTTCACAACTGAAAAAAAAAAATCCTGCTTTGACCTTCGCTTTTATTTTAGAGTAACAGTAACAAAACATAGAAATTGCTTACCAAGGTGACACATCTGCTTGGTGGGCTGGGGCGTGACTAACTCCCTCGGGACACAGGCTCGGAGCAGTTATTTATTCTCAAATGATGGAAATAGTAATTAATGTGTGTTGGCAGGAGAGCTGAAATTAAAAATACAAAAACAGTAATAATTTGAGCATGGAGGAAACATTGAGCTTAAACAGGTTTTGTGATTACCACTTCATTTCTTAATTTCTGCTATCTGGTATTTCCTTTGAGATATTTTTGTTTATTTGCTTTTGCAAGCCAAGTCTTCATATTTTCCACGAGAGTGTCTGAGATATCTAAATGATGTCTGGAGGTTGTTCACAGGGACAGAGTAATATGCTGGGTCTGTACTAGCAATGCATTAACAACATGTGATGGAAATCCTGAGAACAATTCATTTTTTTTTTTTAATGAACTACCTTTTAAAACATTGAGGCATAGTTTACATGTAATAGAGTATCTAGTGTGAGTCTGAGACGCTTTGAAAGTATTCATGGCATAAGTGCTATAGAGGACATTTTCATCTCCTCTAAAGGACAATCATGTTCTTTTCTTGTTTCTTTCCTTCCTGCCCAAATCACATCTCCTCACTGAATACTTCTGTATGGTGATGTTGTTGCTTTTAGGATTCATGAAAAGGGGATCTGAGGTATGTGGTCTCTCCGTGTGTGTGTGTGTGTGTGTGTGTGTGTGTGTGTGTGTGTGGTCACTATTCATGTAGAAATATTTACATGAACTCAGAACTCTGCTTTTCTTAGGTAAATATTGGGACTCAAATGGCTAAATCTCGCTGAAAAGTTTTTCAAAGTGAATACCTGGTTTTATTTCCCTACCGACAGTACCTAAGAGATCTAGTCATTCTATGCTTGTCAACACTTGGTATAGTCAGTCTTAAATTTTAGCCACTACATTAGATGAGTGATGGTATTTCTTTGTGGTTTTTAACTTTAAATAAAAGAATAAGGAAGTTGGATATATTTTCACGTGCTTATTTGTGGACTTGGTTTAAATCTTTTACTAATGTTGAAAACAGTCATAACAGTATTTCCTATAAATTACTGATCACCTTCTGATATTCAGATGTTGAGTGAGCCCAAGATATTATGAAATGAAAATTGATTTAACTTGATTTGGTTATTAGGGTCTGTTGTCCTCTCCCTGAAAAAAAACAAAACAAAACAAAAAAACCAGAACTTCTTTCTGAGGCTGCTTCTTCAAATGATGAATTGAGTATTTTTAAGAACATAAGTCACACAGTTACCAACACAGAATTCCCTTTTATTGTTCGTATTTTAGGTTAAGGTTTCATTTGAAGCTATTTAAACTTAGTTAATTGATATACACAATTTTACAAAAATAGCAGCCAGGCATACTTGGTGCTGTTCTGCTCGTGTAGTAAAAAAGGAGAATTTTCAATGGTTTACGCATCCGTGCACTGTGTCTTCCCTGGAAAGAAAAAGGAAGTTCCTTTTTTACCTTTGTTGGACACAAAAATTCAGAGTGAAATATATGTTACACCGTTCTAAAAATGAAGGCAGGGGATATTTTCAGTAAGCTGTGGAGTTATTTTCAAACCCGTGTACTGAACCCCCATTTTACAACAGAACTGAAGTTTAATGAATAGTATACTAGGAATTCTATTATTGGGGGCAAAGATAAAGTTTGATCTAAAATGAGATTATTTTCGATGGCAAGCTTTCGTGCATTCCGTAGACTGCAGAAGTAAAGTGGTAAAGATCAGGAAGTAGGTGATATTGTGAACAATTTCTCTAACATCTACCACAAATAAATATAACTCATTCGCTCCGTTAGGAGAATCACTTGGCACAAAGACAATGAAGACAAATGAAGTTGAATCACTTCAATTACCCGTCCCATAAGTCGAGTCTGCTTTATTTGGTTACGGTAGAGGCTGTGAGATTGTTCCTAGCTATTTATTTCCCTCTTTGTAAGAGGCCTGTGTATTCCTATCCAGTATTTGTATTCAGATATTGGCAGGAAACCTTTCTATGGGAGGCTTGTGTTTCCCCACCCTACTGAGTCAGGCTTGTCACCCATGTGCTGAAGATAACCACATGTGAGAAGAGGCTGTAAGTAGTGTCTGAGTCATGGTAGGGCTCTGTCATTGCTCATTATCTTAGTCCAAGATTAGAACAACCCTACTCTGTGTGTTTGCTTTCCAATTTTTATTTAGAAATGCAGCACCAGGAGTCTTGATTGGATGTGATTTACATATTTGAAAACAACTTTTTATTTGTTTGTTTGTTTTTCATTTTGTTTTTGGCTGAGCAAGAAATGGAATCTGGGCACTGGGTATGCTAGGCAGGTGCTACACTGAGATGTACTTTAGGCCTTGTTGGTACCACTTTCAAAATTTAACACTTGTTGGTACCACTTTTAAAATTTAACACACACACACACACACACACACACACACACACAATTTAATGTGTGTGTTTGCCTGTAGGTGCATGTGTGCATGCGTGTGTGTGTGTGTGTGTGTGTGTGTGTGTGTGTGTGTATTTCAATTTTCTGTTGGCAATTATTTGGTGAAGTTAGGCTACTGCATTATTTAGGGCAAGGTTTGAGATGTTGAAAGAGATACCTAAAATATAATGGCTAACATAAGAAGGCAGGTTTTGTTCCTTTGCATACCATCAGTTGCCTAACCTAGTGGAGAAGCTCTGCCTTCTTGGTGGTCAAGGGTCTGGTATTCACACATTTTCTTCTTCTGTCAACTGCATCTTTGTCCACTTGGGCATAATTGAAGTTGTATGTTGACTTATCCATACTTACAGCTCCTGCAATGGAGGATAAGGAGGTCTACCACTAGGCATTTTCTCTTAAATACACAGCTCTTAAGCTGTTCATGGAAAAAAAAATCACTCATATTCCATCACAAAGGAGGCTGCAAATGTGGTTGGTAGCAGCTTGCCTGTAAATTCCAGTTACCACCAATGGCAGAAATTATGTTACCATTAGGTGCTCTCGGAGGGGGGTGTTGGAAAGCTGATAGATGGAACGGTCTACATTCCTCACACTATTGTCCACTCTGGCTTTCCAGGTCACTCATCCTCCACAACATTTGGCATTTCTCACAATACTGATGTTAAAAGAGATTTAGGACACCATTACAGTCAGGACACTGATGGGAAATAAATATTATCTTCATATTTAACTTTTGAGAGTGGAGAACTCAGAATTCCCCTTGGCTACCTGCTTTTGTGTGCTGAGACCTTAAATCATGTAGGTGGGTTCCCCTCCCCCACCTTTACCATGTTGGGCCCATAACAAAGATCTGACTTAAAAAATATTGAATAAATGTATAAATATACTTACTAGGCTTCTAGGATAGTGCTTGCTATTTATAAAATATTCAGTCACATTTATCAAATACAGAATGAGTGTTAGTTAAGTGAATTCTGTATTATTAAGTACAAGCAGGTTCCCACTGAGGAGCATGAACTGAACACATGCACTTACCATAGTAGCAGGAGCTATGGGATGGCTCATTTGGTAAAGGCACCAAACCATTCCATCCCAGGACCCACACGGGGAAGGAGAAAACCGATCCTGGCCCTCCTGTGTACAGAGTGGCTCACACTGCACTCCTAGTAAAATGTAACATTTGTTAATTAACAGTAACCGAAGAAAAAAAATTAACTGTGGTACTAGAGAAATGAGTAAAACCAGAGGCAAACTTAACCAAACAAGATCACTTGTAAAATATCTTGATGAACTATGGAACACTAAACAGCAGAGAAGCTACAGACTAAGCAGTCTCATAGAGGATCTAGACCACAGGGGAGTCAGATCTTTTTTTTTTTTTTTTTAAAAGTGTTTTTAATAGAAATAGGATGACATCACTGTCCCTCTTCTCTTTCTAACCTCCAGCTCCGCCCAGATACCCTCCCATGCCTCCTTACTTTCAAGTTGATAGTCTCTTTTCCTTTAATCATTATTGTTACATACATATATGTCTCTGTACGCGCGCGCGCACACACACACACACACACACACACACACACACACACACACACACGGGACTTGTTGAATCCCTTTTTGTTCATGCATGTCTGGGGTCAAGGCTGACCACTCTGCATTGGACAAACAGATCTTTGAAATGGCAGGGATGAAGAAATATTAGGTTGCAGAGTAAAAAATAGAATGACTGGCTTAATTTTTAATTTTTTTTTTAACAAAAAGCTTTATCCAAACCATATTCATCCTTTATTTTCCAGGAGGAAATAAAGTGATACAATCCATTCCCCAAGACTGAAGATTTGTTTTTAAACACTTGGATCAATTTATATCAGGCAATGTGGGGTGAGGCTGGCACTCCAGAAAAAAGCTCCCACTCCAGACCTGCAACACTCAAGCCTTCAAGAGGCAGAAAGCTAGCAAGGTGGAGAGTCCCACAGTGGACACAGAAGATTCTCTTAGAAGAATTAAGTAGTTGGAGGGGGTAAAAGCTTGGCTTTTGTGAACAGATTAAAAACAGAGAAAGTAAAGGAACAATTATCCTTTTTTTTTTTATGAGATAACTTGTGTTCTTCTGAAATTCCTCATCAAGGTCCTAAGCCCTGCAGTGACTGCATCTTCTAATACAGGCTGAGGAAGTAATTAGGTTAAGCAGGTCATAAGGATGATAACCTACTCCCACAGGCATTTGGTCTAGAAGGAGGAGGAGGAGGAGGAGGAGGAGGAGGAGGAGGAGGAGGAGGAGGAGGAGGAGGAGGAGAAGAAGAAGAAGAAGAAGAAGAAGAAGAAGAAGAAGAAGAAGAAGAAGAAGAAAGACCCTCCATTCCCTCTTCCCCATCTTCCCCACCTCCCTCTACTACACACCTTTCTCTAATCCCACTCCTATGACAGAACGCCTCCTGAAAGCAGCTATCGTAAGCCAGGAGAAGGGCTCTTACCAGACCACACCTGACCACACTGTGAGAAAATAAAGCAACTGTTTATTCACTCTCTGGTGTTTTGTCCTGGTAGCTCAAGCTAGTTAACATTCTTTTCAGGGTAAACTTTTTCTTGCCACTTGATTTTAAATATTTAGGAGATGCCCATGTTATGTTGAAAAGCATGGTGAAATATCTACAGCAACAACAAAGAAGTGAGTTCTTCAAGATGGAGCAAAATAGTTTGCTCTTCTTTTTACAGTTGAAGGATAATATGTAATCTCCATATCCTGTTGCTATAACAAAATACCTGAAACTGGATACTCAAGTAGAAAAGAGGTTTATTTAACTCACAGTTTGTGATATAGAAGCTCTAAGTAAATTCCTCTGTCTATTTGGCCTCTGGTCAAGACCTCTTACATGAGTCACTACCTGGCTAAGAAGCCAAAAGGAATAGGAGGGTCCCAGACCATGATGCCTTGTATCATTCTACAACAACCCATTCTCATTAGATCTAGCATCCTGCATGTGACCAATGTTAACCCCAAAGAGAAATGCTCCTAATGATCTTTGGTAAGTTCCCCACATCCTAATACTAATACAATGGAGTTCAAGCTTTTAGCACTTGAACCCTTATGAGAGCATGTCCAAACCATCATAGGTCCTGATGAATAAAAAATGTTCTTTCTGGACCCTCAAATAGAGCCTGTGTTAGAAAGTATGGTTTTTCTAATTTCAACTCTAGGACTTCTAATGTTTACTGTGTGTTTTATCACCTATTTACATTTTACACATTTTTGCTGATTCAAATATTTTGACTGACTTGAAAATTTATGCAACATGCAGATATAAGATTTTTTGGTTCTATATTGATGCCTAAATATTTTGATAGTGTCAAGCTGAAACAGTCACCCATAGGGATTGCTTTTACAGGGAAATAACTGAAGTACCTATGCCATAGAGTAATTTTAAGGAATTTAGAAACGTGAGCATTTCACTCTAAAGTTTTAAGAAATGGCCTCATTTAGTGAGAAAAACATACAAGTGTTGCTTTTGCAAGTATTTTATACATTATGGGTGTGATATTGGCAGTCATTGGGGATGTTCTGCAGCATAGATTCTTCATCTTTAATAGGTAGAAAAAGGCTTACAAGCCTAAACAGATGTTGAGATGATAAAGAGAATTATAAATTGCAGAACATAAATTGACTTTCTATGAGTGTAAAGCATGAGACAGAAGAAACTACAGCCATGAAGACATGAGCACTGTAGCCTCTCACAGCTATGGGCCTGCTCTATTGTATTTGTGTAGCATGTGGAGAGCTTTCTCCAATTGTACTCTATGTCCTCCTGTCCTTGTGGATGTCTGGCTTCAAGTATTATTTTAGAAGAAACAGTCTTCAAATCACAAAACCCATGGTTTCCAAGATGGTCACCAGCTTCCTTTTTATAGGTTTCCCCCCCCCCCAGGGAAAATATTAGAAGAACTAGAAATAACAGAAGAAACACTTTTTCTTCCTAAATTATCTTTGAGGAGTTATTTCTTACTGCTGTCTTTTGAGAGCTGGCTTTAACTGTCTCCCTGCTCTGACAGCTAATCCAAGCATTCCAATCCAACCTTGTATTTTTTAAAGAATTCTGGGAAAACAGGTCAGGAGTTCTAAAATGTTTTAATAAACGCAGCCCTCATGGTATTCCCCTCATTGGTGTCACATTCTATTTGCTTACTCTTCAGCTCAGTGTAGAGTCTTTGTAGAATATAATTAAAATCAGTTTCAACTTATGCCAAATCATGTCCTCCCCTGACTTTTTCAGAAGAATAACTTCCTCCATTTTATATGTCACAAAATCCTTTATAATTAATATAGTTACTGTAACTTTATAAAAATGTTAAGTTGTTTTATGGGTCCAAATGAGAATTAGTTGCTATTAACTGTTTGTCTGTTCTGGATAACAGCTGTCTAGCAAAGTCTGTCCAGTTGTTGTAGAAAATGCTCATATTTCCCCCTCTATGTCATTGTTACCTCAGGAAACCAGTGGAAGTTTGTTGGTTCAATTGTTTCATTCTTGCTAACCCCACTGGGCCAGCTAATATCCCGATGTAAGACCTCTTCTAACTCCTTCCCACAGCTACCTTCAGAATGAATGGGTTAATGTAGTTGATCGCTAAAAACTATGTAACAAAACTAAGAAAGTCAACGTTTTTAGTGACCTGAGCCACCTTTCTGCTGCTTTCTGGTCTTGACATTTCTCTCTGTGTCACCTCATGGACATTGACATATGGATGGACTCTGTATGCTCCTAGCACAGCACGACGGTTCAGTAGCATACAAATATGAGGCATGTTAAGCACTAGCTATTTGTGATCATTGCATGGTCTATCACTGTTTCATAAGGTGACGGTGAAGTGGCAAAGGATTGACAGAGTTGGCATTTGTGTGATTTAGAGTGCATTTAGAGTGTTAGCATTCTTGTGTTCTAGAGACGTCCCGCAATAATGTCTTGTAAAAACAGATGAGCACCTGCTAGAACACGCAATCTTACTTGTCGGGCCCACTCAAAATATTGACAAAAATGCTTCATATACTTCTGTGTAGAAGCCAGTTGAGTTTCCAGTGCACGTGTTTAGAGGTGCCAACATCACTACACACAAAACTCTGGCTCTCTGGGAACTCACTGTTTAGGAAAAGAAAAATATTGGTAAGTACATTGCAAAAGGTTAAATGCAATGAAATAAATAATTACAGGCTTGAAAAGTTCATGTTGGAGCTAAATTTGCATATTGCTTATCCATGACAGAAATTCAGCTAGTCAAGAAATTCAGCTAGTCAAAGCTATTAAGGACACAAGGCAAATGTGAGCTTGATTTAAATTTCAGATTGAATAATCCAATAGACTAGGATTGGCACTTCAGCCCATCTTAAATTTTCTATTTGAGTAAGCACTTGTATTTTTTTTTTTTGGATACAAGACAAAAAACCAGTGCATGTATTAAATTGCATTGCCTTACATGGTTTGGGGAAGCAAAGCCAAAAAACATCTACCGGATATTCCATGAAATGTTGTTTATGTGAGCCAACAGAAAGAATTAGTTTGCACATCCGTATCAAATGCCCATGCTCTCAGTTCCCCAATTCTTTATATAGCTGTCATGAAACAAAGATACGCCTAATTGGCTTTGCCAGCAGTAAAGGATAAGCTATCTTTTTTTTTTTCTCTCCCATCTTTACTGGCTTCAACTTTCATTCCTGATTTGCTACAGAATACTTAGCTTCCTCTAAAAAATGGATCTGTGTTAAAATGAGTCCATATACAGATACGTTTTTGCAGAGTCTCCAAAACGCAATGACATACTGGAAGTTTCTGGTGTTGTGGACACTTGTAATTTGGGACTTATGACTGGCATTTCCTTTAGGGTGGCAAGTGTCTCATGTGGCTTGAAACAGATGTCACTCTATGCCTTGTATTACATTATGCACTGTCAGTAACCTTAGCTCTGATTTATTCTTGATACTTACGTGTTGTACACACCTAATGTCTGTGAAGTAGCCTTGGTTCCAATATTATAATATGCATTATGAAGACACACAGGCATTCACAAGTGTCTAGAATGATTATAATTAATATTATTAAATTTTGTTTCCAGGCATCTTAGAGAATTCCACTTAATTTTCCCCTTCATTTATTCTGTTCTCACATCTTTCTCTATAGAAATCAGACTTGAATAATAGGACAAAGTATTTAAGAAGGCATGATACAACTGCCATTGTTTTTTTCTTTAATAAAATCTAATCTTTATCTATAAAATACAGTGACTATTTAAATTGTCCATTTGGAAATATTTTGACATTTTACCTATGTAATGGATAATGTTATCATGGTCACAGATGAATCAAATTTTTATTAACTACAGAACTCATAGTTGTTTGTTTTTGAGCTCTATGTTCATCTACAGAAACTTGCATACAGTAAAGAAGGAAGAAAGGAGGAAGTATGGACCTCTGAAGGAGATTTATGCCTAATTTTAGGTCACTTTGTACTCTGAACTTTGTATCGTTTCTTTATTTACCAGTATTTAAGCCAATATTTCTCCTTTTATTTTAAGATATTCATGTGAGAATAGATTTATTTGCTAAGACTCAGTTGGTTCTAACAGATATAGTTGAGGGGCTGCTTTCCTGGGCAGAAGGAACTATTTCTTGCCTCCTGAAATGCAATGAATCTAGGATTGGCTTTGAGTAGGGCTTGAAATGGATGGTAAGGGAGGCATATGGACAGGGGTATGCTTTTTCCGTCACTAAACTTAAGTTCTACTGAGCTCCATTCTATTCAGGATGTCTCTTTGTTGTTTCAAAATGGCCATGCAACTCCGTGCTTTAGATTCCAAGTCCAAATAAACAGAATAGCAGTCTTTTCCTGAGAATTTCAACCAGTCACCATCTATGTTTCAGTTTGAGTTTGACCAATGTATGGTTGGTTCTCTGAGCTTCTTGCCATTCCTAGGTTAATGGTTAACGTTTGACTTTTTTCCTCTTTGGAGAGAAAGTACTATCCTCTGGATGCATTTGGCTTAGAATTTAAGTAGAAGGCAAACAAATCCACACATTAAAACTTTTTTGGTAATATTGGGAAAGGGGTCATATATGCCAGTCTCGAAAGCAAGCACACATAACGTCCACAGTTAAAGGGATACTTCAGTGTTCCTGCTGTGGATGATTTAGGCTGTAGTAGAAGTAGTCATGTAGAGGATAACAAGTGTGGGTAGTAGTTAGAAGGCACCCAGACCTTTGTAATATACACACCAAGTATTCCTAGACTCTAAAATCTGCCTCAGTAACAAATACCACTCCATAGGACAGGATCTGGGGGCAGATTGCTGTGTCAATCCAGAATCCTGGTGGGTACCAAGTTTCCTTTTCATCTTTGCTATGTCAGTTGTTTTTATTCTTTCTTACTTTAAGTGACTAGAGGGATGCCCTGCCTCACCTTTTCCCTAAAGTATTTGGTAATCAAATAACTGGTGTTGCATCTACTAGCTTACTGCAGATTTTATATATCCTTTCTGAGGACATAGGCGTTTGAAATTTTATTTCTAACTGTGGAAATAATTGGCAAACCAGTTCAATATCAACAAGAGCTCTAGCAGAGCTATTTGATGTAGCATGAAGGCCCCTTCCTGGGGTTGGCAATAAATCATCTGCCTAATATATTTTCAAAGCTTAAGGGCAAAGCCAGGTCCCATGGGAAAAAAGATCACAGTTAAGTGAGTTGAATACAGGCTGCATTTAGGAGGGCTGAGAAGGTTTAATTCTAGGGCCTTCCATCAGCCTTGATATCTCTCCTGGAAGACTGCTGGAATAATATTGTAATCTCTAGTTTCTGTACTACCACTACCACACACACATGCACACACACACATACACACATATACATGCATTGAGATTTTATTTCTTTGGACTCACTAATCAGTTTTATAAAGAAATACTTTGTAGTAGTATCCCACTGATTCCGTTGTGTGTGCAAATCACCTGGGAATCTTCTGAAATGTAGACAATGCTTATACCCAAGATTCTGCATTCTCAAAGACATGCAGCGGGAGATCAACTGCAGGGAATGCAGAAGCTACTGTTGCTCAGACCACATACCACAATTTGAGCAGCAGACTTTTAGGTGTGTTGGCAGATACAGCAGCATGAGCTTATTTAGAGTATACATATATGTATATATATATATATGTATGTATGTATTAATATATAAAATCTATCTATCTGTGACTATCTATCTATCTATCTATCTATCTATCTATCTATCTATCTATCTATCTATCTATCATCAGTTCTTCAGGCTCATTAACACATTGCAAGTGCTTATTAGCAACTTGATACTAGTGAGTCCACATCCAGCAGCACAGAGCAAAACACTTCCACAATTTCAGAAGCAACTGCTGGTCAACTACCATCTGGAAGACAGGAAGTTTAACTCTTTATTGACTGCATTGCTCCAGATACTTCTAGAAATTTCAGAGTAGTATGATTTGGAGAGAAATAGTTGATAATTTAGAAGGTGCATAATCATTGACTAAGTAATGGTCTAATCTAAACTGCATTATGTTTTCTCTTGAGTCTGTTGTCTTCTGCTTGCACACTATGCCTGCCACTCTAACACAGATCAAGGCACACCCAATGTAGCTCTTCATTTTTGATGCTGGCTGCACTCTCACTTTGGAACTCTTGACACATGGTCTTAATTAAAGCATTTGTGTTCTATACATTATTTTCTTTTTAGTCTATAATTCTTATGGAACAACCACTGGCATTATAGGTAAAAACCCAAATGTAGTAAGACTTTCTTTTGGCCACTAGCTCACAAACAACGATATGCAGACTTATTATTAATTATGGAAACTTGTCCTTAGCTTAGGCTTGTCCTAACAGCTCTTATAACTTAAATTAACTCATTTATTTTAATCTACGTTCTGTTGCATGGCTTATTTCTCTCCATACTGTCCATGTTGCTTCTTCCACATCTGGTTGGTGACTTCACCTTCTTCTTCGCAGAGTTCTATGTCTGCCTGGATGTCCTGCCTGTACCTCCTGCCTAGATATTGGCCATTCAGTTTTTTTTTATTATACTAATCACAGCAATACATTTTCACACAGTGTACAAATATCCCATGACACCCAAAGTTTATAAAGTTGTTAATAATCAAATGAAAATGGGAGCAGCAAGTAAAAACTTAGCAGTCAAGCCAAACACATTTTTATAAAACTTCCCATACATACGGCCATGTATGTGTCCTGGTGATATGTTAATCTACCCACAATTAGCTCTTATTTTATTGTAGCCTATTATTAATTTTAATGTCTTGGAGGGTAAGACAAATGTTGCAAGTGATACTCTGATGCTTCCAATTTAGCTCTGGAGCCTGTTTGCAGCATGCAAATGTCACTATATTACGCACAGCACTTGAGCCTGCTTCCTGACCACGGGTGGGGTGGTGTAATTCAGCCATCTTACCCGTTGGACACACTTCAGTATGGAAAGGACCTGCATGGTGATAAGCACCCGGCACACTTCTCAGTGCTTCTCTGTGACCAAGACACAGCTTGTACTTGGGCGCCACATAGTCTCCAGTGCCATTTGCCCAGCGTCACATGAGTCTTCAGTATTTCTGTCTCCTGAGAGTTGGCATGACAATACACATTTGGCCTTAGCATGTGGTTATGTGAGATCATTGGCCTGAAGGAGGACGTGGGATGAATTCTCTCAAGTTTCCCCAACGAAAGGTGAAGTGAAGACTGCCTGCAGGGTAAGGTTAATAGCCTCAGCAAGATTCTGCCTCACACTGTGTTGGTACATAAAGAAGCCACTTACAGATCAGTCAGGGCTTTGGTTCTGTTGACAGGTTGCCCAGATATGCACTGAATCATCTCAGGGGTGAAACTCAGCTGTTTGAAGGAGCTTAATAGATAGTAGCCCATTCTTCTTCATATTAGGACTGAGTGTGGACAGGTACTGGTGGCAATTGGCTGGGAGCTATATTAATCACTTTTCTCTTTTCTGTGCCAAATATCTGAGGGAAGCAACTTCAAGAACTTATTTTGACCCACAGTTTTGAGGTGTCTAGTCCAATAGGACTGGGCAGGTGAGGCAGGTCCATCTCTGGTAGCAGATGTGTTTGATGTCCTTCTGTTCACATTGCCTAGACAAGACACAGGGTCTGGGGAGGGCCTATATCTTCAAACACTCACCCTTAACAACCTTTAACCATCTAGTCCCTGTCCCCTAAAGCACCACAGCTTCCCAATGGAGTGTCACAAGCCGCAGACGGAGCACTGCAAACGTGAGCTCGTGGAGAACATTCTAGATTCATACCAGGACTTGCTGGAAAGGCAGCTTTTTGACATAGCTCTCAGTGATATGAACCCCTTGGGGACCCCTGTATAATCCCCTCCCCCAGACCTTATAATTTGCTTCAGATGGATGGATTGTGACAGCTGTGCTGGGATATCATTTCTGTGATTATGTCACACGAGATCATAGCTTCCAGTTTGCTAACAGACTCTACTCATGCTTTCTCTCACAGACTTTGAAGGAGCTTCAGTGCAGACATTCCAGTGGCAAGAGATTGACGGCAGCTTTTGTCAACAACCCACTAAAGATCTTAGGCCTTCTGTCTAATGTCTTCCAAGAAAGGGACCCAACAATGGCCACAGGAACTTAGAAGTGGGTTTTTCTCTAGTTGAGCCTTTGGATTAAAACTTACCCCCTGCCTCACAGCTTCATGGGAGCCTTATAAGATACACTGAAGTAGGGAAGGAGCTAAGCTATGTGGAGTTTTCATCAACAAAAACTGCGAGATGATGATAAATGTGTGTCTTGAGTTGTTAAGCCCTATAACTTGTTTCTAAGCAGTGGATAATGAACACAAGTGGGTTTTGAAAACAGGTCAACTTGTTATTAGCTGGTCCTGACATAGGCAGGTTTACCAACCTCCTAGTCTCTGATGCTGATCATCAGCCTGCCTATTTCCTAGGTGTCTACCCCTGTGTGCTAGTTATCTTTTTTTCAACTTGACACAAGCTAGGGTCATCTGGGAAGAAGGAAACTCAGTTGAGGAGATGCCTCCATTGGACATCCCATAAGCAAGCTGTAAGTAAGTAAGCCTGTGGGGTCATTTTCTTGATTGATGGATGATTTGGGAGAGCCCATATGATGGCTCTCCCTCTGGGTAGTGACAGCTCTGAGAGGGAGTACTAGATTGTACAAGAAATCAGGCTAAGTAAACCATGGAGAACAATCAAATAGGTAATCATCCTCCATTTTCTCTTCTTCAGTTCCATAGAGTTCCTGCCCTGACTTCCCTTCATGAAGGATTATAAACTGTAAGCTGAAATAAATTATTTCCTTCCGAAGTTGTTTTGGTCATGGTGTTTACCAAAGCAATAGACAGAAAACTAGAACACTGGTAAAGCTTGCCACACATGAGCGGAGAAAAAAGAATGTTGTCAACGAGTCATCTTCTGTGTCCCTGGTGGGAGAGCAAAGATTGAGCTAAGCTTGGCTTGGTCCGTTTTACCAAACTCACCAGATACTGGGATGTCCAAGTAGGTCCATTGCCATAGCAGAAGGAAAGAGAAAAAATAGGACCTTTCTTCTCACTAGTCTCTTTCAATATGTGGATGAAAATGAGTAAGTGTCCTTGAGTCATGTGGTTGCCGAAAGACCAGGCAAGTAACTCCACCTCCATGGAGAGGATTGACATGGAGGCAGTGGGTTAAGAATGTTTAAAACAAACAAACAAACAAACAAAACAGAAGTAAACAAACAAAATAACCTCTTCTCATAGTAACTAGAGGAAGAGAGGAAAAAAAAAAAACAATTCTCTTTTACAATGCGGAGTTTCCCATGTGAAAGTCTCTTGCACTGAAAAAAAAAGTTTCCTGTATTGATCTGAAACCTCATGCCAACTTTCATAATCTACATGATCTGCACTCCATGCAAGTGTCAGTCATACAAAGAGTGGTGAAGGTCCATCTCCTTCCTCAAGGAATTTATAGCCTAGGTGCCAGGCCACGTTTGACAGCAAACAACTAGAACACTATACTGTGGGTTTGATTTCTGTGAAGACTTGTTTATTCATCAAGAAGGTCACTGAGATGAACCTCTGGATGGGATGATGGTTCTGATGAAGCAGAGGAAGGATGGAGCTGTGAGCCAGACCTGTTGAGAACCACAGTTGACACTTTTGCACCATGGATGAGGGTGGTGGGACCTTGAGTGGACCTCCTTGGCTCATGGATCTATTTCTTGTATCACTGGCTTCTGGCAGGCAGAGATTTGGATAAAGATTTTTTTTTTTTGGTCAGGACTGGCAGCTGTAGGTGGAGTACCATCAGTATTTCTAGTAGCTTGGACAAGAAGTCTTTTTAAGGGGGCAGTTTAGAAAATAGAACCTGTACATGGGGGTAAGATGCCACATGGAAACAGCTCTCTCAGAAAATAAGCATTTCCAATGCTTCATCTCTCCATGCTCTGACCCATTTTTTTTCCTTTTTTAATTTGCTCAAAGTAGAGGAGATGATTCCAGAAGCTCAGGTTGATTATTTCACCTGCCAATTTACATCGGCTCCATACTTCAACATCTGTGTCTGTTGAAATAGGAACCAATCTTACTGAAATGTCTCCTTGCAGAAAGTGTTAGCTACTGAAGTGGGGAGGGAGGAAATGGCTGCCAGTTTGCCTGGGGCAGTTAGTAAAGCAAGCATCCTGTAAGACACTTGAATTCCTTTCTCTCTCTCTCTCTCTCCTTTTTTTTTTCTTGTTACTAAGATGCTGTTGGAAGATTCCACTCTCTGAAACCCATGGGCCAGTTCACTGTTTTAACTCATTAATAGGTAGCAGTAGGGATGGTGAGTTGAAAAACCAAAGTCTGGGCTGACTTAAGGCCGACTCAGTGAAGGACCCCATTCTTGACCATGCTTGGGTGACCAAGAACTAGAGACCAGATATCCCAGGGTCCTAGGGTAAAACCAAATACCACTAGTCTTGAAAATAAAAAAAAAAAAGGAGTGATAAAATGACTCTTAATGATAATCTGCTATACTCGTGGATCAATGCCTTATTCAGCCATCATCAGAGAAGCTTCCTTCTGCAGCAGATAGGAAAAAATACAGAGACCTACAGCTAGACATTATGCGGAGAGAGAGACCTTGGAAAACATAGGTCTAAATGGGATGTCTCCATTAAATCTTCCCTTAGAGCTCAGGGAACCTGTGGAAGAGGAAGTAGAAAGAATGTAAGAGCCAGAGGGGCAGAGGATTTCTCATGGTCCTCTAGATCAACTGAGCAAAGCTCTTGTAAACTCACAGAAACTGAGGCAGCAGTCACAGAGTCTGCATGGATCTGCAGTAGGTACTTCATGTGTATATTACAGTTTTCAGTTTAGGATTTTTATGGTACTCATGAGTGTGTGAATGAGTGGGTCTCTGATTCTTGTGCCTTCTCTTGGGGCTTTTTTCTCTTCTGTTGGTTTGCCTTGTCCAACTTCAGTGTCACAATTTTTGTAGTATGTTATTATATTTTATTTCATCATGTTTGGTTGTTAGCTCTTAGAAGCCTCTTCTTTTGTAATAAGAGACAAAAAGAGAGAGAATCTGGATGGGAAGGGAAGTGGGGAGGAAGTGGGAGGAGTAGAGAGGGAAGAAACTACAATCAGGATATGTTATATGAGAAAAGAATCTATTTTCAATAAAATGGAAAAATACAAACTATTAAATTTAAATAGAATAAAATTTAAATATTATAATTAAATATATTATAGAACAAAAAATTGAACTACATTTTCCCCCCTCCCTAATTCCTCCTGTGTCCTCTTCAAATTCGTTGCCTCTTTTTTGCTTAATTATCATTGTTACATGTATTTAATTAATTAATGTATTCTTACATATTTAATTGTTATTGTTACGTATGTAATGTATATAAATAAATAACTTGAAGAGAGGAGGAGAAGGAGGAGGAGGCAGAGGAGACTGGAAACAGAGATAGCAGTGAAGACCAAAGGAACTATGGATGGCAATGATAATGACGAAGTCCAGAGCCGGGTACTGGCAGAGGAAGAGAAGGGACAGCGGCTTGCAGGGAAGATTCTGGAGATCACATTGATGGAGTTTGAAGAGGGATGAGATGTAGAAGGTGAGACCGAGGTTAGCATGAATTTACTTTCCAACCCTCGCTATAGTACAATGGAAAGAGAGGAAGGAGACTCGTTTTTAAACTGCATTTGAACTAAATCAAGCAGATATAAATATCTCATCTGTAAGCTCATGCATTCTCTCATTTCATACTAGTGAGTTTTCAGGCATTCAGAACACTTATGGTTGATGATACAGTATCAACCACTTATTGGGAGTTTTCTTTCTCACTTTTTTTTTTTTCGAGACAGGGTTTCTCTGTGTAGCTTTGCGCCTTTCCTGGAACTCACTTGGTAGACCAGGCTGGCCTCGAACTCACAGAGATCTGCCTGCCTCTGCCTCCCAAGTGCTGGGATTAAAGGCGTGCACCACCACACGCCTGGCTTCTTTCTCACTTTTGAGGCAGTTATATTAAATTATCTTATTAAAACTCAGAGACTCCACAATCCTGGGGACTTTTATAACATGTTTGATTTTTAAGAAGATGCTTTATTCTCTAAAAAAAAATTCATCCTTGAGAATTTGTACAAGGTGTTTCTGATTGATTTAGTCCCCCTTTCCCAATTGTTCCCAGATCCACTCCCCTACTCCCCATTCACACAACTTTGTGTCCATTTCCCCTGTCAAGACCAATTTATGCTGCCCAAATATTCTTGGATTTATGACATTTCAAAGGAGCATGGTTGACTTACCAATGGCTATACTCTTAAAGAAAACTGACGCCCCCTTTCCCAACAGCTAACCACTACCAATAGCTCCATGGCTAGAGCTTGGATTTTGTGCCCAACTCCTCTCTCCGTGCTGGGATTTGATCTGATTTAGGCTTGCACAGGCCTTGTGTGTGCTGATACAACCCTGAGTGCATATGTAGAGCTGCCCTGCTGGGTTCAGAAGACATCATTTCCTTCTCTTCATACACCACCAGCATCCCTTCCACTGCTTGTGCCCTCCCTTCTGTAATGATCCCTAAACATCCTTTATTCTTATACCCCCTTAAAAGCCTCACCCTAAGTTTTCCTAGTCCCCTGACACTCTCCTTCCCTAACCTATGCACTGTGTCATTCTGCTTTGGTGATAACACATACTTCTATTATGGGGTCAAGGAGTAAACATTATTTCCATACATAGTTCATACATGTCGTTTCTGGTATATAATGTTGATGGGCTGAGAAAAAAAAAATTATGTTGCCAGGAATTCTTGTATAGAAATCAAACTTTCATTCACTTTTTGCTAAGTTTTCAGGCCTTAACAAAACACTAAATCAAATGTATCATGCTTTCTACACTCTACAAATATGGCAATGAACTTTAGGGATGGTTGGAAACCGGACTGTTAGCCTCATTTTCTCTTTCATCAACTGTCTCTTTAGTCAGTGTTGAGCTTGATTTGAATAATAACTGTGTGATAACACATCCCCTTTTTTGTTTCCTAGTATAATATTTTATTTCAGTAACACTCTGTCATTGGCCAGCAGCTTTTCCAAATAGTGTCCTATTTAAGCTTTCAATAATGTAAGATCCAGTGACTCAGAGGGGTGGGTGAGCTGTAAAATCTCACCCAGCTAAGACTTGGACCAAGATTCAAACGTGGCACCTCTCATTTCAGAATCAGTCCTTAAAAAGGATTTTAGCCACACTTAGGATTTTCCCCCCTACACAGGCCAAACATTCACTTAAAGCATGTGGTTACCAATGATTTCCTTTCTTTGTTGTTTATTTGTTTGCCTATCAACACAGAGAAAATTTACTTTAATTCCATTACTGCTAAAATAAAGTTCAAGTGAATGGAAGTTCCTTCTTGACCTAGAAAAACAAAACAAAACAGAAAACAGGAGACAGATTCATCCTTTACAATCATCCAGTTAACCCAAGGGTTTGCATAGAGTTTTCATTGTTTTTGTGAAATGTTGTGGACTACTATCCTATTCAACTGAGTCACAACATTAGAATTTGGACTTTGAAATAAAGACAAACAGATAAGTCTTGGTGATACACAAAGGGTGGCCTCTTTTGCCTTGGATTTGAAGACAGGGATTTCTGTGTTGTTCAGTGATTAAGGGTGCCAAATGTAGCCAGGAACTATTTCAGCAATCATAGATGTTGTTTTTCCAATTGAGCCAATCTGCCAGACTGGCAGACAGAAAACTAACAGAAATATTAAATATAGACAGCTTCTATAGTTGAATCTTGTTTTTCCCTCTCTCTGCTGGAAGCCACTATAAAATAGTAGCTTGTATGGAGGTCATTAAACACATACACACACACACAGAGATAGACATAGCCTGCTGTGTATTCACACTGTTAAATTAAGCCTTTGTGCACTCCAGAGTTAGGTGCCAAAGCAGTTGTTGTCGACGTATGAAGTGATTGAAGTGGTCTTTTATTTATGATACTCTACTCAGACACTCACTGCTGGCTCCCTGTCACACTGGGGAGGACACCCTGCTCTGTTGACCCACACACCTCGGGGGAATCATCTTAGGAGAAGGTCTGTTCTTCAGTTTCCAAATTTACACTCTTGAGGTCTTCTTGCACATTTGAGGGATGTGTACTTGGAGATCTTGATGAATGCCTGATTTTATTTTCAGGGTTTGTGTGCAAGCATGGCCAACAACGACTCAAAATTACATGCAATTCCCCTGGACATGAATGTATCAGAGATGAATTTAGCCTCTGTGACCACAATTTATGCAGAGCAAAACCCTTCCCTCCTTTCAGAGAAATGATGACGCAATTAGATTGCAACATGCACATGTGGCTTCCTCAGATGCCCCTGAAATACAAAAGGGCCTTATATAGCCTATATGGCACTACTGTGCCCTGCTCTATGAATTTTCTTCTCCTTTTCCCCTAGGTGTTTTTTTTTTAAAAATGTATTTCTAACTCTTTTGTTCTGTATTTCTTTGACAGAAAAAAGTTTGAAATAATGAAAGGAAAATTTTTGGTAGAATGAATAAATGCTCATTAAGAAAAAATGTTTCTCAAATGATTTTACCTAGTGGTAGGAAACACGCACGCACGCACGCACGCACACACGCACGCACACGCACGTGCACATACACATGCATGGTCAAACACACAAATATACAATCAGGGGTAGAGTACCATCCCAGCTGATTTTCTATGGTGACTTCCACCTCTTTTTTCCATCTGTGTAACTAGAACATTGAGATGATGACATGTTTGGAAACCGGTGTTCTTTGAAATGTAGTGCTTTTGATATTAAAAGCAGCGTTCACGATTCATCTTTCTGCATGTGCTGGGAATGATGACTTCTTTCTCTGCTTTGAAGAGCTCAAGTTGTCTGAATTTACGCAAATCAATAAGTGATTTAAGGAGAAGTAAGTAAGGGCAGCCCACTCTTGGAACTAGTTGCCTCCCCACAGGCAAGACGTGAGTCTGAATTGGAAAATAATAATAGATTCATTAGTGATAAAGGAGAAAATTTTCATTTCTTACTCAATCCATAGATTGGGTATGGTGGTACAGACCTTTAATCTCAGCATTTGGAAGGCAAAGGTAATCAGGTTTCTGTAAGTTTGAGGCCAGGCTGGTCTATATATTGAGTTCTAGATCAGAGAGCGCTATTCTGTCTCAAATAAAGGAAGAAAGAAAGAACAAATGAAAGAAAGAAAGAAAGAAAGAAAGAAAGAGAGAGAGAAAGAAGGAAGGAAGGAAGGAAGGAAGGAAGGAAGGAAGGAAGGAGGAAAGTTGACATCTCAGAATACGACAAACACAATCATTTCTGAATAATTAAAACTTAACTTCTCAAACTTGACTTTTCACTACCAAGTTACAAAACCATTTTCTCCTTACACCCTGAAGGACATTAATGGCCCACTTACCTAATGCATGTGGGATGTCAGCAATTATATATAGCCTTGCTTTTCTGTGCAGAAAATCCCTATATATGACAGACTGCACCTGCACTTGGTTTGTGTGCAGAACACTTGATAGATGGCTTAAAACCTGCAGAATCATCTTGAACTTCTTGTATTCATTTTCTATACCAGCTTTTTGCCACAGAGTTGGTGGTTTTAGACCACTTTTTCCTACAGTTCTGCAGGACAGAAGTCCAATGCAAGGTCTCTCTAGGCTAAACTCAAAGTGATAGAAGTCTGTGCTCCCTTATGGAGAATGTTTTCTTGTGTTTTCCCAGCTCCCAGATGTGTTCCACTTTCTTGCTTCTTGGCCGTCTTCCATCTTCAAAGTGAGCTATGGGATATCACATCTTTCTCACATTACATGGCTTTCATCATCGCATCTCCTCTGTTTTTGCTTCTTTTTCAATCTCTTTATTCCACTTTACAAAAACAAAACAGTAACAACAAAAACAAAAAGACCTCTCATGAATAATGCTTCCTCCTGAAACCCATCCTGCAGGACAAGCCCCTTTCTCATTTCATGATCAGCTGAACAAAATTAATCCTATCTGCAATCTTAACCCTTCCTTGATATTATGTATTTAGATGTACATGGACAACTTTGGGAGAACATTATTTTGTCCACTATACCTTTCTCTTAACTTATAGCAGTTGGAGATGGTGTTCTAGTGCTAGAGAACAACAGTTAGCTGGTGTCAGCAGAATCAAAGCTGATTCTTCTTGGACTAATACCCAGCACATCTTTGTTCAGTTGGCCTATATAGATGAGAGTTCTTTATACAGAGTCAAACCAGAACCAAAATATTTTCTCTAGGAATCCCCTAAGACTGTCGTAAAGGAACAGGGCTCTTTCCTAGTAGAAGGGTAGTATTTCTTAAAAGGGAAAACTAATGTCATTCATAACATAGGATCTGCACTTAGTTAGCAAACACATTATTAGCATTTAAGTAGAAATTTACTGGCACATTTATTTTAAGAAGGGAACATAGAGGAGACTCCTGGACTCTGGGATTCAGTCATCACTCAGGCCCAACCAAGCCAACCCATCAGTGGAAGGTGTATCCCATGAGCCATTTCTGGACCATTTTCGAAGGAATCCATACAGGGTTCCATCCTATAATAACCTTCCTGCTTCTGTCTTTGAGCTACCCTTTGAAGTTCTTAAAAATGTTCAATTCCCCTTTTCTAGAGCCTAAAATTCTAGCTGTGCTTCCGGGGTCAGATTTGAGTTATTCCCTGTCTTCCTTTCCTTGACACGTGGCTGAGTTCTGAATGTAGGCTAGCTTATTATCATTATTTGGTCACTCCATTTTGGGGTTTCTGTATATATTTTTTCCTTCTTCTGTTTGTACCCCTTCCCCTGACCTTCACTCTTACATTCCTGGGCCTCTTAGAGGCATATAGAACTTTCTACTCAGTCTCGCCGATCTGGCTAGCTTACAATCCAGTTGTATCTGGTTTTGTTGCCCACATTTCCTGGAGCTTTGAGCTTTGACTGGACAGTAGGCAGTGGTAAGACTTATTAATGTAGAGGAAAATGGCTTAGCAGGGAAAACAGGGCAACCTTTGATGAAACACAGCATTGGTACTATCCCGGCAGCTCCCTGTAAGGAATGTTAGAAGTGGGAGTTCAGTTACTCCTTCCTTTGCATTTTGGTATCTGTAGCTTAGAGAAGAGCTGGGGGTGGAGGAATCCCAAATATTTTTAACTGAAGGGATGTTGTGACTGAGGAAACAAAAGGTTTGGATGCAGAAATTTTGTCTTGAAAAGTTTCCCCTTAAATTGATGGGTTATTCATGTTGCGTTTTTACATTTTTGTTTTGTTTGGTAAACTCTTAGATGGAAATTGCTGCCAGCTTTGTAGTCACAAGTGTTTTTACTAGGACCTTTTGAAAATGAAGAGAGAGGCAAAGACACCAGAAAATCTAGGACTGAGGACAGTGCTCTTCAGGGATCTTCTCTAAAACTTCAGCAGCATCTGGGACACAGTTTGGCAGTGGAGTGTCTTGCCGAAAAGCCTGGGGAAGACTTTGCTAACTCAGCTAGCAGTAGCAGATTCTGGCTGGCCAACTTCTTTAAAAGTAACTGTGTTACTCAGCAACTTCCTCTGCATGCAAGGTGGGAGAGAGAGAGAGAGAATAAGTGAGTGAGTAAGTGAGTGAATGAGTGAGTGAGGGGAGAGAGAGGGAGGGGGAGGGAGGGAGGAGGGTGGGGAGAGAGGGAGGGAAGGAGAGAGAGAGAGAGAGAGAGAGAGAGAGAGAGAGAGAGAGAGAGAGAGAGAGAGAGAGAGAGAGAGAGAATGATGGGAATGTGGCCTCAGAAGACACTAGGAACCATGGGAACCTGGCTGAGAATGTGAAAGACTTCACTGAGTGTGTTAGCAGAGAAGGCACATGGAGGACTAGGGAACCATATACAATGCATATTCCTATTTCATTCTTTAATCCTTGGCTCTATGGACTCATCAGATGCTGGAGGGTGGTAGAGTCAGGAAAGTGGGAGAAATATTGTCTGCAGCACCCTACACTCCATCGTCTAGCTGCAAAGTAACTATCTTCACCCACAAATGGATCTTTTAGAGTGGTCTGTGCTACCCAGGGCCAGGGAGCATGAACATGGCTTCTAGCTTCCTCAGTTATTCTCTATGTGACCCTAATCAATACACGTAGCCCCTGTGTTCCTGTCATATAAACTGTGAGTGGTCATAGCTGGCCTCTTGTTGTGCTGTTTTGAGGAATGTTTGAGGAAATACAAGGCAAATATTAAACACACTGCAAGGCAAACATTCATAGGGCCCACTAAAAGTTATTTATAATAATTATCATTATTAATGTTTTCCTGCTGAACTTGATGACTTGGGAGACTTGCTGAGAGAAGGAACATGTGCTTTGGCTGGAACTTGCTTCTTCTAGGGTTAACTTGTGGACAGGAACAAGCTCCCTTTTCCCAGGGACTGACTTTAGAGTTTCTCTATACCCTACAATTTAAACATCTGCTGGTTCCAGTTTGATTGTAAAACTGTGGTGTTCTAGAGTTTAATTTGTCCATGCTCAGTTTTTAAAATGTCCTCTGGCATCCAGTTTGGCACTCCATAGATCTTAAGGCTGATTTCACACTCCATTGTATCAAAGGTTAGAGGCCAGTTTAAAACATGGCAAGAGTGGGCAGTTATAGCGTTTGGCACCTTGTTCTTTATATACAGTGTAAAGCATTTTAGAAATACTAGGCTGGGCGGTGGTGGCACATGCCTTTAGTCCCAGCACTTGGGAGGCAGAGCCAGGTGGATCTCTATGAGTTCGAGGCCAGTCTGGTCGACAGAGCGAGACCCAGGACAGGCACCAACACTACACAGAGAAACCCTGCCTCGAAAAAGCAATAAAAGGAAAAAGAAATAGTAACCTCAGCAGGGTTCTTGCATTAGCTCTGGTTTGAATTAGTCCTTCCAATCTGGGTGGTAAGATTTACGCTTGGAGGTTCAATGGACATGTTCAAGTTCAGAAATTGAGCATCTTTTGAAATGTGGGGAGCACAGCTGACTCTTTGGCCTTCCTTTTCTTTTAAGTACTATTTTATTTCTCCTTTCCTATTCCCATTCTCTGGGATCACATATATTCTCTGAGCTTTACAGATAGTCTATATCCAGAAGGAATGACATGGAAATGTGCAACATTTATTTAACTTTACCCTTCTCACTCCTTTTGTGGATAGAGATCTTCTTACTGATGGGGGGGGGAGGGGAGAAGGCTATAGTTGTAAGTGTGTCAAAGACAGCAACCATGGTTGCTTATGACGTCATTGCAATGAGGAGAGCTGTATTGACTTTTGCAGGAAGCAGCTGTAAGGACTAGAGAATCCAGCTGGGGTATTCTGAAGCCTAGCATGGGAGCCAAGGTGATTTACAACCCTCACTGCATTCTTACTTGTATATTCTAGTGTTTGCAACAGGCTTTCCTCTGACTTCCTACCCTTAGGCATCCCAGAGCTTCAGTCATTGGCTTTGGGTATTTATAAAGTGAAAAATATTTGTAAGACTATTGAGAGAAGAAGGGAGGGAGGAAGAGAAAGAGGAGAAGATGGAGGGGGATACACATGCTGTCTTCTAAGTGATTACTGAAAAAGAAAACATTTCCAAGTAAAAACTGAAATATCACATTTCTTTCTTCTTATTATTACTTTTGTTTAGAATAAGGAAGCACTTCAGTGTTTTTAAGTTTACCCATAGCTGAGTTAGATAATAGGCAAGTGCATTCAAGGCCTGCCTTTATGGTACTCAAATTATTGTCCCATCTATGAAGCTAGATATCTTTTGACTGTACCATTAACTTTCTGCCTTTTGAAAATCCCTCTAAATTGCTTACCAGGGCTTTTAATTTTTTCTATAATATTTTGGTATGGGTTAGTTTTCCATGTGGTTTTTTAACTTTAGGCTTTCCTTGAATATCCAGTTTATGAAGGTAACAAATTCCTTGCTAACATAAAGGACAACTCATCCTCATGTCACCGTGTGGCTCTTTCCATTTAGTATTGGCTGAATCTACA
The DNA here is from genome assembly GCF_004664715.2 of Peromyscus leucopus. Taxonomy (NCBI): domain Eukaryota; kingdom Metazoa; phylum Chordata; class Mammalia; order Rodentia; family Cricetidae; genus Peromyscus; species Peromyscus leucopus. The sequence goes on from NC_051074.1 coordinate 31,058,709, forward strand.
CAGACAAGAGTAGTACAATTTTCCTTTGCTTAGTCTCCTGGCACATTGAGTAAGAACCCACTGCCTCCCAGCCAATACTAGAATAGACAACAGTGTTCTGTTCAGGCTCTTAGTCAAACATCAAACTTTGCAAGTACATTCTGAAATGTAATTTGGGATGATGGTGTTGACATGACAAATTTACAATAGTGTTGTCCAATTCTCCAGTAGGCATATCATTTAAAGACCTGAATCAGTGAGGTTACAAAACACAAACATGTCTCTCATAGATCCTAGCCAAATGTTCAAGAAAACTCCAGTTGTCCATCCAAATAGAAGCATTATAAATGGCTCATTTACTGATGCTTTATTTTAGTGAATATAAATAACCCATGAGGATTCTAGATGTCTACTTCAATGTGAGTTATGGTATGTGCCAACAGTGATGGACAGCATATCTGAGTAGCTTTGATATCCCTATCTTCATTCTTTACAGAGGCTTAAGTGTCTGTAGGGGGTGCATGTATGTGTGTGTGCATACATGTAGAGACTAGGAGTTGATAGCAAGTATATTTCTCAATCAAGTATATTGCTCTTGGCTGTTTTGTTTGTTTGTTTTGTTTTTAAGAAGCAGATCTCTTACTGAATCATACACTTTGCTGATTCCCTAAACCATCTGTGTTAGGATCCTGCTCTCATTCTTCCGGGTCTAACGTCTCATGTCATCAAGGGGGCACGGACAACTGTGTCCCCACCTTAAAAAGCCACACATGGACCCCCATGCTCTCTCTCTGCACTCCTCTTTCTATTTCCTCTCTATCCTGCTCCCACCATCTTTCTGTCTCTCCAGGCCTGGTTTTTTTTCTCATAAAGTGCTTTCTAACTCTGGTAGTCGTAGCCGTGGCTGGTAATTTTTCCACCGTGTCTGCCGACCCACCAGTGCTGTTCATCCTTTCAATCTGTCTAATAATCTCCAGGGATTCTCTTGTCTCTGCCTCTACGGTATTGAGAGGACAGGTACATGCTGCCATGTTGCTCCTTTTACATGGACGGTGGGGTTTGAACTCGGATCTCCATGCTTGCACATCAGGTGTTTTAGTTACTAAAACATTTCCCGATCCCAACTTTAGCTATTTCTGAATGTCAAAACAAGTGAATACGTTTTATTTTTATTTTTTCATGGTGCTGGATGAGTGCTGTACCACTGAGTAGTAGCTCCAGCATCTAAGGCATATCTTATTGGATGTTATGTGTACTTAAGATACACTTAAATTTACTTGTAAGTGCCACTAAATGGAAGATTGTGTTGTAGTACCAAATGAGAATCTTTTCTCAGCATTTTCTTGTAGTGTGCACTAAATTAATATTTTAAACTGGTTGGCTTTTAGCTAACTGCCAGAACATTACCAGACATAAAATGGCCATGCCAACAGGGGCACCTTTGTTGGTGATTTGGATACTTCTAGGTCATATATAGGCTATCTTATAGGTTTTATCTTACATCACCAAGGAAGGAATAGGACTTTGAAGGGAGACCTTTGAAAGCACTTGCTTCATGATAACCCCTGGCCCTCTGAATGGTTATCTGAAAATTCTCAAAGCAGCCAGCTCATGTAACTCATTCTTAATCCTATCTGTAATTCTTCTGGGTCAGAAGCCTGCAAAATGAAGCACCCTACCCCTACCAGCTGAAACCAAAGGCCAGCACTAGTTTAGAGGCTTATTTGATGTGGTTCTGTTTTCAAATTGCCTTGAACCATTGTGGGAATTTGTTCTACCAATAGCTTTGGGGTACAAGCCTTGGAACATGGCTGATTAAGAGGAGGGGGGAGGGTTGGAGGGTTAGGCTCTCGCTTGGGTGGTGAAGACCGAGTCAGGTGGCATGAAGCAGCATATGATCAGTTCCCATCTTTCTCGGGCAAAGGGGAAGGACTCTGCAACTGGATCTACCTTGTCCTGTATCCATGAGTGTGTTTCCCCATAGCACCCCTTAATATATATTTATATACATACATACATACATACATACATACATACATACATACATACCTTTGTGGTTCTTGTTTCCAGTGGTACCCAACATGGGGTTTGAACAGGAGATTAAGAGTCTCCTGCTCTGCCAACAGAACTAGCTGAACTTCTTTTCTATTTTTTTTATTTTATTTATTTTTTTTATTTTACAATACTATTCAGTTCTACATAATAGCCACAGATTCCCTTGTTCTCTCCCTTCATGCCCCCCTCCCCTTCCCCCCAGCAAACACCCCATTCCCACCTCCTCCAGGTCAAAGTCTCCCCCGAGGACTGGGATTGACCTGATAGACTCAGTTCAGGCAGGTCCAGTCCCCTCCTCCCAGATTGAGCCAAGCGTCCCTGCATAAGCCCCAGGTTTCAAACAGCCAACTCATGCAATGAGCCCAGGACCCAGTACCACTGCCTAGATGCCTCCCAAACAGATCAAGCCAATCGACTGTCTCACCTATTCAGAGGGCCTGATCCAGTTGGGGGGCCCCTCAGCCTTTGGTTCATAGTTCATGTGTTTCCATTCATTTGGTTATTTGTCCCTGTGCTTTATCCAGCCTTGGTTTCAACAATTCTCGCTCATATAAACCCTCCTCTTTCTCACTAATTAGACTCCCAGCGCTCCACCTGGGGCCTAGCCGTGGATGTCTGCATCCAGATTCCTCAGTCCTTGGATGGGGTTTATGGCACAACTATTAGGGTGTTTGGCCGTCCCATCACCAGAGTAGGTCAGTCCTGGCTGTCTCTCGACCATTGCCAGCAGTCTTTTGTGGGGGTATCTTTGTGGATTTCTGTGGGCCTCTTTAGCTCTTTGTTTCTTCCTTTTCTCATGTGGTCTTCATTTACCATGGTCTCCTATTCCTTGTTCTCCCTCTCTTTTCTTGATCCAGCTAGGATCTCCCGCTCTCTTTCCCTCGACCCTTGCCCTTCATTGCTCCCACTCATGTCCAGGCTGTTCATGTAGATCTCATCCATTTCTCCGTGTCTTTCTTGGGGTCCCGTTTTCCAGGTAGCCTCACTGGTGATGTGAGTAGCAGTCCGGTTTTTCGAGACAGGGATCTCTGTGTAGTTTTGGTGCCTGTCCTGGATCTTGCTCTGTAGACCAGGTTGGCCTCAAACTCACAGAGATCTGCCTGGATCTGTCTCCTGAGTGCTGAGATTAAAGGTGAGTGCCACCGCTTCCTGGCCCTCTTTTCTATTTTGAGGAGGAGTTTAGTATCCTTTAATAAAAAAAATTACCATTTTCTCTTTTTTTTTCCTACCCCATGGAGGTATAATGTAAAAACAGGAACTCCAACATATTCCCCAGTGCTTACTGGGTGGGTAATCATGGCCAAAGCCTTTCCCCTCAGCTCACTCTGGGAAGAAGGCATCAATCAACCTTCTGCCACTTCTTTTCTGTAGCTCTTTCTGAATAGCTCTTTCCATCACCAGGGATACCCATGGTGGCTTCAAGGTAATAGAGTAGCAGTTCTCAACCTGTCAGCTGTGACCCTGACCCTTTCACACAGGGGTCATGATATAGATATATATGATATAGATATGATAGCATGAAAAGGTAAATTATTGAACTTACTTTTAAAGAGCAACTTGTTTAAAATGTTTTACATTGCTATAGATTTTAGTTTATTGATACAAATTTAGATTTGATTTTGTTATTTTATATATATATATATAAAATATATATATTTCTACTCTCATTTAAGGTATTATGTTTATGTAACTCAATGGATAACTAAGAAATATAGATTAATAATTAGTCATCTATGATAGTCAAACTTAATAGTCATGTTAAATTTTCTAGGTATACATAGATATAATTCAGTTAGGTAGGTAATCTTCAAACACTTCAAAGACCTACAGAATATGGCATTTAAAATGTTTTAAACACTTATTGGACAGTGAGACATGTCTACTCCTGGAAGCACTGATTTACTTCAAAGAGAAAGATGGGCATTGAAGACACTCCGTATGGAGTTTATCTTCTTTTTGGCAAAAAATAGCCATTTGGGCAAGAAACTGTTCTTGCCTGAACGACTTGACGAAATATTGTATTGACTGGACATACAGGACCCATAGAAAGGTGATCACTGAACATTGCAAGGTGAGATGGTCCTTCAGGTACTTGCTTTGCAGAGGAGACTGCCAGACATTCTACAGGACACAGGAAGAAGTGACTGGGAGACTCTAGGCCTTTAGGCTCAAGAATGGATGCTCCAACATTGCAGAGGAACTTTGGGTGACTGTCCAGGCAGACAGCTGTCTATGTCGTTCTAGATTTTTGGAAGTTGCTTACAATGTTCTTCCTGTTTACTTAGGTAATGTTGTATCCTTCTGAGGTCTTTGATGTAGTTGAAGACTAGAGAGTTATTATTATAGTTTTCCTTAGTCATGATAAAAGATAAATTAGATATGAAACTTAAGATTCACAAGTATAGGATAGATTATAAAATATTTTCTTTAATTTTGCCAAATACAAATAGACTAGATATTGTAAGTGTAATTCTTGCTTGATAACTATTTCATTATATGTAATTTTACTATGTTGAAGTTAAAACCTTCCTTTATGTATGCTGTGAATGTGTGTTGCTCTGATTGGTTGATAAATAAAGCTGTTTGGCCAATGGTGAGGCAGAATAAGGTTAAGTGGGACATTCCAACTAGAGAAAGAGGAAGGAGAAAGGCAGAGTTGAGGAGACACTACTAGGTGCCTCCAGGAGAAGCAAGATGTAAGGGTACTGGTAAGCCACAAGCCATGTGGCCAAGTATTGATTTATAGAAATGGGTTAATTTAAAATATAAGAACTAGCTAACAAGAAGCCTGCCATGGCTTAAAGATAATATAAGTTATAGTTTAACAAAATATAAGCCTGTGTGTGTTTATTTGGGTCCAAGTGACTACGGACCAGCAGATGAGAGAGATTTGTCCTGACCATGGATCAGGCTGGACACAGAAAAAATTTTAGTTACAGGGACACATATCAAATATTTGCATTACCATTCATAACACTAGCAAAATTACACTTATGAAGTAGCAATGGGATAATTTTATGGTTTGGGGTCACCAAAACATGAGGGACTATATTAAAGGGTCACAGCATTAGGAAGGTTGAGAACCACTGATAGAGAATACAAAAACATCTAACCAGGTTTCTCAAAGTGTATGTGCAAAGGATCAAGTTTATCCTTCATTTCTCATCCGTCAAAGACTGATACTTTTGTGTGAGAATAAATGCAACTTTCAAGAAATAAAAATACCCCATCTAGGTTATATCCCAATACTGGTAATAAACTTGAGGAAAGTGAAGACTGACCCTTTCTCTCCAGTAGTACCTAGTCTTGTGGATGACAGGTAGATACCTACAGCAAATGATAAGTGGGTAAGACCCAGGAGAGGCGTTTCATCCTAGATTTAGCACTTGAAGGTGTGGTGACAGCGATGCCTCTGTTGGGTCCAGATAAGCAGTGATGGTGGGGCTAGGTGTCCAGTCTGTCAGGATTTTCCAGGCGGAGAGGTGGGAGAGGGATTTTTGTATCTGGATTTTCAGGATCATGACATCCATGAACTGTGCTGTTCAGCGATCTGCCACACAGTTGGTTAATAATCAATCAGGACTGGAAACCAGGCATTCTGACTTGAAGTCCCTTGCTGGCTTGCATTTATTTCTCATCGGTTCTTATGAGCTTGTCATCTTGTTGTGCCCTAAAATGCACTGAAAAGGAGTTGATAAGAGCGAGGTTATCTCTAGAGGAAAAAAAAAGGTGTTAGCTAAAAGAGAACTAAGAATTGAAAGCAAAAGCCAGACAAGAGTAATACAAAAACCCCAAAGCCTTTACAAGTTTTCTATACAGATTGATAATCATGAAGCTAACGAAGTGTAGGAAGTTGTCATTTTAGTTTACATTTGATCAGAAAAGCAAGTGAAGACATATATAATGTGGTTTGGAAATATTTGATTTAAAATGACTGAAGTTGAAATATTTCTCAACTTTTTTTGTTTTAAAGCATTAAGCATCTACTTACTACAGTACATGTCAAGGGAGAAGCTTCATTTTCATGGAAAGCAATCTCACACAGACCTCATCATCTCTAATAGTGAGTGTTAAACAGGGCATAGAAATGCAGGTTGCTTGAAGTGTCTGCTCTGTCAAAGGTGAAAGCATATTTTGGGTGTGTGACCTGCCATATTGAAGTTATAATTTTTTCAGCCATTTTTTAGTCACATTTACAGTAATCAGACCTCTTTCAGAGTGTTTTTGTATGTGGCTCAGATACTGCCAAGTGCTCCAAAATGGCTGAGAAAACAACAAAAGCATCATGCCCTGTGGGTAGACTCTTGCAGGGCAGCAGTTAAAGGAGATGTTTAGCCATTCTGTTCAAAGACAAATCAATCATTCACTGGAAATTGACGTTTAGCTAGAATGTTCTTTGAAGGACAAATACAACCTAAGCTAGAAAATAATATATAAAAATATAAATATAATCAACTAAAATTTAAAATTAGCTGAAAAATCTTAGAGAATCCTGTATATTTAAAGAACCAGTGTGTGCAATAATGTAGGAATCTAAAATTCTGTTTTCATGAAGGAACAGCTATTCCTGGGATGGGCAGAGAGACCACACACAGACACAGACACAGACACAGACGCAGACAGACAGAAAGACACACACACACACACACACACACACACACACACACACACACACACGTGATCTAAAAAATTTCAAAGGGGGGGACCTCAAGTATTACTATGTTCCACTTGTGTTTTTACAAAGTCATGCATGGTGGTAGTAACATGTGAACAGGATTATGCAGTTTGGTCAGCTGTATTTCTGTGCATATGTGTGTGTGTGTGTGTGTGCATGCACACATGCAGGTGATACGATGTGATTGAATGTTTGTCTCTCTCTTACTGTGCATGTTGAAACCTAAAGCCCCAGAGTGAGGACATGAGGAGGTGATCTCTGAAGGTGTGTGTGAGATTATGTCACAAGGGCAGGGACTTCATGAATTGAGTTACTATCCTTATAGAAGAAGAGATGCAAGTACCCCTTAGCACTTGCTGCCCTTGGAGAATGCAAGCAGCCTACAGTCTGCAAAATGAGAATTCTCTCAGGGACCCTGGCCTCATTGGTGTTCTTGTCTTTGGGCCACTCAGACTCAAGACTGAGAGAAATGCATTTCTATTATTTAGAAGCCCCCTGTCTGTGTAGTCTTCCTTTAGAAACCCACACCAATTCTGGTAGGAAAGGACCAGTTAGCAGCTTCCAGAGGGGCATCAAGAAGGCTGGATACATATTATCTGGGTGGAGAAATGTCAATTAAACAGGTAAGAGAGAGATGCTGGTCTATACAGGTGCTCCAGATTCTGGGATACAGAATGGCAGAGAATAAGGTTGGTGGTAGACAGGGCATGCTCCAAGAACTTCATCTGTAGGCCTCCCAGAAAAACTAAAGAGCTTTCAGCAGGGTGAGACCCAGTTCTGTCTTCAGAGTAGCTCACTCCAATGGGTGGGTGAAAATAGATATTGGGGTAATTTTAGTCTGAAAGTTCTTATCAACTTTGCGTGTCTGGATTAGTTACACCTGTTTTGAATTCTTTGGTGTCTGTGATCTGTAGCCAACAATCTTGTCCCAGTTTTTGAATGACTCATGCTGAATGGAGAACAGGAAGAGAATTGCAGAGAGGGGAAGGGAAATGGGCCCAGCTGTCTGCTAGAAGAACAGTTGTAGCCAGATGCTGTGTTTGGAGGCTTTTCTGTGACTAGGTGTCACAGCCAGGCCTAAGTTCATGTACCCTTCCTCAGAAGGGGACAGTCTTATCTTCCTAAGGCTTGGTTCTTTCCTTTAGGATATTGATGTTCAAAGGTGGAGACCCCAGTAAGAGCAGCATCAGAGTCACTTAGGAATTTTCCCAAAAGGCAAATGTGAGAACCTATTTCATAACTATTGAGTCAGAAATTGCTTTTTATCAAACTCCTAGGTAATTTATATCCATATTAAAGATTTAGAAACACCATGTTAGAGCAATGCTTTTCAAACTTTGTGTGTGAGAGGGCTTGTAGAGGGGTGTGTGTGTGTGTGTTTGTGTGTGTGTTGCCAGAAGCCAAAGTTGGATTTCTTTCCCAGTCACTCTCCATCTTGATCTCTAACTGATCTTGGAGGTCACCCATTTCATTTGATCTGCCTGTCTTCCCCTGTTTGGCACAATAGGATTGCAAGTCAGTGCTCTGGTTCCTGACTTTTTCTATGCATTCTGAGGATCTGCAATCAAGTCCTTATGCTTGTATGGCAAGCACTTTATAGACTGACCTGCCTCCCCAACCCCTTTTCAATCATTTAAACTAAGACTTTCCCACATGGCAAAAACAACATTTTATATTGTGACCTAAGAGAAATACCACATTCACACACACACACACACACACACACACACACACACACACACACACACGGGTGGTGGTGGGAGGGAGAGAGACAGAGAAAGATAGAGACAGAGACAGGGAGAGAGAGAGAGAGTGGATTTCCATTCTAAAAAATATCAAGATTCACACCATCAATTTCATTATTTACTCATAATTTTTATGAGGGAAATTTGCTCCTAAAATCTCGAAGCAATGTCAACTTTGTCATGAAATGCTGGAGGTGTTCTCAGTTTACAGGGAAAAAAGTTAAATTGAAAACAGTCTTTCAACCTAAAGATACTATTTTCATACAATTTTTTAGAAATACCTGGTTTTGGGCATTGCTTGATTTCTAGCAACAAAGTCCTAGTAAGCATACTAATGTTTATAGGAAGAAACACAGAGGTTCGTGGAAGAAGTTTAGCTACATAGTGCAAAAGAAAAGTAATACTATGCTTCTGGTTGAAATTGTGTGTCATAAATATTTGTTTTTAGAAACAGTGTTTCACTCTTTAGCCCTGGTTGACCTGGAGCTCACTATATAGCTAAGGCAGGTCTGTAACTTGTGACAATTCTCCTGCCTCTGTCTCCTGAGTGCTGATACTACAGGTATGAACCAATACACTTGGATAATTTTTACTGATATGGAATATTTCTTTTTTCTTTCTTTCTTTTTTTTTTTTTTGATTTTTCGAGACAGGGTTTCTCTGTGTAGCTTTGCGCCTTTCCTGGAGCTCACTTGGTAGCCCAGGCTGGCCTCGAACTCACAGAGATCCGCCTGCCTTTGCCTCCTGAGTGCTGGGATTAAAGGCGTGCGCCACCAACGCCCAGCCGGAATATTTCTTGGTAGGAGAAAAAGCTGATTACACACCATTGTTAAATACATTAAATATGGCATTTAGTACCACCAGATCAAGATTAGGGATCATTCTAGAAATCTATTTCTCAAATTGATTTTTTTAGGATAGTATAGCCTGGCAGGGCAAATGACCCAAAGCCTACTTGTTCTATCCATTCCCACTCTATAGAAGGAATGGAGTGTAGTAATAAAGTGGAACATGTCGCTATATAAGCAAATTTTTGTGGTTTGCCCCAGCAAAGTGATGAGAGATGACTGGCATGTGAATCACAACATATACATGCCTGAAGGTCTAGTGATTGTGAAACTGAGGTATCCAAATGCTTTTGGTAGAAACATATATGTCCACATACTCTGAGGTTAACCAAGTAGTCCACAACAATGTCCAGTGTAAATAAAGAAGCCAAGCCAAAAGTAATTCATAAGTAGATGGTGTTTGAAAACCATAACTATGTTGGGATCACATTCATACCCAAATGTACTTTCTGAAAATGGCATGGATTCTGCAAGTTGTGTTCCGTTAGAGCCCAGCATTACATGTTCACCGTAAATTAGAATCATTTGCATGCTCTGTAAGGCATGCATTTGGTTAGGGGCATATATCTTAGTGAATTTTAGGACATGTCCAATATATATAGTCTTTGAAGGAATGTGAAAATGACAGTGTATGATTACTGACTGTACCATTGGTCTGGAGAACCTGTGCATTTTGGGGAAACCCAAGGTGCACTAGACCATCTTTTAAAACCATGACTAGAGCATCATCAATGATCAAGGTCACACTTGAACCATCTAGTCATAGCAGTGGTAGCTCATGGCCATTTTAAAGCAGCAGATTAAAGAAGAAATATCTTCTGTGCTCTGAAGAATGAAGGTAAACCCACTTAGACATGATTTGGAACTGAACATGGATAACTCTATGTAGTTCTATACCCAAGGCCTTGTCTAGGTGATGGACAGCTAAAGGATTCACCAATTAAGCTAAGCTCAGTTGATTTGTATTAGATACCTGGATAGCCTTTTTGAGCTAGAAAGAGTCCTGATTGGTAAGAATCTTGACTCTTGGCATTGGATAGTTGAACATGACCATATAACTTAATTTGTTCCATTTGTCTCAGACTTTTTCCCCTAAGTTCTGGGGCAAGGAGTGGGTCCTCCATCACCCCACAAGCTATAGTGGGGGGTCTTTCCAGATCTATTGGCTTTCTCCTCACCTTCCTCATATACACACAGGTTTCTAGACAAAGGGTATCCAATTAAGTTTGAATTTCAGGCACACAAGAAATTTATTTTCCATATGTGAAACATTACATGGGATATTCTTTTACAAATATATTATTTGTCTGGAATTCAACCTTAATCGGATGCAGTATGTTTTTATTTGTTAAATTTGGTACCTTAAACATTTGTGTTCCTGTACCTGGATTTTCTTGTGACCTCAACCTAATCTGAAGGAGCATAAATGATAATGAGCAATGGAATCGAAGTATGTGTTCCAGAGCAGCTCAAAGTAAATATGCAAAATTCTTAATAGCTAAACTTTTGATATGTCCAAGGGATATAGAAAAGGGTGTAGACAAATTTCTAAACAGTCTTATTAAATAAGAAACACAGAGCCAAATACAGAGGTAATAGCCAAAGAGTTCAGAGAACTAGCAAAGAGCCACATCTACCTTATCTTACCTCCTCACTGCCATCGCTTCCCCAGAGAGAGCTTCTTCCTGTGTAACCTGTGTTTCTATTGCCTTTCTGTTCTGCTTTCTCATTGTCTCTAAACCCAGCCACATGACTTCCTCATCACTGCCTATCTACACAGACCTCCAGGTCTCTATGGTTGGTACTGAGATTAAAGGCTCATGTCACCATGCTTGCCTGTGTCCTTGACAATACAGAGACTCTACTTGCCATGTGATTGGATTAAGGGCATGTGCTACCACCGTCTGACTTTTGCTTATGACTCGCTATGTGACCTTGCTATGTGACCTCTGATCTCCAGGCAAGCTTTGTTTATTAACATAAAAATAAAATCACATTTCAGAACAATTAAAATATCACCATAAAGGGAGAGTGGAAAGAAAGATTTGAAAGATTGGGGTGGTGGAATGCAGATATCAAGAATGTCCAATATTGGTCGAAAAGGCAGCATACTGAGAAGTGACTTACCCAGAGGAATTTAGAGGCAGAAAAGTGGCATAGTTTTGTGTTAGATGCCTTCAAATTGGCAATAGTTTGTGCATGAGGTGTGTGTGTGTGTGTGTGTGTGTGTGTGTGTGTGTGTGTGTGTGTATGTAGCTGAATTTAAAACCGTGGTCATTTTTGATGATAAGCTTTGTAAAGCAGAACAACAGAGAAACTGGAAAACAGATTAAACTTGTGACCAGCCGTAGGATGATTTATAGTTTAGATACAACTATTAAAACTAATTTCCCTGGTGGTTTCACTAGGGTTTTCCACATGCTGAGGGATTACACTGCAGTGTGGCTGATCTGTGTCCTTTCAGCAAATAGCACAAAATCAACCAAGTGTTTGATGACTGTGGGCTGGAGGTGTGATGGACTTCTGTCTTACGAGTCTGCATCTACAGTAAACAACTGACTTCCAGCTTCATAGGGAATCCAATGTAGGTCTTCCTTTTACTTCACAGGAATGCTTTATTAAGTAGGGAAATACATGCAGACTGCTCATGGACTGCAAATGAAGTGGAGCTGGAAGATATCCATCAGTAGTGTTCATATAAAGCCTAGATGCTCAGCAATTTCAGAGGAAATATACCTACCAGACTGCAAATGAAGCTTCTCTTAAATTGACTGTATTAGCTCACCCTCCATGATCTCTCTTTCTATCTATCTCTCCCTCTCATGTGTGTGTGTGTGTGTGTGTGTGTGTGTGTGTGTGTGTGTGTGTGTGATTTTCTTCTGTAAAGAGGTCATTTCTGTGTTACTTATTTCAGAGCCCCCCTAGAGAGGAATGCAGTAGGAATGGATGAAGTGTCATACAGGTGGGATATCTCTAATGATACCTCCTTTGAAAAATGATTCCTCCATTCATTTGCTGGTTATAAACAGCTTTCTGTGTGGTTTTGCAGCACAGAACATGGTGACTGTCCCCTGCAGTTCAAAGCAGAGAGCCAGGGGCATAGATAGTCTCTGCTGCACAGAATTAGCTTCCCTGCAAGTCACATGCTCGACACCAATGAATAATCAGTATTCTACTGCCATCAGTGAGCCAGAAAGCCGACTGTAGCTCACACAAACTGTCCTTCAGATAACAAGACAAACACATTAACACAGAACATACCTCTCATTTCAGTTCTATTTTCCCCATGTAAAGTCAGTCCCAGAGCTGTTGAAAGGGGAGGGAAGCCCGGACTAGTCAGTGCATTGACACTTTGTAAACAAGGTTGTGGATGTTCCACAAGAGGCAGTTTCTGGTTCCATGCTGTGTGTGTGTGTCTCTTTCTGCCATATAACTGAGTTTGGGGCATAGTGGGAAACTAAAGTAATGAAGTGATTCTAGGTGGAGAAGCATACTATGCAAGTGTAGATACATGCATAATGAATGGACCAGCAGTTGGACATCAGTTCGGGAGCCTGACGTCAGTGCAGTTATCATGATGAGTGACCCATTCTGCTCTGGCCGGCTCAACTACTGCAAAGGGTGGTGAGTGAAGAACTGAACAAGCATTCTGCCTGAATAATTGTGCATTTGGTTTGTAAAGTGCATGAATAATTGGTGACTCACAACAAGGCTGGCAGTATAAAAATTAGCCCTGTCCCATATTTCTTCATGATTGTACCCCAAAACACAGGTGTGGTGGATCCACTTCATGTCAAATCCTTTATATAAAAGTGAACTGTATTTGTAGAATTTTATTAAATCAAGCTGTGCTGTGACTCTGCATTGGACAAAAGTTGGCATTTATTTGGTAATTACTGTGTGCCAGGCATAGCCGTAAGCACGCCATGAATTTTCTAATTTCAACTCATATGGTTACCCTGTTGATGCAGGTTCTTTGAGGGTGACAGGGCTTGCTTTGACTCTTAGTGAGTGTATCTAGGAAGACAGAATTTCAGACAATCAGCAGCCCCCAAAGTCACCCTGAGCCAGTGGCTTCTGAGTTTGTCATTTCATACCCAGGAATATAAGAAAAAACATGGATGTGGAGTGCTGTGGATATCGCTCTGTATAAGTAAACACTGATTGGCCAGTAGCCAGACAGGAAGTATAGGCAGGACTAACAGAGAGAAGAATTGAGGGAACAGGAAGGTGGGGGGTGGGGGTGGGGGGTGGGAGGAGACTGCTGGAGCCGCCACCAGGACAAGCAAGATGTAAGGTACCAATAAGCCACGAGCCACGTGGCAAAGTATGGGTTAATAGAAATGGACTGAATATGAGTAAGAGCTAGACAATGATAGGCCTGAGCTAATGGCCAAGCAGTTTAAATAATATAAGCGTCTGTATGTTTATTTTATAAGTGGGCTAAGGGACTGCTGGGGCTTGGCGGGACCCAGAGAGAAAACTCCAGCTACAGTGGAGAGACCAGAATGAACAGAGATTGATAAAGAGAATGTAAGAGAAGAAATCCTGGGAATAGAAGGGATTACCAGGGAGGGCTAGCATCACAGGGTCCTACCAGATGGGCTGTTACGGGTCTTACTGAGGGAAGTAGGTGGCAACTGAGGTAATCTTTATTTGGACTGGTCACTTTTGAATGCTTTGCAAGTTGAACCAGTGAGGGGCAACATGTCCTCTGCATGCTCCCCCTGCATGCAGCCCAACTGCAGATTTCCTCATCCATGTAAGAAAGGGTTATGTGTGTTACTTGACTAACTCAAGCTCTTCTATGGGTTTTACCCCCACTGCCTAAAGGAAGTTCAATTCCTGTCTCACCATTATTCAGGTACAGTAGCAGTCTCCATTTGATGTGTATAGAAAATGGCTCGGAACAGTTATATAAGTCACCAAATGGACTTAGGGATGAAGCTTCGAATTCAGTTGAGGTGGCTTGATACCTGGTAGTAAGCTAAGTGTTCTCATTGAACCATGTCAGTTATTCTCCTAAAGCAGATTAAAACATTCTCCACACAAGGTTTACAGATCCTGATCTGGTGAATGTGTTTATTTTACCCATCTTTATCAGAAAATAGGATAAGAAGCAATTTGCCTTCATATGAGAAAAATGATAGTATGCATTTGTTATCTCTTTTCAGGGCTATTTGGTTTTCTCAAGTCTTGTCGTAGTTCAGAGAGAACTGAACTGGGGCGTTCTGAAGAATCTAGAATATTGGTCTCCTATATTAGAGAGATCCTGGTATCAGAGTAATTAAGTAATAAATTGCTACTGCTTGGAGTATTTAGTAAATAAATGTGTCCCAGAGGACAGGAAAGATGACCAAGTTTCAAGAGCCTGTCACATCAATCAAGTTTGAGTATGCTATGAACGCCCTCCCAAGAAAAGAATGTGCATGGCTTTTTCCTTCTGCCACCACTAGGAAAGAATCACAACACCTACTAGGTAGCTTTTGTTTCTAGCATAGTCTACATTTGAAAGTCTTGTTCTGTTTCATTTGGTGGGAGGTATGGAAGGACGGCAGCTCTTTGAATAAGGCTCAGCAGATAAAGATCCTTTAGTAAGTCCCAGTTTCTGTGCAAGCAGCCCTGACATGTGTCTCCTGCCACTCATCAAACCCTGTGGCACTAGAATGAACCGGACACACAGCAGAGTTTGTTTATTATTGAAGCCAGCAATGGTATCACAGCATAGTGGGTCTGGATCCAGGGATAAGATCTGCAGCTGTAGATAGACACTGCTTTGTTTTCTGTGCCTAGTGTTGTGCTACTGGACTCAGGTAAAACAAACAAACAAAAAAAACCAAAAACAAAAACAAACAAACAAACAAAAAAAACTGCATGTGACTGTGATCAGTGTTTGCTTTGAACGACCAGGAAGCTTGAGTAGAAATGCACAGTAAAATGAAAAGTGCTATTGGTAGGTTGTTGGGGAGAAGGATAAAGGTAACTATTTGGAAGGTCCAGTGGTTCTTCTTTTGCTCATAATAGTACACTTGCTGCCTCTGTCTTATAGCACATCTATGCTTGCCTGCCAAGTCTCCTATGGTAGCTGTTGCCATCTGTGATCCATGCTGAAAATGGACTGTGGTACCCTGCTTTGCAAGACTGTGGTGGTGAGGTCAAATCCTCCCAATGGTAAAGAAAGAGAAATGGGTGAAGTTAGAAATAGGAATAACTTTCTTCCATGTGTGTGGTATTAATGTTAGTATTGTTGTATGTATTAATAAAATTGTTAACTACAAACAGCAAGAAGATAACAAAAATATACCTTGTGCAATATAAATATTGAAAACAGAGCTTTGAAATTCAACACAGACCACATGTTCCATTAGTATGGTTATTTGGTGTATCCTCTGCACAGCTGATTGGCTTAGGTTGTTTTATTAAATACATATTATGAGATTTGGGGACATTTTGTTTAGTATCTATAAGAATAGCTTTGTAATGTTCACACTATTTAATGATTCATTGTAGTCAGTATGGTAAATAAATATCCTAATTCTTTGTCAGTTAATCATAATTTATGAATGAAGCTGGTACTAAAGAGGAAAGGATTACCAAGCTAAGGAAGTAAATGGAACTCAAGGATTTGAATACTCTTCCTCTCCTTTCATTTATACCTGAGAAGAATAAGAACAGTATGGGGTAGATGCAAAGTAATAACTGTTTAACTTTATCATACCAAATGATAGTGTTCAATCAAGGAAACTAACAATGATACACTGTGTGATATTTCCTAAGTTGTCAAAAATCAATACAATGGTGGCTTCTGTATGTGTAAGGGTGGCTGATGGTATTAAATTGGTTCATTCTCTCAGAAGCACAATTTGGTAATTTGGGACAAGAGCCATAAAACACACATTTTCCCCTTGACCAATTCATGGTAATGTCCACAAATTTATCTCAGGGACAACATCAGAGAAGAGGCAGAGGTTGGCGGTGTATGAAGATTGCCTATTGAATATTTACCTATACAGTACTGGAAAGTTACAACCTAACCAAATGTCTGACAGTAGGGGAATGATTGGACAGATGATGCTTAAACAAATGATAGGGTAATACTATCAAATACTCATCAATTACATAACATTTAATAGCAGAAGATAATCCAGAAAATAAAATGCTGTAAAATTACATATTCTTTTAAATGCAAGTGTCTATGTTTTTATGACTATAACAAAATACCACAGGGAAGAATATTTATAATAGACAGCAATTTATTTTATCATGATTCTGGAAGTTGGAGGTCCGTTTTATTAATAATTTGTTTATCAATTTGAGAATCTTGGGCTGGAGAGATGGCTCAGTGGTTAAGAGCACTGACCGCTCTTCCAGAGGTCCTGAGTTCAATTCCCAGCAATCACATGGCAGCTCACAAACATCTACAGTGAGAATCTTATATAATCTATTTTGGTTATATTAGCTGCCCACCCCAACTCCTCCCAGATTCATCCCCATCTTCCTACCTACTAAACTTTGTTTTCTGCCCCCACCTTTTATTGTTTCTTGCCCATCAAGCCAATTTGTGCTGCCTAAGTGGTGTGGAGCCAAACCCTAGAGTGTGGCTAATGTACGAGGTGTCACACTCGAAGAAAACTGTCCCTTCCTTTCCCAGAAGCTATCAGTTGCCAATAGCTCCTCAGCTATGGATAGACTTCATGCTAACCTTTCCCTCCATGAAGGGATTTTCTTTGGTTGAGCTTGTGCCAGTCTTATACAATCTGTCAAAACTGTCATGAATTTTATATACAACTTACCTGTGGCATATCTTCATTCCACCTCTTCTGCAATAACCCTGAGACTTGGAAACAGAGAGTGCGATAGAGGTGTCCCTTTTAGGGCTGAGTACGCTATAGATTTTTACTCTCTGCACCTTTACCAGTCATGGGCCTCTGAGTTATTTGTTATCTACTACTACTGATCTGTTGGTGTAGTTATAAGTCAATCAGGATCAGTTCAATATTATGTCTATTCAGCAGGATAAATATAGTAGGTTCTCCCATAGAATCTGTGACCTATATGGCTACAGGTTCTTTGCTCGGACAAGAGTACTAAACGGGTTCTAGATACAACAGTGTAGCAAATAAAAAGCACATGGCCATAAATGAGTTATTTCTTTCTTGGAGTTGTCACCAGTGCGACTGTGTAGACAGGTGCCTGCCATTGCTCTTGGTTACCTTCTATAACTTGACATCAAAATGCTAAAGATACCACATACTTGAGTCACAAAACATGGAGGAATCAGGCTTGTACTGGCCTCGAAGCTTCATACCTACTGTCTAGCTTTCACGAGGCTGCAAGGTGCTCAACATGCTACCAGAGGAGAAAATAATCACCGGGTCTTACCCAGATGTGAGCCCTGAGCGCTACAGTTTGATCAAGGCACCAGCATGTTCGCTTGTCTGAAGTCATCTGCTCTGTGCTTCCCGAGATGACACCTTATTGCTACAACCTCCAAATGGGAACGGTGAATGCTAGAAGGCAGAAGGGCAAACTGGCTAAATGCTATATGAAGTCTTCTATCTGACCTTCTTAACATTTTAAATTAAAGTTTTATTTTAATGTGTAGGTGCATATGTGTGGGGTGGGTGAGTGTGGGCTCCCATGTGATACAGAGCATGTGTGACACAGCATGAATGTGAAGGTCAGAGGATAACCTGCTGGAGTAGATTCTCTCTGGAGTTGGTCTTAGGTCTTCAGTCTCCTTTCTGGGGTTGTCACATATAATCACACTTTCCGCCTTAGACACACATAAACATTATAAGCTAGGATCTGCATATGAAAGAGAACACCCCATTTTTTCCTTCTGAGTTACTTCAATACAATATTTTCAAAATCCATCCATTTTACCCAAATTTAATTTCATTTTTCTTTACAGTTTAATAAAATCCACTGTCTATCTATCTATCTATCTATCTATCTATCTATCTATCTATCTACATCACATTGTCATTACCAATTCATCATCTGATATACATCTGAACAAGATCCATTTCCTTGTTATTGTGAATAATGCAGCAATCAACATGAATGTGCAGCGTCTTTGTGGTAGGGTATAGAGTCCTTTAGGTATATGCTAGTGAATAGCACTGTACCTGGAACAAAGGCAGTCCTGTATGTAGACCAAGGGAACAGAACAGGGGCCCTAGAAGCAAACCTACATAGCTACAGACACCTAATTTTTTGACTAACTTGTCAAAAGTGTACACTGGAATAAAGGGTACATCTTCAAGAAATGGTGCTGGCAAAAATTGATGTCCACATGTAGAAGAATAAAAATGGATCCTTGTCTCTCACTTTGCAGAAAAACCAATTCCAAGGAGATCTAAGACCTTAATCTAAAACCAGGAATGCTGAAATTGATAGAGGAAAACATGGGAACACAGTCCAAGACATAGGTATAGGCAAGAACTTTTTGAACAGGATTTTACTAGTTCAGGATATAACCACAATAATTAACAAAGATTTAAAAGTATGTGTACAGCAAAGAAAACTATAAACAGGTAGCCTAGTGGTTGGGAGGAAATCTATGACTGATGTGTGTCAGACATAGGATGAATATCTAGACTGTAAAAACAACTACTGAAATCACACAGACACACACACACACACACACACACACACACACCACACACTCACATACAACCACACACCACAAAACACAACAAAAATCCACCTATCCAGCCAAACAACCCTAAATTTTCCAGTTGCTAATACAATTAAAGACAGACACATATGATTTTTAAATATTTATAAAAAGTATTTAATATCCTTAGACATAAGAAAAATGCAAATCTACTGCTTTAGGATTCCACCTCATCTGTAGAATGGGTATCACTAAGGAAAGAGGCAGCGGATGCTAACAAGGATGTGGTGAAGAGGGAGCCTTTATCCTCTTCTGGTGGGAGTATGTACTAATAGAACCTTTACAGACATTAGTATGTGGCTTTCTCAAAAAACTTAAAAACTGAAACCTCTTTTTAGAAGTCCTTAATCCCACCCATGAAGGATGAACACTTAAGTGCCGGGTCACCCTTTTAGAGCTTCCATTATCTTCCATTATCACACTGTCAATACCTGACTTGTACAGGGAACACATTTATATCAAAGCAACGGGAAAATATTTTTCTCCTTTTTGTCCCTCTGCTCCCTTCCTTCCCCCCTCCTCTTTTTCTCTATTCTTTCTGGGCTCCTTGCTTTGAGTTGTTGTGCAAGATTTGATTCTGCTTGTTCTTGGTTAGACACAAAACAAATAAAAACAAAAACAGTATTTTAACTACTGTGATATGAACATGCTTTCCTGAGTGAGATGGCACATTTATTTGATGTCATTGCTTCTTGGACAAGGATGCTCACAAAAGGAGTTCGTCCCTAATTTCGGGAGGCTTTGAGATGCCTTGTGGCTATTCTGAATGATCTGCTCACTGTGGATTCACAACAGGAAAAACGGCTTTTTCCCCCCTTAGTTCTTTCAATAATTTTACCAAGCATCTGTGCTCTGAAATCCCAGGGGTATATTTTGCACAAGACTGAAAAATGACTGCTGGTAATGCTAACAGCCTGCCACTTTCAGAATACGTAACACAGATAATATGCATGACGATTTAATACATCCATGGATGGATATTATTCTGAGATTGCAAACCAGCTGTTTGCTGGAAGAGCAGGGGCTGCTGCTAGAGGAATGCAGCTTTCATGTAATGAGATGGAAGTTGCTAGGGAGGTTTCTGTCTTCCCTGTGGAGATCTTTACTCAGAACTCCAAATATTTTCAGCAGCCCTGTGATTCTCCCAACTCTTTCAAGTAACAAAAGGAACAAAATATGAACTTGAATTTTAAACTCAGATGGAAATCATTTTATTCACTGGAACAAGTTCTCAATCAATAACCAAATCAGAGGAGGGGTCCATCCCAAAACTTCAGGGTTTAAGCACATCCAATTTACCTTCTCCTCAAAGACATTAGCTTAGCCCAAGCTGAATCCCATCAGACTGTGGAGGCCACTTTAAGTTTTGTGCCAACCCTCTGTCCTTGTAGACTCTTAAAGACTTCTAAACATGTTCTCTAGGTCCCACCAGGGAGTTAGACCTGCTCCAAAGCTACATAGAAAAACCTGTCCTACATTCATAGTGAACTGCTAATGTCAAATAGTTTCTGGTTTACTTTCCAATTTGACTTTCCAACAAGTTTATTGTAACAGAGTTATCCTAACTTTTTTTTATTGAGAAAATGAAAATCATGGGGTGGTCTATCGAAGGTTACCCATTTCCTAAATAACAACCCAAGGGAAAACTCCAAGTTCTTTGGATCTTTCTCAGGAATCTTGATTTTCTCATCCTGTTGCATCTATCTCTACCACTTCCTCCCCGGCTTTGTGGCTGCTTTGGCTATGATGCAGTCTACCTGGATGGCTCTTTCTTTCCTTCCTTCCTTCCTTCTTTCCTTCCTTCCTTCTTTCCTTCCTTCCTTCTTTCCTTCCTTCCTTCCTTCCTTCCTTCCTTCCTTCCTTCTCTCTCTCTCTCTCTCTCTCTCTCTCTCCCTCCCTCCCTCCCTCCTCCCTCCCTCCCTCCTCCCTCCCTCCCTCTCTCTCTCTCTCTCTCTTTCTTTCTTTCTTTCTTTCTTTCTTTCTTTCTTTCTTTCTGGCTGCAAGAAAAATGATCTGGCTATGCTTTCTGGAAAGCAGGATGCCCCTGACATCTCTGTATTGTATGAATCGCTAAATGGATGGTGTGGGTTTCCCACTGACCAAATGTGGGACTTTGGGAGGCCCTGTGAGAGCCACTTGCTCAGGAACTGTGTGCATCCTCTCTGTAACTGTGGACTCTTGATTCCAATTTCATAGGGTTGTTGGGGAGAAAACTGAATTAATGAATGGCAGTGTTCTGAACAAACTGCTTGGAAGCAAATAAATGGGGTAAAATTTTGGGATAAATTTCCACTGGGTGTAGACCAGTATTGGCTATCCTATGTGAGTAGGATAGTTACTGATTCCAGATAAATCATCTACAAATATAACTCCTTTCATGGTACCAGAAGAATAAAAGTAGACAGCTTCTAGGAGGCTGATCATTCAATGGGAGGGATCTGGAATATTACATTTATACATTCAGTACAATATATACTAGAAGGGTAGTACACAAAGGAAGAAGAAGTTCCTCACAGCTGAAAGTTTGGATATATTTTAGACATGCTGGAGTTCAAATACTTTATTTTCTTTACCTGCCATGGAGGCAGCCATGTGGCAGCATGTAGAGGGGAGAGATGCCCCACCCCCAGCCCATCAACACTTGAGGCAGAAGGGAGAGCTGGCCCTGAGGTCACAAGAGTGGGAGAGCTAGACCTGCCCCTCATCAGCGGCAGCACTGAGGAGAGTGGCCCCTATGCCACACCTGAGCAACACAGTAGAGCTGGAGCTGAAGGTGCAGATGTTGGAGATCCTACCCCGAGGACACGAAAGAAGGAGAACTGGCCCTGCCCCTTGCTCATTGCTGCAAGGGGTGAACTCATCAGGTCAATAGAGGAGATCTATGCTGGTGGTGAGGACAAGGGAGAGCTGGTAGGCTGACCAACCCTGGAACTACCCAGGCCTAGAACCAGGGATATGTGTTGGCCCACCCCAACATCACCCCATCTGTGATCTGCTGGAGCATGTGAAGGGACCGGTCCTGCAGACCCAAAGCTGCAGGATTTCTACAACACAGGGCAACAGCAGGATAACCAAGAGGAGTCCCAGTGGGGGCCCAGCATTGATAGTGTAGCAGAAATGAGAGGCCCTGAAGCAGACCAATGACTCTTTGCAATGAACACTTGCAAGTAAAGATGTATGGACAAAAGAGTTTACTGCATGACTCACTGTGTCACACTACAGCTTCCATGACGAAACTGATTTTTTTCCCTTTCTCTCTTTTCTTTTCATAAGGTTTATTTTATTTTGTGGGGGAGATTGCAAGGGCAGAGGGTGGCTATGAAGGGATGAGGAAAAGAATGGAATGGAAATGCATGATGTTTACAAAGAATAAATAAAAAGAAGGAAAAAAGGAATGGCAGGTTGAAGTACAGGGTATTGGTCTAACTTCCTTAATATCTACTTAACAGCAAAGGAGGCATGAGAGATATTCATTTAGGAAGTTCATGGAAGTGGGATTGTGAGTTGGGAGTCTGTGAGTACAGAGATTATAAAGGTAGATTTAGTCATGAATAGTCATAAATGACACTCTATAGACTTAGCTTTATGTGACCCAGGGGAATCCAGCAGAACATCAGGCAGATCAGGAAGGATGTGATATGGCTGGGTGTGGACTCTATGACCATCTTATATCTAAATCTTAACACATGACAAAAAAGAAATAGCTTCCTGTGATGATCAATTTCATTTTATGTGTCAAGTGGGCTGAGCCACAAAGTCCAGATTGAATCTTTCTGCATGTGTCTGTGAGGGTGTTTCCAGGTGCAATTACTATCTGAAACTTGAGTTACTGGACACAGTAAAGCAAAGTCTTCTTCCTACTGTGACCAGGCACCATCTAATCCACTGAGGACCTCAATAGAACAATTAAGGAAGGGGGGCTCTATCCTTTTCCCTTCTTTCTCCTTGATAAGGTAAGGCCTCTGATAAGATCAAAAGGTAGATTATTGAAGCTACTTTTAGAAGGCAACTACTAGTTTTAAATATTTTGCATTGGATTGGATTTTTGTACATTGTATGTAAATTAAGTATATTGATACCAATTTCAGATTAATATTGTTAGAAAATATTGTATATATATTTCTAATCTTGTTCAAGGTATTGCACATATACAGTTCATTTAACAATGTAATGTAATTTGCTAATCCTTGAAAGTTATTATTACCAACTAATTAGGACATAAAGAAATGAAAGTTAATAGTCATTACAATTGAACTTGTAGACATGTTAGGTATGTTTTTAAGATCAAGCAGAAATATATTTTAGATAGATAGGTCATCTTTAAACACTTCAAATATCTGCAGGATATGACATTTAATATGTTTTTAATAACATAGATTTTTCTTCTTTTTTTATGACTATGAGACATTACTGCTCCTGGCAGCACCAGTCTACTTCAGAGAAGATGATGGGTACTGAAGAAACTCCATATAGAGTTTACTTTCATTGTGGCAACAGTTAGCCACTGGGCAAGAAAATGCCCTTGCATTGACTACTGACAATATGCTGTCCAAAATGGACAAGCAGGACAGAAAACAAAGAACTGCCGATCATTGCTAAGACAGGTGGGAAAGCTCTTTAGAAAATCCTGCTTCACAGATGAGCTTGTCAGATATGCTAAGCCTGTAGGCCAAAGATGATGCCCCAACATTGCAGAGAAACCTTGTGTGACTGTCCAGGCAGCTGGCTGTTTCTGTCACAACTCACATTTTTTGGAAGTCACTTGTTTGCACTTCTCGTTTTACTAGGTAATAATATTATTTCCTTCTCAGGTCTCTGACAGAGTTGAAGATTAGATAGTTATAATTTTACTTCTTAAGAAATTCAGAGAAGAAACTCACTAAAGAAGTGTAAAGTATATAAGTTTGAAAGACATAAAAAGATAGTCTAGGTAATGCAAATTAGGATAGAAGGTAAATTATACAATCCCTTGTATTCACAAAAATAAGATATATAATGGAATATTTTCTCTGAATTTGTCAAATGCAAATGGACTAGACATTATTGATGTATTTATTCCTGGTATATATTGTATATAGTTATTGTACTTATTGTATATAGTTTTTCTTATATTAGTTATAACTTTTATTTTTCATTTTAGACAAAAAAGGGGAAATGTAATGATATATTGTGTCCCCCAAGTTATTGTGCATCCTAATAAAGCTTATCTGAGGATCAGAGGAAAATATCCAACCACTATATTACACATAGAAGTCAGACAATGGTAGCATATACCTTTAATCCTAGCATTTAGGAGGCAGAGATCAATCTGGATCTTTGTGAGTTCAAGGCCACACTGGGAACAGAGCCAGGCATGGTGGCACATGCCTTTATTTCCCAACACTAGTTAACCATAAATGTACTTGGAAGTTTTTTTCCCAGTCCCGCCATGCCCTTGTAGTCCTGCGGCCCGCTTATAAAATAATCACTCAGAAGCTTATATTAATTATAACTGCATGGCCATAGCTCAAGCTTTTTGCTAGCTAGTTCTTATATCTTAAATTAGCCCATAACTATTAATCTATGTATCACCACATGTTCTATGGCTTTAACTGTGTCCCATTGCACATTGCTTCTTGGGCGTCTCTTTCCTCTCCCTTTTCCTGTCTCTCCCTTTGAATTTCCCACCTTCCTCTAAGCTGCCTTGCCATAGGCCAAACGTCTTTATTTATCAATCAGTCAGAGAATTACATATTCACAGTGTACAGAAAGATGTTCCCCCATCACATAGAGGTCTGGAGGTCTGTACAGACAGACAGGAAGTGACAGAGCTGGGCAGAAAGAGGAAGTGATGTAGGTAGGTGGAGAGCAGAAGTGAGATAGCATAACAGAAAGGCATACAGGTGTGGGTATATAGGAAGTAAGTCTCTTTGGAAGCTGAGGAGTTGGTGAGGTGTGATTGGCTATGGCTTGTCCTATTCCTCTGATCTTTCAGTTTTAACCCCAATATCTGACTCTGGGTTTTTTTAATTAATAAGATTGTTTAGCATTTCCTCTTACAGGCCTCTCCTGCTTTCAGACTAGGGTTTCTACAACCACCTCCCTGGTTCTCAGTGTCTGAATACTTCTAGATCTGCAGCCCACTTGTAGTAGATGGTAGGACTTTCCAGCCTCATCAATCACAAGAACCAATACCCAATATCTCTCTCCGTATTTCTGTCTGGCTTTCTATCCTCATTGTTTTTCTCAGCTATCTGTTATCCACCCATTCATCCATCCATCTATCCATCCACTTATCTATCATCTGTCTTTTTCTAGAGAACTCTAATTAATAGACTTTCTTAGCAATCATATCTTCATACTTGAGGAAAGGCTTTTGAGTCTGGGAATTGTTTACATCCCAAACAAATATACAAGAGAAAAGAATTCTCCTTAAAGTAATTCATGATATTTAAAGAAAAATAACTGGGAGACAATAACGTGTTAATTTTGGAAGCATGAAGAGAAATACATAGATGACAGATGCATGTAAATATCTTCCCTAGAATTGAAGAGCTGAGATTCTGGGCTGACATGTACAACTTCCAAGTTCATAGTTTAGGAATATAAGAAAAAAGTCTGTAAGAGAAAATCTGATAAATTCCATTACTAATGAGTCATGTCAACTGATTAAACTTGGATTCAGGCACAGATCAAAAGGCTTGACAGCTAAAGACAAGTAATCACAAGCTGTCACAGACACTAAACAAGAGTAAAGGTGGTAGACTGAAGATGGAGAGATGATGAAAGTTAGGTTTGGATTTCAGCAAGGATCCATTAGACAGTGATTGTGCTCACATGGTGGTAAGGGTGGCAAGGATAAGAAATCAGAGAAAACAGAAAATAAGGTTCCAAGGATGACTTTTACTTGTATCTTTGCATTGGTAAAATTTACTGATGGAAAATTAGGACTATGTTTCCAAAAAAAGATGTGCAATTTACAGGTTTCATTTGTGAACAACATGATTATATGTCTTAGAAAGAGCAGGAAATGAGATGAGTGGTTATTTCATCACAGAAAGGAACAGTGAGTTTTAGTGAGTTGCTTCAAACATGTATCCGCTGTGGTTTCTATTTCATGTACAATAGAAGTATATAAATCACAAGTGTGAGGTGAGTCTAGAACAGAGACATATTTTCTGTGGATAATTGGAATCAATAAAAGTGTGTCCACTGTGGTGGTATTCTAATTGTACTGAAATGTGATTTTAATTGTATGTTAATAAATAAAGTTGCCTGGGGGTCAGAGCTATTAGAGCCATAGACAGAGTGTGGTGGTGGTGGTGGCGGCGGCGGCGGCGGCGGCGGCGGCGGCGGCGGCGGCACACGCCTTTAATCCCATAGATTTCTGTGTGTTCAGGGATATAGCCAGCATTGGAGACATATGCCTTTAAGACCTAGAGGGCTGTACATACAGACAGTGACGAGGCAGTCACATGTTTGGGTTTACAACCAATGAGAAGGCAGAACAAAATACTATGAAAAGACAGACACACAGGAAATAGCTCTCTTTTGGGAAGCTAGGACCACCGCAGGAGGAAGGGTGAGATTTTAGCTCTGAGCTCTGATCTCTTGACTTTCTCTTTTACATTGGTTCTGTGTTTCTTATTTAATAAGACGGTTGGTTACATCTACATCTGGCGCCCAACATGACAAGAATCCATTAAAAACCACTTGGCTTGGCGGCAGGCCTGGTTTCCTGCAAGGGCGGCTGGCCCTTTTCAGCCTGGGAAGCCAGCTCACTACTCCGAGTGGCCGGTCAGCTTCCTAGCCCCCCGGGTCCAGATCTGCTTGGCCTCAGGCTGGACTAACCAGTGAGTTGCTTGCTTAAAGCCGGTGCTACAAACAACTCAGGCCTGCCCTGCTGAACAGGGCCCCACCTGTAAAGCCAACGCACGTGGTCGGAGCTTAAGGAAGCCAGTGCCAAGCCTTGACTCAGATCAAGATGGAACATGTGACTGGATTTAAGCTTTAGCCAGCTACGCTTTCTTGCGTGCTTTCTCTCTCTCTCTCTCTCTCTCTCTCTCTCTCTCTCTCTGGATTTACACCTCAGACACTAGGTGGCTGTTTTGAAATTTCCTTGGATTTCTATTGTTCTATGCAGATTTGGTAAGTCATAACATATCAGATATTTTAAAGGAAACTATTTAAAAGAGAATTTTTTCCACATTAAAAAAAAATGGGTTTTATGTGTACATTGGAAGAAAATTGGGTTTTGTTTGAAATTTTAGGCAGTCTGACAATGGAACAACTATATGAGAAGATTAGTATTGTTGGAATTATGCAGTTTATCACTATGCTAATCCTTATTTTAATATTTAAAAAGATAGTCAATTTAAGTGCCAGGATAACAGCTTTAGAAAACCTTGTTAACCCTGTAAAAATTCAGACAGAAGAAATTAACAGTGAAGTTGTTTCAAGTTTGGATCATAAGGTTACAGAAAGAAAGCCTGTTTTTACACAGTCACCCTTACTTTATCCTGTAACCGTACAGCAGATGCCTGATCAAATGGCTACACAAAATATTTGGGCTCCAATTGAAATGTTGGATTTAAAAAGGTTTAAGGAGGCAATAGTATCTTATGGCATGCATTCCCCATATGTAAAGCAAATGTTAAACTCTTGGTCAACATATAATAGGATTGTACCACAGGACTGGCAGGACCTTGCACAAGATGTTCTGGAACCCAGCCAGAGACTTCAATTTCTAACGTGGTTCAAGGATGAGGCTAAAAACATAGAAAAAACAATGGAGGGATAAAGGAATACAAGTTTGCCAGGATCAGCTTATTGGAGAAGGCCAATATGCTTCAGTACAAATACAATGTTTATATGATGTTCAAACCCTAATTTTATGTCGAACGGCAGCCTTGAATGCATGGGACAGAGTTGAGGAACCAGGAAAAAAATCTGAGTCATTTACAAAGGTTATGCAAGGCCCAAAATAATCTTTTACAGATTTTTTACAAAGACTGGCTTCAGCAGTAAAGAGAATGGTCTCAGATTCAGAAGCTAGTAAGGCAATAATTGAATCTTTGGCCTTTGAGAATGCGAATGCAGCATGCAAAAGAATAATCAGGCCATTAAAGGCAAGATATGCACCTTTGGAAGATTGGATTAGAGACACAGTTAATGTTGATGTTGATAAGCATGATGATATGTGGGTAGGAGAAGCAATTTCAAACGGGTTTGAGGAATGTTAGACGTTTTGGATGTGGAAAGCAAGGACATTTGAAATGGGACTGTAAACAGGTCATTCCTAGAAACAATGTTTCTTCAAGGAACAATGGCATCAGAATGCCCCTTCCTTCTGGAGTATGCAGAAGGTGTGGTAAGGGAAAACACTGGACCAACGAATGTAGATCAACAAAGGACAGACAGGGTAATCCTTTGCCTCAGTCTTTGGGAAACTCCCAGAGGGGCCTCATGCAGGCCCCCATAGCAAATCCAGTTTAAACATTTCCTGCAGCCATAGAGGAAATCCCTGCTCTGAGCAATTAAATAACCAAATGCCTATTGGAATAAATCATGCTGGTCAGGATGATGAAACAGAGAGAATAGAAAATTCAGGAGAAAACATAAAGAAAATTTTTTGGCAAACTTCTATTAATGAACAAAGACCAAAAAAAATTTTAATGATAAAAATAAATGGTGTTTTGTTGTCTGGTCTGGTAGACACAGGTTCGGATGTTACCATAATTGCACCAGAATTTGGCATCCAACTTGGCCTCTTCAGGAGGTAAATGTTCAACTGTTAGGAATTGGGACATTATCTCAGGTGAAACAGAGTGCAAGATGGCTCAAATGTATAGGTCCAGAAGGACAGAGAGGAAAATTAAAACCATATGTGGCTAACATAACTATGAACCTGTGGGGTCAAGACTTGTTGCAACAATGGAATACTCAGATTAACATCCCTCCAATCTCAGAAACAAATCATAAACTAGCACATGTTACTGAGAGAAATATTAGAAGATATTGTTCTAATGAGTGGTCACCAGCCATCCATATTATACAAGAACAGGGCACAACAACTGATGATCTTCCAAAGACACCAACAGCTCTACCTTTAAAATGGTTAACAGACAAGCCTGTATGGGTCCAGTAATGGCCTTTAACAACTGAGAAACTCCAAGCTTTAGAAGAGCTGGTAGAAGAACAGTTAAATGCTCATCATATTGAAGAATCAACCAGCCTTGGAATTCTCCTGTATTTGTTATTAAAAAGAAATCTGGTAAATGGAGAATGGTAACAGACCTTAGAGCAATTAACAAAGTAATTCAGCCAATGGGCTCTCTACAATCTGGGATGCCTTTGCCTACTCTGTTACCAAAAGGATGACCTCTCATAGTTATTGATTTAAAAGACTGTTTCTTTTCAATACCCTTACAAGAAAAAGACAGAAAGATTTGCTTTTACAGTGCCTACTTATAATAATTCTCAACCGGTTAAAAGATTTCAATGGAGGGTCCTCCCACAGGGAATGTTGAATAGCCCAACTCTGTGCCAATATTTTGTACAACAGCCATTGGAAGTGATATGTAAAAAATTTCCTAAATCTTTAATTTATCATTATATGGATGATATTTTACTAGCTGACTCAAATGCAGGTACTTTAGAAAGAATGTTTGAAGAAGTAAAGAAAATTTTGCCTTGCTGGGAATTACAAATTGCTCCTGAAAA